>NW_023665577.1:2283653-2591538 GCF_014743375.2 Drosophila subpulchrella
CTCAAGATCTATTACATATTATCACCTTAAAATGCCACTTGAAAATTGTAGTTTAAAGGAAAACGAACTTTAAAGTGATATGAAAAACTAAAGATGAGACAGTGATTTTATGTAAGGACCAAATATTATCTGTGTTTTTAAAATCCACGTATTTATTCTGCGTGTACCATAATTAATTTGAACAACTAAATTCGGCGCACAATGCACTATTGTAAAACCCTGATTGGGATTTTAATTGGCCGCGGGATCACCGCCCCAAGGAACTTTAGGGCCCCAGGGCCGGGTCTTTTGGGAATATTGCGAAGTAAAGAGCTGCAAATGAAGCCAAAGGTCCCCGACATGGAGTTATTTTCGGCTACTCGCTCCGATTACATGTTTTCCGTCATAGATTAGCCGCGGACCGCCTTCAGCCGCCACAGAGCACCCAGAATTTCACACTCCCCCGACTTCTTCTTTTCTTTTCCCGGCATCTGTTGCAGTCGGAGAATGGGGAGTACGAGTATCTCGAGTGACAAAGTGGTTCGAGGGGAGTATCGCTTTCGGATTCTGGGTGTTTCCTCCGGGCTAAACTGCACATTACTTATGCAGGATGATTTACTGAGACGCGTGACAGATTTACAAGTTGCATTTACTGCATTAATTCATCATAAATACTGGTTCTCGTGTGGGGGGCCTTAATTTGTGCGGTGTGTCGAATAGATGAGATATATAGCAAGTATGAGTCTCGATAGTGGGATCTTCACACCTTCGACTGGCCTGACACATTGAGGAAACAATTACCGCATGGCATTTCCTGCCTAATTGCACTTGATGTGTATTTATAAAACCATGTTCATTTGCAACACATTTTCGCCGTTTTTTGTCCGTCTGGCTGGGTAATTATTACGAGGCGTTGACACAAATATCACTTGCAGGCGACTCGTGTGCAGCCGAATGTCGGCGGCAAAAATAATTTACACGTCTAATTAAGATACTGTAGAATATAATGCTTTTACGACTCTTTAATGCATCCTCTAAATATTGCATTATATTAATTTTAATCACTTTGCCTGTCCGAGAAATTAACTAAGCAAATAAGCATTTCCCGGGCATTTCTTTTTATCTTGGTGTATGTTTTGTATTCCCAAAAATGTATTTTTCACATGGCGATCAAAACCAACTGAGCACACTCAAAACACAATAAAAGCGGAAAATGTATTTTGAATATATTGCGTTATAAAACAAAGCATCATTTGGGCCGTTCGGCGACAGGAAAACAAGCATAGGCCCCCAAAAAAACATTGTATCTGTTGTTTTCCCGGGCATGGCATGCTGCATTTTTATGTGCCATGAAATTAATTTACGATTACGACAATTTAAATTTTTAAAATCACACTAAAAATATGCGAACAACATAGCTGGTTGCCTCGACAGGCGAAAGTGTTAAAAAGCCCAAGGAAGCGGCCACAAATGTGGCCCGGGTTTTATATTATGTTGGGTATTGGGGGTTGAGGGTCTTGAGAAAGGGGCCCTCGGTCCATTGTGTTGCTGTTCAATATCAAAGTGTTGACTTGAGTTTATGTTTCATATTTTGTCTGAAGTCATTTAATTTCTATAAACAGACAGGGACAGGCATGCGATTTCCAGGGGTTGCTATAAGATGTTGATGATGTGGCACTGACGTTTATGTGGCATCGGCGGAGGCGGAACTCGTTCACGGCTTATTTGGCAGCTCTTCTGAGTCCGTTTATTGATGTCGCTGCTGCCAACAACAAGTTTTAAGTGGCTGTTACTTTATGGGCTTATTAAAGAGGAAGTTGTTGGCGGTTCACCCGGTTTTATTGGCCCAAAAAACGGGCCCATAAATTCCAATGGCAATGTCAAAGGGAAGGAGCTCAGGTGCTTCGACTGACAAGAGTTTCCACTTACGCATACGATTTATTTCGCCTTTAATTTCGGTGTAGAACAACCAGCTTCCAGCATCCTCCTTCTTGATTACAACATATCAAAACTATCCACACAATTGAGAGCCTAATCAAGCATGCACTCCTCCACTGGCATCCATTTCGGGGATTTGGCCAGTGTCTGATTTGAAAATTATTTATTTATGGCAATCAGCAGCGGAGCACGAATCGCAATTGTGTTTCATTTCTCTTAATACAGCTCGTCAAATAAACAAATCATGGTGTTAAGGCAAATGATGGATTGACATCAGCCAACACACATGAGTGTTTGTGCACTCAGCCAGTGGCCAGCAAGCCAAACAAGGCCAACTGAAAATCCGAGCAACTGGCCAAGCGGCCACAATAGGGCCAAGTGCACAGTGGGTGAAATCGTTACGTTTTAAGAAGTGCTAATGCCCTAATTTAAATTAAACAATATTTAAATTGGTTTAAGAAAAGGTCCTCATACACATACTTTAAAAAAAACTTGCCCATCCATGCAATTCCATGACCTGATTCGATTTGGTGTCAATATCCCAATAAAGTACAAATACTTTTTAATATTTCTTATGGGAATACTTATGTATTGATAGTGTAAAATATTAATTTTATACTACATAATAAGTATTGCTTAACCACACAGAATACCAAAAGATCCCATTATAATATTTTATTTTCCATTGCATTAAATCTTAGTGTTCCATATAAGGTATGTAGGAAGAACTTTAAAACTATATTTTTAAGGATACTGATTTTCAAGATATTTCATATAAAAATGGGTTAGTTACCAAATTTATTAAATATTTATATATAAAATGTGAGTATAATTCAATTTTTAAAGTGCTAGAAACTTCAAATGCTCTGTTTTTAAAATATATAATTCAATTATCAGTATAATACGAATAATGCAAATATTTATTTTGCTGAAAAATTCAAATCAGTACGGAACTCACTTTTACACATACAATTTAGACATCTAGAGTGATTAAAAAGCTGAAAAGCCCGTTCTGCTTGCAAATAAAAATGTAATATAGATGAAATAGGTTTTTTAGCTCTTCATACTGTGCGATGCGTCGATTTTTGCAGTGGCAGTGGCAACAGTGGCAACATTTTGTGGCATGTGCTTGGCTGTTTGTTCTACATCTCCTTTTGTTGCCGCAGTGGCTTTAAAATGTGCTACCCTTAGCCTCCCCTTGGCAGCGCACTTTATTTTTATTTCCAACACTTTTTTGAGCGACCTGACTTGGCACAGAAAGAAAAAAGAGTGGAGAGTGTGGTGGAGCAGGGGGAAAAACACGAAAACATTCATAAAATATGCATTATGCAATCTAAGCTCGTGTGAGCGTTGCTAAATATTTTATGCACATGTATTGTGCCACACACAATCGCACAAAATTCGACCAAACATCTGTGTGCGGATGGCCGCATTGTGTAGTTTATGATTTTGTTTTGCCACTCCGGAGTCCGGACATATTCATAATCATTAATATATCGCTGCCACAGAGCCAAATATCGAAATTAACAAATTCCTTTGTGTCAAAAAAATTCCACGCCTCGCCGAAGACAAATGGCCGGAGTCGTTCAAACATGGGTCGAAAATCCGAAATAATAAAAACATTAAAGCCACAATAAATACGGTTTTAAATCACATGTGCCGTTTAGCACATTGAGCCGAGCGTTTGCTTTCCATTTTTAATGTGCCTTCCGTTGGACTGCGCATAAATTTCAACTTAAATTGCGCGCGCAGGCCAAAAAACCAGAGGCTCTGGGGTCCCCCTTTTCCCCCTTTTTTCCGGTGCGGAGGAAACGCCGCCCACTTAACGCCCTGGGTGGCAGCCATCTCCCTCACTCGCCGCTCGCCCCGTCCCACTCGCTCCTCCAATAAGACTCTTGCCAATTAGCATCTGTGTGCGTTGGATTTGGTGGCCGTTACGCCTAGTTTATTTTGATTTGCCTAAGATTTTAAATTCTGTATTTCGAAACTATTAAATTATGGGCAAAATGTCGTTGCTCTTTGATCTGGGTGCCAAATGTCTTTGGCTTCCCAATCCAAATCCACATATTTCCCATTCCCAAGAGATGTCCGCATATACGAACATTAAGGTGCATATATCTTTATTACTGGCCGACCATTCGCTTTTCTTTGTTCTGCTCACATTTACGGCGATGGTTCCTTTACGGCCTTTTAATGAGAATTATGTGACTTTAATTTATGTCTCAATTTTGCGCATATTAAAATCTTTATTTTGCGATGCGAGTTGGTTTGCTTAAGTATTTCAGCGTGGTGAAAAATAATATTTAATGGTTATAGCTATACGCAATAATTCCGCGTTTCTTTTCCTCAACTATAATTTGTTATGGCGCATTAAAAATAGTCTGAAGAATTATTTTTCTTTTAAATTTTCAGAAATTTCATTAAAAATAAGTTTAGTTATTCGCTCTTGGAATTTAAGTCTCCTCTTGCTAGTTACTTTTCGGTTCTCTTATTTTTATTAAATCATTCTTTGTATTGTAGTCCGATGTTGTCAGTTGTTTCTTTTTCTAGGGGTTTTAAATTTCAGAAAATTTGTTTACCATGTTTAATATTAAATTTCCTTAGAATAATTTTTTTTATTAAAATATTAATTTGGTTTTTCTATCAGCTTCTACGGACCTTGTTTAGTTTCATTATTACATCCGATAAACTCTTACAAAATAATCAAGTATGAACAGCCATTTTTCTAGGCTCTACGGTTCCTTGTCTACACCGATATCCAGATTATATTTTTATTAAAGTTTTTCTTCACAGAAATCCCTGCTCGTCTGACAGAGGGAAAATAATATAGTTTTTTCAACATATAAGAATTTTAGCAATTTCTACTTAAATTATTTTTGTAATTGTCGCAGTAAATGATAAAATTCGAAGCTAGCAAAAGGCAATTGTTGCTGCTAATGACTGCAGCTTTGAAACTATTTAAATGGCCTGGCAAAGTGTCTCATGCGGACATATTGTCCTGGCCACAGAATAAATATCCTGCCATCCTGCTGGGCAACAAGAGCTGCTGGAGAACACAACCCGGCTGCAATTGGAATGACTTCCCCTGCCCCGGGTAACGTCCCATAAACACAGAGAGAACACGGGTTTCAAACTAGTTTATAAGCCAATTTTATAAACGGGGGTGAAATGAAAATCTCTTCAGGCGGAATTGGTGTATAATTTGTATTGATGTTTCGTGTCACCCCTAATATTTTCCTCAAGTTCTTTTAATATTCATCTCTTCTAATTTCAGGAGTAAATCAGTTAACTACATTCAATTTTTTTTACAAACTGGTTTAACCCTGTTTTTTTTCCGTGTGGCACCCCCTTCTGCCGTCGTGCTCTCACTGTCACACGCACACACACAGTGCCGTTGGAAAATCCACAGCGAGGACAGCAGACTTAATATCTAAAGCAATTTACAGTTATGAAAATAAGAGACATATCCGCAAAACGACAAGCACAGTGCGCCACCGCAGCAACAACAAATACAACAACAATGATCCCCGGAAAGGACGAAGGACGAGGAGGGCGAGAAACTTCTGCTAACGAAGTAAGTACCCTGGAGGACACTTAAGCGTGCGACCCCCGGCCCAACTGGCGTCGAGCGCCATAATGTCGCCAACATTTTCCGAAATTACACACAAATGACAAAATAAAAGGTGCAAAAAGTCTGCAAAAGGACCAAAAAGGCGAGCAAGCAGGGGAATGCTCTCTCTTTCGCTCTTCGAGTGACTTCCGTTTGGCGGCCATGTTGAAAAGATGTGAGTGTCGAGTGGTTTCACTCATTGGCTGCGGATTGGAGGGCGTGGCCAGCCAGAGCAGCATTTCTCTCAGCGCAGGCGCAGAGAGCGCGGAAAATCGAAAAGAGTGGGAGCCAGAGAGAGAGAGAGAGAGAGAGGGAAAGTGGGTGGCTGTATGGGTGGGCAATAAGGGGAAGCGCCAAGTTGCGGCTGGCAAAATGAGGGTTAAATCGCGTGCATAATTTAGCAGTTCATTTCATTCATTTGAGTGCAAGTGCTCAGAGATGTGCGCTGCCTAAATGCTTCCCGCTGCTTCCGTTTCTCCATTTCCGTTTCCGCTCCGGCTCTCTTGTGTGCAAGTGTGCCCGTGTGCGTGTGTGGGTGAGCGCTGGCGCAGTATCTAGCAGCGTTTACCGCTACAATGACAAGCATTTATGGCAATTAACACTTTAGCTGTTTATATGCTGATGCCGCTGTTGTGGACACTTAATCGTGTCGGCCATTAGAGGCGAGCGAGAAAGATCCTTTCGGTGAAAAAATCGGGGAAATTCCCTCGTTCATGCAAATCACGTTTCTGCGCCACTCCAGCCTTTACCATTTCCGTTTCCGCCTTTGCATTTAGTGCCAATTCAATATCGTGCATAATTAATTTGCAATTAGCACGTTTCTGTTTTTGTTTTCATTTCACCAGCCACCACCGCCCGGCCGCCGTGCGAAATGGAAATTTTCTAATTACGTGCACAAGCCGAATGCAAACTAGTTTTCCCGCCCCATCCGCTTTTCATCCGCCCGATTGCCCGCCGGCATTTCGAGCGGCTGCCCACGTGCGTCCACATCCATGACCATGTCCATGTCCAACGTCCATCGTCCTTTGCCGATTGCGATTTCCATGGCCTGCGAAATGGGTTGGCATATGAAATGAGCTGCAAATTGATGGAGGAATTAGCGCAGCATATTTAATTCGTACTCGCAGGAGCAACAGCCACGGCGATTGGTCCTCGTTTGCCCGGCGGGTGCGGCAGCCAGTGAATGATGGGCTAATGGGCTTTTAGGTGCACATTTTTAATGCAGATTAGGCACACATTCGATTAGCCGATGGCGGAGGAAAAATCCCAGTTTAAGTGGGGATATTCGATCAATAATTTCCTTAAAGCGTAACATTAGGGCTTAAATTTGCGGCTACGTGATGGGTCCCGCAGTAATTATATCCTAAATTATTACTATATTAGTTACTTTGCATATGTTGTCTTTCAATACATGAATTATGCCTTCTTTAAATCGTCGCTTTAGAGTCTTTTATTATTTTTGTTAAATTTTTAAGGATAATTACTTGGTAATTTGTAATGAAATTACTATATATCTTTATATCTCCACAAAGTTTTTCGAGGTAAAGGCAACTCCATTAAATGTAAGATTCTTAGAAAACAAAATCAAAATCAATTAATGCTGGAATTCCGAACTCATTTTTTTTATTCTTACATTTTTATTAAGCATAAAAAAATAATAAAAACATGCAATTACCGAGCATTTTTGAATAAAAGTTATATTAAAATCCCAACGTTTTGTTCTTTTATTAATGTACAGTTAACTATAAGCTGCATAGCTACTCTGAACTCAACAAACATACACAAATAAACCTAAACGTTTTTCAAAAATATGTTAAAAATATATTATTGTAATTAATAAATTATAATGACTTATAATAATGACTTTGGACAGCCAAAGTCCAATTAGTTCAGCTCTAATTTCTATGCCATAAAATTTACAAATGGCCAGCCGAAATCCAATCCAATGATTTATTAAATTATATAATTATTTGACAGCCAAATTAGCTGAGTTTAGGCAGTCGAACAGCTGCCACATCGCCCCGCCCCCCACCGCCCCTTTCGCCCAGCTTGAGAGCTTACCCCGGCTGGCTGACTAATTTATGTATTAACTTTGAACGCTCATTAGTTTAATTAGTCAAACAAATTAACGTGGGGCTTACGGCAAGTGGAGTGCAAACAACAAAATGGCCGAATAAACAGAGCGAGCGGGGAAAATGCGGGGGAGTGAAGAGGCGGCATGGAGGCCATCTCCCTCGCACTTCATTAAATATACAAATACAAGGGATAGTAGGGATAGGTTTAGGGCGGTTGGCCATTTGAAGGGAATCCCATAAATAAATTGGCAATAATTTAATTATCGCATAATTATGCAGATGACCGCGCACTTGTGCTTTTAATTGCCTTTTGTCGCGAGGTCAGCGGCTCATTTTATCAGCTTATCGATTTTTCCCACCGCTTTTCCCCGCATTTCCCCATCTGCCAGGGTTTTATTTGCCTTTTAATTAGTTGTAAATCTTGCACAGCCTGTTGAAAGCCAACGGGAAAAGCGGGCGGGAAACTGCCGCCATTGCATGCACTATTTATTTTAACAAGAGCTGCTCATTTAATACTTATTTTCACTAATTAAATGGAAGAGTAAGTACATCAGAGAGAGAGGGAGAGAGGGAGAGAGGGAGAGAGCAGGCCACATGCGACAGCAAGAGCAATTTTCCGCTTTTCCGCAGCGCAAAAAAGTTTGATGTCTATGTAAACAGCGGCTTTTGTGTGTGTGTGTGTGTGCGTCTGGCGAACTGCCAATTTTCCCGGCCCACACACACATCTGCAAAGTACTGTGGCTATATGCACATGCTAACGTATTCCGTATACGTCGGCTGTTTGAGCGCACTTAAATAATGAATAATGACGAGACAAGCAATTAAAATAATTTGCGGTTTTACCGTGCGTATGCGCATCATTTAATTTTGCATGTAAAAGAGTTAAGCACTTATTACACAGCGAGAAACGGGGCCCAAGCACGGGGGATGCCCAGCGGGTAAATACAGTATATATCAATGGGCCAATTAAAATGAGTGCCCGACGCTCTGGTGTTGGTGGTGAGCATCTTAAAACTAATTAAAACGAAAAACGGCATAACAAGCTGCTCATTAAGCGCCCAAGTTCCCTTCGCCGATCTGCGGTTAATTATAGAAGTAGTAGGGAAAAGACGAGCTAACGAGTGGCAAGGAAAAGCTATGCGAAGTATTGGAGGATGAGTATCCTTGGATCCAGCTAGCACCCAAGTTTCCATCGTCGGAGTTCATTAAGCAGCAGCCGACGTCCACTTAACGATGTCACTTATACGCCCCATTGTCCCCTCGAACCCAGAGAAAAAAAAAGAAAAGAAAAACAGAATGAAAAACCCCAGTGCCGAGTGGCCTATGCCACCCACCACCCATCCCGCCCCCTTGAAGGCCACTGCTGCGATGCGTATAAACCGCAAATTGGATGCGATATTAAATCGTCTGTGCCAAAGCGCATATAAATTTTTGTTCAATTTAAAAGAATTTTCCGAGAGCGAGCAGGCGCAGCAGAAAGAGAGAGGAAAATCCCCAGAAAGAGAGGGCAGGAGTGGAAGAGTGCGGCAACAGTGCAGCCGTCCCCCTCGAACACTTTGAGTTTTACATAGAAAGTGTCAAGGAGGCAAGCCACAAAGATGATTTTCTCGTTCAAAAAAAGAGGAAAAACGAAATACCAAAAGTAAATACAGCAACTAATTAGCAACATAATTATGGCCACAAAAATATTCTAAAATTCAATTAAGCTGAAGGAGGCAGCAAGCATTCATGCATAAATGACTAAGAACAAACCAGGCATGCCACAAGCAAAGAAAACGAGCAAAAATACAAAACAGCAAAATATAAATAAAAATAAAATACTAGGGAAAAGTGCAGAAAGTTGGGATCCATTTTGCAAGCAACCGACCGCATAAACAAACAAATTTTGCGCTAAATAATTTGACAATTACTCACATCCTCTCGAGAACCCAAGGATGGCCTTCCCTTTGTTTCCGTCGGGTGGCTATTACAGTTGAGTGAAGAACTATGTAAAACAGGAGTCCAGAACTCCAGATCTCCGGACTCCTCTCTCTCTCGAAGCCCGCTGCTCTGCGGCTTAGACTTGCAACAGACCATTACATTTGCTAACGAGTGGCAGGCAAATTAAATCATTAGACGCTGGTGGAGATTAGAGCCGCGGCGGGGAGGAGCCAATCCACTCAAAGAGCCATGAGCCACCGGCGGTGGGCGTGGAGAGTGCAGAGAGTCACTCAAAGCGCAAACCACCACCACCATCGCAGCCATCAGAACCATCCGAAACCGAAAGGCAGCATTTAGCAGGCGAGACCAGAACACATCTGTTGGATTAACAGCGCGGAGGCATCGGAATCAACCCTCGTCATTACGCTTCTGGCTCTTGAGCGTGTGAGTCGTCGCGCGCGGATTACGCCCAGGATAATCGGAATCGCAATCGGAACTCGCAACAGCACCTTCCCCATCGGATATTGGCAGCTTCAGATTCAGTCGATTGGCTGCCCTCAAGGTGACAGGACAGGCAACGCGCAGTGAACAGTGCACACTGAGTGAACACTCCCCAAGAACTCTTAGTGAACCCCAAGTGAACACCCAAGTGAACTCGAAACCCAGACAATACCGATTGCACCCCAAGACCCCAACATGGTCATGTTGCAGTCGCCGGCGCAAAAGGCCAGCGATAGTGCATCCTCCCAGAACACAGCCGTCGGTGGGCTGATGAGTCCCAACTCGAATCCAGACTCACCCAAGTCGAATACTTCGCCGGAGGTGGCCAGCACGGACAGCGTGGTATCCGGAACAGGAGCAGCCACTCCGCCGGCGGCCAAGATACCCAAGTTCATCATCAGTGCCAATGGCCAGGCGGTGGAGGGCAAGAAGGAGCAGGATCTGCGCTACTCCCTCGAGCGGCTCAAACAGATGAGC
The DNA here is from genome assembly GCF_014743375.2 of Drosophila subpulchrella. NCBI lineage: Eukaryota > Metazoa > Arthropoda > Insecta > Diptera > Drosophilidae > Drosophila > Drosophila subpulchrella. The sequence goes on from NW_023665577.1 coordinate 2,294,154, forward strand.
AGCGATTCCGGCAGCCTGCTGAGCCGCCTGAGTCCACTGCAAGAGGAAGCCCAGGATAAGGAGAAGGCGGTGGCCTTCTCCACGCCCGCCCAGCAGCGGAAGCTCCTCGAGCTGAGTGCCGTCCGCCACTTGGCCAGACCGGAGCCACTGCAGCACCCACATGCGGCCCTGCTCCAGCAGCATCCGCACCTGCTGCAGAACCCGCAGTTCCTGGCCGTCGCCCAGCAGCACATGCACCAGCACCACCAGCATCATCAGCACCCACATCCGCATCAGCACCAGCATCCCCATGCCCATCCACATGCTCATCCGCATCCGGCAGAGGTCTTCCACTTGAGGGCGCCCACCAGCAGCAGCACCACTGCCCCGCCCTCGCCGGCCACCTCGCCCCTCTCGCCGCCCACTTCCCCGGCCATGCATTCCGACCAGCAGATGAGTCCGCCCCTCGCTCCGCCCCAGAACCCACCGCATTCCGCCCAGCAGCAGGTGGCCGCTCCCCCGGAGATGGATCTCGAGCGGATCAAGCTGGTGGCCGCGGTGGCCGCCCGCACCACCACCCAGGCTCCCAGCACCTCCGCTTCCGCTTCCGCCTCGAACTCCTTGTCCAACGCCAGCACCTCCATCTCCAACTCCAGCTCGGGGTCACCAAGTGGCCGGGATCTGAGTGACTACGGCTTCCGAATACAACTGGGCGGTCTGGCGGCTGCGGCGGCTGCAGCGGCAGCCACTTCGCGACAAATCGCCGCAGCCAACTACGCCAGGAGCGACACCAGCGAGGAGCTCAACGTCGACGGGAACGACGAGGACAGCAACGATGGATCCCACAGTGCGCCGTCGGTAAGTGACGGGGGATACTAATTCACATGTAGCGAATATGGGTTTGTTTGGATCTTAAACTGTATATCTATGCATTTATTGAAAGTGGAAAGCAAAACTTTCCTTTATCTTATAAATTGACGTTAGTGGCGATTTAAATGTCGAATTGTTTTAAAAAAGGGACGAAACAATTCTTATGATGTGTTTTAGTTCTTTCTTTAATTTGGGACATCAATAAATGTAATGAAAAGTTGAACACAGTATGTATATTTTATTTGATATTTATCAATTAGTTGAATTAATTATATCAAATGCCAGAACCAATTGACTCTAAGTAAATATACATAAATTAAGAGAGCACGAGTATGCATGATAATCTTGTTAAAGAATTTATTACTTCTAAAACAGTGGTCGCGAGTTTCCCATTAAACGGGTATAGGTAATTTGCTCGTTTTCTGACGCAACACATACAGTGTACAAGAGCAGTTGGCACATACAGATCGATAAGCGAGCCCGTACAAAGTTCTCACATAAATGAAAAACCAAATATATTTGTTTGCATGCTGACTGCTGATCTAAGAAGTGGATAAAATGCAAATCAACTTAAATCAAATTTAACAATATTTATTTACTATTTCATGCTAATCATACAAATTAGCCAAATTGGTCATGGCAATTAAAAATGTTAAGTAAAATGGTAGAATTTTAAATACGAATTTAATTTGAAGAATATCTATGAAACTTATTTCTCTTTTTATCAACATCTTCAATTACTTAGACCTTATGAAGATAGAGATTTGTCAAACTAATAGCATTAGTTATTGACACTGATATTTCTTGAATTTTAAAATCTTTTAGTAAGAAAGTGTTTCGTTATAAAATCTTAATAATGTTATCTAAATATCAAGACGATGAAAATATATATATATCTTAACAAAATTTATGCCGAAGCAGGGAAAAAGTATAGATGTAATAAAGATAAGATCAATACAATAGGATATGATTAATACAATATGATAAGATCACATATCACCTCATATCACCTCAGAATTTAATAAATAACTTTTTATGGTTATTTTTGGTTCATTTATTCCTTATTTAAAACTTATAGCTAACTAATTCCTCAACCATCCACTGTTTCCAACAGGTCTGCCCAGTTGACCTGACGCGATCGGTGAACAGCAATGCCGCGGCGAACCCGAGTTCCGCCTCGACGAGTGCCTCCAGCGAGCGGGATGCGGCCACCAAGCGCCTGGCCTTCTCCGTGGAGAACATCCTGGACCCGAACAAGTTCACGGGCAACAAGCTGCCCAGTGGACCCTTCGGCCACCCCAGGCAGTGGAGCTACGATAGGGATGAGGAGATGCAGGAGCGACTGGACGACGATCAGAGCGAGGATATGTCTGGTGAGTAGAGCTATCCATTCCTCATCTCATTTCGACCCCAAGCACCCGATGAATCGCAAGTCACTTTGATGGTTAGCTGTCTGATTTGATTGAAATCTAGGGGAATTGAAGGCACGTGAGATAAGCACCTTCCCCCGAGTGTCTGAGTCTGTGTGCAGCATCCGTGCTCAAATACATGGCCAATAAAAGGGGGAGGTGGTGGGCAGAACACCTGCAAACACCCACCTCCTTTTTGATTTTTTCTGCTAGGATGCCCGTGGGTGGTGGGTGGCGCATGTTATATTTATACTGCTGCTTGTATCGTTTTTAGGTATGTTTTGATTTTGAATTTGCCTCTCTGTTTTTCCAGCCGCACCCCTCAAAAAGCAGGGAATCTCCATTTTGCAGGCCCTGGGATTTCTGTGTTGCCTGCTTTCAGGCGCAAGTCACGTATGTGTGGGTGTGGGTGTGTGTGTGGGTGTGTGTTGGGGTTGTGTGTTTATGTTGGCCATGAAAGCATTTATATTTTGCGTTTATTCAATGGCAAACAAATGCGCAAATGCCAAAGCAACCAAAGAAAAAAAAAGGATCTCCGAATAGTGAGCCTGGCGCTGGCACTCTTCATTTTTCGAAAGGCAAACTTGTTTAGACCAAAAAGCTGCACTCATATCCAATAAGGATTTTCAATAGAATTGCTTTTAATTGATTGATTGATGTTTTAATTGGGGAAAAGCCATTGCCAGCCGGGGAGCTAAAATTCCTTTCTGGACTCTCTTCTTTTTTTGGATTTCTCTCTTGCAACTGTTTGTCTTCCTGCGGATCAGGTTTCGGTTTTCCAATGTTTTTTTTTCCGATGCCTTTGCTGCCTTTTTCCTTCTCGTTGGCTGGCTAAAATTTTGCTGAAAATTAATTGATTTTCATGCTTGGCTTGGCTGCAAAGAAATTGCTCAAATAAAAATTTGCAAATTTGATTGAAGTTGTTGTGGGCCGGGGCGGGGGGCGTGGCGATACCATCGCTAAGCCGCTGGCCAAAGCGCCAAAAACAGCAAAAAGAACTACAATCTCATGGGCTGGGGCTGATGGAGCTTAAGTTCAAGTTCGGTGCGGTTTGTTTGAACGCTGCTCATGATCTGATTATGAAACGGGTTGACTTAATTGGCAAATGGTTTCGGACAGAAAGCTGGAAATGGAATCGCAGATGGAAACCAAATAATTTGAGATTGGGATTGAGAGGTTCAATTACTGGACTTTCCAACACAAAGCTTTGTATGCATCAGATTTATTTTTTTAATATTGGAAATATCTGAGTTGCCTAGCAGTACCCTTTGAAAACTGTTTCCATGAATATACTTTCTTAAATAAAATTAAATTTACAAAGATAGCTTTTGTATAAATCAATATAGCACATGTGAATAGAAGACATTTCGTTTACTTATTAAAAAAAGAAGGGGGACATACAATTTGTAGTTCCAAAAACTTATAAAAAATATGTATTTACGTTTTCAACCGCTACTAAATCTTTAAATGTATGTATATATTGCTTTTTAAAAAAGTGGAATGTTTTTGTAAATATACTTGCAGTCCGACTTTATCTCGATCGGTTTCAATAACCCATTCACTTTGATCCCTTTGAAGCCCTCGTATTTGTGTTTATTCAAGAATCAATGGTAAATTTATATTGCCAATTAATTAACCTGCCGTAAACTGCCCACACTCAGACCTCTTTTAATGGGCAATTCGTTAAGCGCTTATGTAGGAAATTATAAACACGGAAAATGGCGTTTCCGGGGCTTTAGTGGCATGACCATCGCAACTACATCCACATCAGCATCCACATCATTATCAGCGACACATTATCGGCCATTTCTGGTTGTCGGCTGGCTGTTTGGGCATTTGTGTTTGTGTTAATAAAACACAATTAACTTCATCAATGGCGGGCGAGGGCTGCGAACATAACTGCTAATAAAACCGACTCAATGGCCGCGCCAACGACCCCATGAAAGGGGGTTGGGATGTGGATATTGGGGATGTGGGGTATGTGGGTGTGGAGTCGAGTGGTTGCAAACACCGAAATGGAGGCAGACAGCCGGGGAAACTTGCCACGATAATGATGTTGGAAATAATTATGTTGCTGCCAGCTTGCAGGATAGCAACCCCTAGGCAGGATACACACACACACACACGCAGGGAAAGACATATAGACAGACAGCAAGTGCGGGAGTGTGTGCATCACGCATACGCACTGTTTGCCGGCTGGCATCCAACGATTGTTGGTTGGTGTTGCTGTAGTCATTAATTAGCAAGGTACTTAATTACCGCACATTCATTAGGCGCTTCAATGGCGCTGTCACACACACACACACACTCAGACAGCAGGAGACTTAACCCCAGCCCCTACTTTATGACCTTTTGGAAGGAGGTGTTAATGCCTTCGCTTCGGCTTAGATTAGCGTAATTAAGGGGCCCTTTGTCATTGCGACTAATTAGATTTTATGTCACCAGCACACTCCTTCCCCTCTCTCAACTGCAGCTGGTTGATAATTCATAAATATTACGCATACGCCTGGGCTGACTGCAATTCTCAAAGGCGCCATTCGGTGCGCTTTAGGCTCAGCCATTTGCATTTCATTTAAATTGCAAAACATAAAACTAACAACACGAGCTAGGCACATTTTGCAACAATAAAGCCACATATTGTCTGCATAATCCAGATAGCAAAGCAACTGAGATGCGCCCCAAAAGTCATATGAAAAAACAAGCGATAACCAAGCTGGAAAAAGGGGGTGGGAAATCCGGGGGGGCAACATTTAAATGTGGGCGGAACGGAATGGAACACTGGGGCAGGACCAACCCCCGAAACAAAAATGTAAAATGGCTGCGAAAAACTTTTATTCTTTTTCAGCACTCAATTTGGCGCACTCTCTGGCTTTCGCTCTCTCTCTCTCTGAGTCCTTCAGTGTGTGTGTGTATGGGTGACAGGACTCGGGGGAGTCCTGTCCGTGTGTGTGTCTGTGTAATGACGAGCTCCATTTCGCCTCCTTGCAGCTGCCGCAAAGTCAAGTTAAGCGACAATTTCCAGAGCCAGGGAGCTCGGCTCGTTTTTACGAGTATCTCCGTCCATCAGCCACTCATTTATTATTTTATGAAAATGGCAAAATGAGACGACAAATGCTCCCCGGGGTCGCATTGGCCGGGCGGATGCGATTACAATGATTGCCCCAGCACAAAGAACCTCAAATTTATAAGCCATTTCGGGGCAGCTCCTGTGTGTGCCCCTGTGTGTGCGGGCTAAGTTATGCGCCAGTTTGTGGTAATTAACACTCGGATTTCATAATTAAGTTTAAATTGTATGTTGTAATTTCAGCCACCCTCCGTCGGTCCCTCGCTCTTCGGTCCCCTTTCTCCTTGCCCCTGTCATATCATCAAAATTGCTTATGAAGTGCTTTCGCCGTAATTATAATTAACAGCAGCCATTTTGTTAATGGCAGACGCCAGACATATAAGAATTTCGGAATGATTGCGGCTTTCAATGGGAATCAAGATAAAATGGTGATGAAGATGCATTTAAATTATTGACTTTAATTTAACAAGGGATACCTTAAAAAGCTAGGAGTTTTTCACCATTATTGCTGATGTTTCATAAGAACTAAGAACTATCCTGATAAAAAATCTTGAAAGTAATTTTTGTTCACTTTTTTAAACTATTATCAATGGTGAGTTTTTAATAAAATATAAATTTTATAAACATTCTTTAAAATGGTATCTTGGCTTTTCCGTTTTAAATACTAGAATGTCTTAAAATAATTTTATAATTTGAATTTTGAAAAGTTGTGTCACAGGAGGGCAGGACTAATATATTATACTCTCCTAAAGTATACTACCTACCAAAATTACGTATGCTTTATTAATACTTTTTAGGTTAAATTCATATTTAAACCGTTGATAAAGATTATGTTCTATCTACGAAAGAGGGTCACTCCGTGCCGCATACATTTCAGATTACTCTACGCAAATTAGCATAATCCTTTCAGTTTAATTAAACGCTAGTCACAGCCGGCCCAAATATTGATCTTGGTCCGACGGGTTTTTCTCGTCTCCCTCAATGCCAGACATTACGCATACGCCACGTTGCAGCTCTCAGTTGAATGGTCAGCGTAATTAGGCGCCCTCGCTGGCCTGCAAAACTGCGGTTGCAACGGTTATTAGCCAGCCCGGCTTTTTCACCCTTTCCCCTTCCGATTTTCCCGGCTGCCCTTTGAACTTTCCGCGTTTGTTTGACAGCGCATTAAGCGCGTCTGTCTGACTGTCTGTCGGTTGATTTTCCCCCCTTTGGTTTTCGGGGGGCTGTTAATTCAATTGACTCAAACCAATTGTGGTCAGGGCCAGTCGTCGACTCGAATCGGTTGGCTATTGATGCTGCGGCGGGCATCTAATGTGCCATTAATGCATATCAAAGTGCCTGCAAACACTCCACAGCCCATTACCGGCGGTAATGGCAGTGCCCCCTCTGCGGTCCACGCCAAATTCGTTAAATATTAAATGAAGCGTTCACGTTAATTTTCGGTTTAATTGCCGGCCAGCTGGCCAAACTGCGGTGCACTTTTAGGCGCCACGACCCCCCTCTAATGTCATGCAAACACGGCCAATCATGTTGGCCAATTACCAGGACCAACGCGAACATCCTTGACGAAGGGGTTGACACTTTGGCCGACCCTTTTGCGCCTGGCTGAATCGATTCGACGGCTTTGAAAGGGGTTCACCGCAGAATGGCTGTTGGCCCGCAGTGAAATTGGTTAACAAGCAAAGTTCTTAACGGCTTACGATACTTTCTGGTCTGCAGCTTTTGGCTAACGATTGCATTATTTGCCGCAAAAATGTACAGCCGTAATTGGTAACTGATATTCCGCCGAAAGACACTCCCACGCAGCCCAGTTGGTCAGTTGGAGAGTTGGCCAGCTGCCTTAATTGAATTTTGATTGTCGAATCATGGCAATCAACGCAGCCAGACACTCCCACGTCCCTGGCGAATCTCCGGACTGGTCAGCCGGGAGTCACATGTGCGCCAACATGTGCCGAAAAATTCCAATTAATCCAACAATGATGCGGTGGCCGAGGTGATTGATTTCCGTTGGTCAATCCCCCGGGACACTGACATTTGTCTGTGATGGATGGCCCTGCTCTACTGTTCCCTGCTCCCTGTTGACTTATGCAAAAAGAAGGACACGCAGAATTTATCGAGCTCCTATCTCTGCTTTTCCCTCTTGCAGCCCAGGATCTGAACGACATGGATCAGGACGATATGTGCGACGACGGCAGCGATATCGACGATCCCAGCAGCGAGACGGACTCCAAAAAGGGAGGCAGTCGCAATGGGGATGGAAAATCGGGGGGCGGCGGCGGAGGCGGTGGCTCAAAGCCCCGGAGAGCCCGCACCGCCTTCACCTACGAGCAGCTGGTCTCGCTGGAGAACAAGTTCAAGACCACCCGATATCTCAGCGTCTGCGAGCGGCTGAACCTGGCCCTCAGCTTGAGTCTGACGGAGACACAGGTGAGCAGTACTTTCATACATCCCCTTACTGTTATCGATTTATAATAATTTAGAAAAATTAGAAGCATATATGAAAGAAGCAAGCCCAATGAATATTGTTTAAGGATTAAGCTCTAAGGTCAATGTGCCATAAGCCATACGATTTTAAATAGTTTTAATAGAGCCCAAGTTTGAAAAAAAAAAAATTTTAATTTAATTTTGCGTTCCAAAAATATTGAAAGATATATTATAATAGTTTTTGATGGTATTCGAATCAATTTTTAAATGCATACAAATTTAAAAACCTTTATATTTTGAGTATTTAGTGTAAAATAAAGCAGTTGGATCTTTGCACTCTCGCTTTTAGCCACAATAGCTTTAGTCGCCAGCTTACTTTATTCACTCTTTACAAATGTCAGAGTATTTTTAGGAAGAGAGAGAAAAGGATAAATGCCATTTTCAATAATTTTTTTCATTTTAAAAATAATTTTTTTACACTTTATTTCGACACCAGATAACTACGATTACCAAATATAAAGGAAATAAAAAAAGAACATATAGACAATTAGTCGTGCCGCAGTAGTAATCATTTTTGAAGGATTTAAAATGCCAAGTCTCGACAGACATAGCATCTACTCCAAAATATATTAGCTTCTCGGTAAATACATATATGTAAGCTTATGAACATTATCGGAGTAAGAATTTTAGTTCATTTTTGGGTTTATCGAAGATTTAATCTCCATTAATATATTTTATTATATTTAAATAAGGAAGTTTACATAAACTATTCAGTGTTTTGAACTCATATAAATATCTGCAAAGATAAAATAAGACATGAAAAGAATGGTTCACACTATGTGAAATAAAACATCTTTAACAATCGTTTCCCATATCCGTTTTCCAGGTTAAAATCTGGTTCCAGAACCGCCGCACCAAGTGGAAGAAGCAGAACCCCGGCATGGACGTCAACTCCCCCACCATTCCCCCGCCCGGCGGCGGCTCCTTCGGCCCGGGGGCGTACGCCAGCGGACTGCTCTACTCGCACGCGGTGCCCTACCCGCCCTACGGTCCCTACTTCCACCCCCTGGGCGCCCACCACCTCAGCCACTCTCACTCATAAAATTGCAAGATGCAACAGCGATTGTTGCAACTCTTCGAAAAGCGAGGCAGGCCGGAAGTGGGCGGAGGTCCTGCGGGTCCTGCGGCCGGAAGTGGATCGGTGGCCCCCCATCCGGCGCCCAAGGATAAACTGTAAATGTCAATACTGCTTTAAGTGTGTGTGTTTAGTATCTTCTGTTATCTCGATTCCCTCGATTACATGCTGTATATAGTTATTGTATAAATATGCTATGCTAGTGCTTAGAACCTCGAATGCCATATCTAGATTTAAATTATACGATTACTTGTAGCGTTTAAGTGGCAAGCAAAATCAAAAAGAGCAAACCAAAAGTTGCGTAAATGTCAAGTGAAAAATAAACATTTTAAAAACTACCCAGAGCGGCTGTGTTATGTGTTTCTCTCTCGCAAATCGGATGATGGCATTTTTGGGGGTGCGATGTTCTGTATTATAATCGTGTGAAATGGCAGGACAACAATGCCAAGTCAAGTGTAAAATTTTAAATTTGCTTCTCATTTGGTGTCAGGGGCTCAAAGGCACTCAGATACTCAGATACAGATACTCGCATACCTCGTATACCCACACCCGGCCACTCAATTATGTGGCAAACGGATGCGAATACGAAATTTCTTAATCCGCTTTGGGTGACACAATGCTCCTGGCTGCCGCCGGCTGTCCTTCCGTCTGTCTGACTGGCTATATCTTCCTGTTCCGGTGAAGTCGGGCGGCGAGAGGTTGTCAAAACAGTGACAAGCGAATGAATAAATTCACGCGCACACACCTCCGGCCCATTGATATTATAATCGCCTCAGCGAGTGAGTGTGTGTTTGGGCCAAGATGCGTATAATTGAAACAGGAATCGGGGAATCCCATGCATGACCGGCCTTTTGGATTGACTGCGCCTGCCGTTGACAGCGAGGTGAGGTCCAAAAATCCGGGCAAAATCCCTTTATATCTATTACGACCGGACCCACTCCGCCCCGTTTTTTGTGTGCGACTGCATCCGGAATTATTTCGCTTTTTTGCCACGCCACCGGATTTCTTTCGCTTTCGCTTAAATAATTTATTAACAATTTTTGCTTTTACATTTGTTTAAAGCTTTGCTTAAGTACTTTGCAATTAGTCGCACAAATCCTGTTTGCACCGCACACCCACACAGGCACACGTACTCTCGTGTCGGTGTCCGTTAATTTCTGTAAATGTAAGTCGCTAAATTATTCAGCTGCAGACATGTGAGCAAATTCAAACAGGCGGGGCAAGGGAGGGGGGCTTGTTTAATTTGCATAAAATTAAATGCTAATTTTAGTTGCACACTCTCGCCACGAAAAGTTTTGACGTGGAGAGAGTGAAAATGGGACACGACTTTCGGTATGCATTAGCATTCCCTTGGGTTTTCTAAAATAACAATCAAATCTGCATCCCATAACTCATAATATTGCCTCATATCCCCAAGGATTATTAATCCATAAAGTTAATTAACTAGTTTTATTAGAGTTCAAAATATTTAAACAGATTACAAGCTAATAAAGTGCCCAAAAAATATTTTAAAGTAGGAAGTATTTGATTTTTTGGGAATAAGATATTAGTGGACGCTGAGGAAGAAGGGGCAACCTGTTCGTGAAAATGTGCTTCATATCACATATATTTCAACCAAAAATATTATATACTATTTTTTACAGTCTTCGATACAACGATATCTAATTCATTAGTATTTGTTTTTGCCAAACCTTGTGTGCCTTATAGCCATACCATAATATTTAAGCCCAGCTATGTTATACATCGACTTTAATGAACATCTTGCTAGACAGATTCTAAACATAAAAGATTACAAATGAATGTAAAAGCGTTGTTTCATTAATTCTATTTTATTATTTTAACTTTTATAATACTTTTTTTTTATATTTTAAACATATTCAAGATGACAAGATCCTTAATTCAATAAGTTTCGTATAAAGTTTTGACATTACTGACTATGTAAGGTTTCCTAAGTTTAACTTGTAAATCACTTTTTAAATAGTTTTCCGACTTTTTCAATTTCAATCTTAATATGTAAATTGTGGGTGCCACATACTTTTTGATTTTTGAGCGAAGGGTTAGGCGTGATACACTGCTGAAATAAACTTGCGCTAGATGGAATTCCAAGAAAATGAATGCTTAATCAAACATTTCTTACTTTTAAGATATATCGACTCGGAAAGATGTATATTTTTACGATTTTGTTTTAATTTAAAATTTATATTAATTCGTTATACCTATAATTTATAATTTACATATCGGACAATTATACAAGTATAAAAAGTAGTATGTATATAGATTAAGTTTGTCAAATGACGATAGTTTTTGTTTTCAAATAATTTTTTAAGCCTTGAGCCAGTGTTTAATAAAACTAGATAAATTCAAATTTAATGCAATTTAGAAAGTACTGTCGATCAAATTAAGGTCTCCTCGTTTGGTTGAACTGAGCTCGTGTGAAATAAAAATTACTTTAAACGGCGCTTCGTAAGCCCTAATACGATTTGAAATTTATACATTCGGGGGTGTAAATTAGGCCTGGCGCCACCGCCTCGCAAATCAGTGAGACGATAAATTAACGCCGAGTCGGCCGGCGGTAAGCTACCCTTAACGAGGCCCGAACGCCTTGACGCAAATCCAAGACAATTGCTTTTCAATCCGGAGTGTCACAGCCAACGGAAGCAAGTTAAGGAACTTTCGGTGTCACTCTCCGGAGGTTTTCCGCAGAATCAAAACGCGACACTCACACAATTAAGTCGTTTTCCCCGCCCGCTCATTTTCCATTAATCCGAGCTGAGTTTCCCGTGAATTTGAATTCGATTTCCAGAGCACTGTTTTGTGGGCCAAGTTGAGTTTGGTTTTTTTTTTTTGTTTTGTTCACGCTTTTCAGAAGGGCCTTCTTATGCGCCTGAATTGCTCCAGATTACGCATACATCACATCCTCGTCCTGGGAAGTGTGCGTGTGTATGTGAAACAGGATGCGTTGGTGTGAGCAGCGTTTAATCTGCACCATTGACTTCTCCTCTCTAGAGAAAAGCCACTACTCTTCTCCAGGGGGAAACCATCCCTAGTAAATTTTATGCGAATATTTAGTTTGTCTGCTTTATCGGCGCGGCTTTATCGAAACTTATTGTGTTTGTTTAATTGAATTTGGATTGCTGTGACAATTTCGCGACTGAGTGCGCTCCAAAAACTCTGCCGGAGTGGCGATAAATAAGGATGTGGATTCCGGATCCTGAGAACCACTCCTCCGCCAAGTTGTGCTGTCTAATTGGGAGTGGTAGATAAAGTTGCGACTTAGTTTAGTTCATTTAGTTCGCTATTTGCTGGCGCATCCATCTGTTTCTTTGTCTGCAATTAAAATTTAATAAGTGCAACACGCCCTCGAATACATCGTATATCCTATATAGGATTGTATACATATGCGGACTCATATAAATTATGGCCTGAAGTTGACATAAACAAGCTCCCAAGAGTCCTTTTGCCCAAGTTATATGACAGATTTGCGCAGAGCGTTTTGATGAAGAGGGTCGAGGGGCGGGGAGTGGGCTGGTGCAAGGACGAAGGGCCGGAAACGCTAAAGTGTCACCAGGGAGCGGAATCGGTGGGTGGTTGGGCGGCTGGGCGGTCGGCAGCACATGTGTCTTGAGTCACCATCGCCACGGGGTGGGTTCCGCCGGGTCGTCCTTTGTTGTTTTCCGGGCGAATCACATTTTGATGATTGTCAATGTGACTTTAATGCCATTTCTCAACTTCAGGGTACCCCACCACTTTTGCCGAGCACGTGCAAAAGGGCTGTCCCAGAGACACTGATCGTAATGCTGACATCTGTGGATTAAATTGCAATTTGTGCTCATGTAATATTGAAGCCCGGCGCTTTAACTGTAAGTGTATCGCGTTTTCTCGCATTGTTTGCGCGAACTTAACTGGTTCCCGGCTATTAATATTTGAAATTGCGCATGGGCAATAAAATGGTAAAAAACGCCTTTGTGCGGGAATTATATTTGATGTTATTATGGTAGATTAGGGGAGAGAGTTAGGAGCGGCATAGAGAGCCGAGCAAATGTGTCCCCTTTGGTATGAGCTATAAAGTGTTAGAAGGGAAAGGAGGTTAAAAGGTGTTCTTTGAAAAAAATGGCCTTCTAGTATTAATGAAATGGTTAAATTTTTTAATTCATATGTAAACTGATATCTTTAAAGAAGTTTTCTTTTCGGACTTAATAAGATGTATAATTTAATTTCAAGTCTTTATGAGCCTTGCTTAGGTGAGACTTATTGAACTTATTTTTAAAAAGTCATGAGAACCTATAATAAATTTGCTGACAGACATAATATCTTAAGACGTGTACAGTTTTGTATATAGGTTGCCATTATTTTTTAAAATAAATGTTATAAGTTAGTCCTAATTTAAGCAAGGTTCAACACATTTTTTGTCAGATTCTATTTCCATATTTCGTACTTAGCAATTGAATCTAACCAAACTCGTTTCCCAAACTTTTTAAGGATTAAAAAAACTTCTCACACTAACAACATACATAGTTTGAGATTTCTGGCTTTAAAATTCAAAAGATAATGCTATTACGAAGAATATAATAAGCATTTAAAAAAGTATTTTTATAAGGCAATGTAATTACTTTATTACTATATTTATGGGGAAAGAACCATTGTAAAAGAGCCAACTGATGAGGCTTATATGCGAGTGATTCCCATCTATAGACAACTTATGTTTCAAAATCAACCCCTATTAGAGGAATCCTATTATTAATTTAACATTAACCTTCTGAATCGAAATCCATCCGAAAAAAGACCGCCGAAAAACGGTTCAATCACAGTTTATAAATTCTAATTTTCCATGAATAGGATCGAAAAGCGATTCCCACATTTCCGCTGGCCAATTGAATGGCCAATTGGTTAGCATTTAGGCATCGCACGCGCCGCCAATTCATCATCATCTCGATCAGGCTCACCTGTCAGTCGGGATGATGGCGATGTTCCACTCTGAAGGGCATCGCAAATCCAGCGAAATTGAACGTGTGCCCGGCTTGGGTTGGCTTCAGTTGGCTTGGCTCGTCTGCCCGAATAATTCGCAGTTAATTTCCCGGCAAGCGTGGCGAAATGAGGCACAAAGCCGGCCAACTGGGTGCGCAACTCTGGGCCCTTTTCGCCGATTTTATTTGGTGAGAAAACATTTACGCACTAATTTCTGGGCATTGACTGGGCAACCCCCTCGTGCTCCCCCTTTCCCATTAGCCCTGCCACTGAAAACCAGTTGCATGCCAATTGGTTTGCAATTTGCCGCGCTTAGCAGGGGGCGGGGAGTGGGTGGTGGGTGGTGGTTGGTGGCAGGGGGAGTGGGCCTTGGTGGGTGGCTGTAACCTTGGCGGGGTTGGCCGCAAATAGCGCACGCGTAGCTGTCCGGCGCGTGGCTCAATTACGCGGTTAAATGCATTCAAATTGAGTTGTTTATACTGCGGGCGTGTGCTCGGTCAACTGGGGATCGTCCTACGCAGGAGTCAGTAGTGCCCAACTGGCTTTTTCTAGCTGGCTAAGTTGGCTGTACGTATGGTAAAAGTGCGGTAATTTAACTGTTTCCCAAAGTATTTTAGGTTACAACATTTTAAGTGTTTTTGAAATTATTTTTGGTTGAGAAACGTTAAGGAAACCTATAGTCGTATGAAGTTTTTCAAGAAACTATAGACTCTACATATAGAAATATATTTTTTCAGACAGAATTTAATTTTAAAAAACGTGTATTGAAATAAAAAACATGAAGTATTAATTTATTTCAGTTTATTGAAAATAAATTTAAAACAGTGAAGCAAATATTTTTAACACGCAGAAAAAATATGCAAATGTTTAAGAAAAATATAGATAGAACATTTTATAAAGTTAATCGATTCATATATTAGGAATACACTTTTTAAAATGTTTTATTTTCCTCTTTAAAATGTTTTGACCCTGTTTTTCTGCATAATTCGATGCATATTATGTCTTAATTTTTCTGTGTCAGCGTTTGTGTAGTTACATTTAGAATAAGTTTAAATGGAACAAAAGTCATAAGGAAATAAGTACAATAAATTAAATTACTATAAATTGCGTACCGGTTATGCTTCTTAGCTAAGAACAACATTATAAATAATTTCAAAAACAAAAGAAGGCTTTAAAAATTTCCTTCCAACTATTTTTGGTATTATAAAGAAAGTTGACAGCACTGCGGCTGTTTTGTTGCCGCTGCATACTTATGTGGACGCCGCTGGCAAATCAGTTCCGGCTACAGTTGTTGCCATTGTTTGAGCCCGCAAAATGCCACGCGGCCGAAGAGCATTGTTCACGGGTTTTGGGCAAGTGGCGGGGCCACCCTTTAACCCATCTTTGTCAGCGGCAAACATAAAACTATCAGCATTCCGAGTGGCCAGAAGTTGCCGCCGAGCTGGTTGATTATTTATGTCATTGCTACCCTTTAGCCCGGCTTTCTTGCGAAATCCGCTTAAGTGTGACATTACAGGCAAAGGCAAACAAAGCCGGGACATAATTAAAGGAGCTGCCGGCAACTTTTGGGCAAGGAATTCGACCATGTTTTCCAAGGACCCCAGCAAGAAAGGCACTGAAGGAAAAATTGGAATCCACTTACAATATTCCTTGTATGCTAAATAGAAAGAGTTTATAAATAAATGTGGCCAGGGTAATAAAACATTTTTATGTTATTTGACGGTTAAATTGCTTGAATGTCGTTTCAAAATGCATTAATGAAAATTTAAAAGAAATTTTTTATTTTTGCATGTGTTTGTGGTTTTATTGGTACTTTTCTGTATATTTAAAGCTAGCTTTTGGATACTAAGAATCAACCTTCATTGAAAATCACTTAAATGGCACTTGAAAGTTATTTTTATTCCATTTTCATAACTATAAATTGAAAGGCTTAGATAAATTGGGGCTTCACAGGATCTCTTATAACGTCTAGTATTAGTAAAAATACCATATTTATGGACTCTTTTCTTAAAAAAGGTAGCTCTCATTTGTAGTTACTTATTTGCATACAATTTTTGTGTATTTGCCTTGACCTCTTCGACCATTTCTTTCTGTGTACTGAAAGATATAGTGGGGGAAGCCCCTCTGGCAGACAACAAACTACAGCAATTATAATACGCGAATTGCGGCGGAACTAAGCAGCCACAAAGGAGCAGAAAGTATCTTTTGATGTTGCGTTTACAAGGATTAATTTATTTGCATTTCTCCGGAGCAAGTGTCCTTGTCGTACTGCCGACTTTCCAGCAGGTCCTGGGCCCCATCAGGCTGTGCAATCTTCCATCAATTCATTTAATTTATTCGTTATATCCGACTGAGTAAGGCCATGGAACTCAATTACAGGGCCAGCTCACAGATTGCTGGTAATACACCTTTTCTGCCAAGTCGGTTTCATTTGTTGCGCTAGATTTTTCTCAATCACATACGGAATGGAGCTGGTCCCCCGGGTATTCCGGTCCAGGGGAAACTAGTCCAGACACATCTGCGGTGGCTCCGTTTCCGGCTCCCAAATAAACTTGGCTAACAAAGGGGACATTTGCAAATGGCTTTGGTTTTCTGCCTTGCCGGCCGTAATGAGCAGATTTGTTTTAATAAGAAGGGACTGCAAACTAAGCGTCGGGTCTGGCCTCACTTGGCAGTTTTAAAATGAGCAGCCCGACCGGCAACTAATTGTGAGCGGAATCCGGATCTGGATAGAGGACCTCATCCCAGCCTCTTTCCCGGCGGGAGGTGAGCTTAACAAATCGGTAGTCCGCAAAATGAATGAGTCCTCTCGCAGGGGATGCTGCTAATGTGCTCGTTAAAGTTTTCCGCTGGCAGGAAGTGAGCAAAAGATGCGACACCTGCAGAATACCCGCATCTGGTCGTTATGACAATGCGGCGCATCAATTGGATGTGCCAAAATTGCCAAATAATTATCGCAACCACTGCTGGTGGACAGTGCAGTCGATCCAGCTATTTTCTGGCTTTTATCAGCTATTTTTAAAGCCAGAAAACAGGGAAATTTGCTTCGTACAGCCTAATGGGCTAAAATATTTAGTCAGGATTGAATAAATAAATATCTAAAAGCCGAAAATAAGATTTTCATTTACAATTCTGAAAGATTTTAATGTATTTCACATAAGTTTTCAAGGTTTTATTCAATAGTATAGAGTATATTCTTCATATTTTGACCATCTTTTGATTTAAATTAAATTAACATAAGTATAGTATTATTAAACCGACAAACAGTAAAGGTGTTAAAGATCAATGTTTGCTTTTTCATATTTTAACCATATTATTTGAATGGATTTTCGAAATACTTTAAGACTGATTAAGACTGAAAGGATTTTAAACCATAAGATTGACAATTAAGATGCAGAGCAGGAATTGAAGTATTAACGTGGTATAATACTTTGACCATCTTGCCAAATACCGACGTATACGAATACCTATAAATTTAAAAAGGATTAATAGATTATTGGTACATACAATAGCTTTCTATTGATGAATATTAAAATTAAAACTTTAAGTAAATCAGTAAATGTGTTTATCCTAACTTGTAAAATTTTAGGTATTTATAACATTAGATTTAGCTACTTTTTTTTGGTAATCCCTGTTGAGCAACACTACATCAAACACACCGATCCTGATCCCGCTATTCGCTGGTTGCCAGGAGCGTTGCTAATTAGCGGATGGCCCGACCCCAGGTCGTTATATCTATTGGTTTTCCTCCACATATTTGCTGGCCATTGTTCGGGCGTTCGATTTTTGGGCAGCAGCGTGAAATGGGATTGCAATTCCCCCGAAAAAGGACCGAAAACTAACCCTTTCGACAAGTCGAAGTTCTTTCGGACGAGCGCACGCAATTCAATTTTAAACTAACAACTTAATCCTTTATTCAATTTGAAACCCATTAAAAGGACATTGCTTATCCTTTTAAGTGAATGCAAACAGCTTTTAATGTAAATAAGAAAACGAGATCGATGCCAGAGAGTTTGCCAATCTCTCCAGCTGGGCAAGTGGAAGTGGATGTGGATGTGGAAAATTAAAATGCAATCGGTAACCGGTTCGATTTTGGCCGAACGGCCAATTGACATTTGCAACCGCACTTAAGAGCCAGGCTCTGCAGTCGTCCTTTGAGCACCCGTATCCGGATCCTTGTCCCTGGGATCTGCAATCTGGAATCGCACTCGAGAACAAATCGAGATTCGGTGTCTGGGTGGCTGGGGCCACCGACTGAATTCCATTTGAATATTTCATGCTGTTGTGGTGGCAAAAATTTTAAATCGACTCAAGTCAAGTGTGTGGGGCTGCCGAAATCAATCTCGATTTGTGTGGCAACCGAATTAGCATAGGATCTGGAAGGCGCTGTAAGTGTAAGCCACTTGCCACAGAGTCAGTTGCACTTGCTACTTAGTGTCCTCATCCCCATCCCCTAACTTTCAGCCACTTATCCTTGTCTCTCCGATTCCGATTTCCAAGGTCCTGTTTGAGCCCTGCATTTGGCCCTTAATACCTTCGAGTTTACTTTTTTAAATGTGTTTTATATTTGATTCGGGTAACGCACCATCAACACCACCATCCCCAACATCCCACTTCCCCTGATGAGGAAATCGTCCCAAGACCGGGGCCACTAAGTAGAGTTTGGGAAATTCACCATGTGCACTCACGTAGTATAATTTACCCTCCTCGGCACAATAAAAAGTGGAAACTTAGCTGCAAGTATTTCGTTTTCTCCTGTTTCCTTTTCTTTTTTTTGTATTTTAAGCAGTGCGCCTTTTTTGATTGCCTTTTGTTTTGCCTGCCTCCCATTGTTGTTGCCCGTAATGGGTGATGCCTGGGTTTTCCTTGGGCATCCTTCGGGATGGGTCCGAAAGGAACTTTCACACAGCCAAGTGCTTTGGCACACTGTAGCATCTTGTGTGGGCAACATTTTTCAAACGAAACTTGGGCCGGACGAATGTAACAGCTATGCTTGTATAAAGGATATGAAGAAAAACCAGGTAAAAGTGTTCTCAGATTAAAAAAACACTATAGACTGACTGAAGTATTTATTTCAGAATTATATTGTTCATTCATAAATGATGTTATATTACGAATCTTAGGCTGGACATAAAATTATTTGAAAAATTCTATGAATAACATTTCATTTTAAACACGTATTGGCTAAAAAAAAATGTATATTTTAAATTCATATTTAGATTTAAGCTTATTTAAGCTAATATCTGACCAGAGTTCGCTTAGATTCGAATGTTAAGAGGAATGTTTTGCATATAATCCGATGTCTACCTATGACTAGTCGTAGTACTTAATTTTTGTACTTAGTATTTCGGCATGCCGAAGTTAACTTCCTTTCTTGTTTTTGTTAAGACTGTGTATAACTTTACACCATGTAATTTAAAGTTATACATAATCCTAACAAAAAAAGGCATCACCATATCTATGCTTCTGTCAAATGGATACATTTTCTTATTTTTTTTAAATCCTATATAAATGGTATAATATCGTGATAAAAATATGAAACCGTTTTGAGACTATAAAGAAAATCTCGATACGTTTCACAAAAAATCACTCATATAATCTGACGTCCCACAATAACATAAAATCAGATCCTTTATGTCTCTACTGCGATTTAAAGACATTTGTATATTTTGTTAGTTACTTAATATACCAGCAATCAAAGAACACGGATTAAAACTTGCAATTTCGTTAAGACGTCGGCCAATGAAAACATATTTTTAATGAAATAATACAAACAAAACTATTTATTTTTGTACGCATCAGTCGTTAATGAAGACTCTCCCCTTTGACCAGCATTGCTCGGCACTTCATCATCCGATTGTATACACATATCTTGTAATTTTTCGATTGGATTGTCCTTTGCCCTCAGCCACGTAGGCGTTCCCTTCCTAGGCTGCAAACTGTCCCCGACCAGGCTGAACAAATAACAATATTTGGACACGCGACCCGTGGCCACTTGAGCCGAGTTCCGAATGGGAAGTTGACAGATTTCGGCGGGAGACAACAAACAGAGGGCCAGACAAACATCACAGGGGTATAAATGTCAGCGAGTCAATGCTGAACAAACAAATGAATGTAAATAAAGTGAAATTACAGAAATATTAAATGAAAATTAGATGCTGCGCTCAAGGGCTGACCCTTGCCCACCTGTCGCAAATCCCCGAAGAAATCTCGGTGAAATGTGGCGCAAGATGGGGGAGTGGGAATCCTCGGCAGGCTTAGGGCCACTTATCCCTTGGCAGGACACTAATAAGCAGCCAGTCAATCGGGCCAACTGCCCGAGCTTGGGCCAACTTCTTATCTATAAATGGCCATAAGCCACGGCCCGAAACGCTTGTCCTTTTTGTGTCCTTTTTTTCGGACACTTACTTTTTTCTGGAATTTTTTCGGTCAGCTTGCCACTTGGTCCATCATTAAGACCCGAATTTCAACACATTTGTGCGCATAATCCCTTAAGGCTCTTTAAACTTTACACACTTTTCAGTTGTCCACCTTCCCCGAAAAAGGACACAATTTTGACCGTGCTCTACCGGGAAAAAGAATCAAAGTAAATCCTTTTTCCCGCAGACTGTTGAAATAAAAAATTCTAGTGGAAAAGGTTGAACATTAAGACTAAAAGGCGCAGGCATTATGATGGGTCTTGAGTTTTAATTGAGTGTGTGGCCGGAGAAAGGGGAGAAAGTGGGGTCATCCCGGCGAAAGGATGGCCCAAACTGTGCTAAAACAATTTGCAACGTGTGTGTGTGTGTGTGCTTTTTGCCCAATTAGAGTTGCAGCAGCGGTCACTTGAAGGACAGGCAAAAGTTTCACCGGACGGTCCGGAACTTTTCCGTTCACGCCTCAAGTATGAGTAATTGAATCCCACACTCCTTGGCCAGATTTCCCCACCATCTCCGCCCCAGAATATGCTAATTATCGGCTTAGGCGCATTTTTCAATTAGGACTGCCAAAGTTTCGGCCTGGCAACAAATTAATTTAATTAATACGAAAAACATTTGCAGGGCCAGGAGATTCTGGGGAGGAGACTAATAGGTCTCTTGGAGGAAAGTTGCAGAAATATCTTATGAACAAATTGCAGCGGAATTTATATTGGTACTTTTGATTGGAATTTGGTTGGAAGAGATTTATTTAGCATCAGGGTAGATCATAAGATTATTTGATTAATGAGATGTATTAAAAAAATGCCTAAAAGATTATAAGATATAAAAAATCTTGTTAATAATAACATAAATATCGAAAGCCGTTTTTAATGTGCGAAACTCTACACTATAATTAAAAACATTTTCGAGATCTGAAAGAACAGCTCTCTATAGACAAACAAACCATATATGTTTTGATCAGTTACAGCCCTTATAGTTCTGGATTTACCATTATTACACTTGTTTTTAAAATATAATACTCTTAAATGAGTAATTTATTCAATAATACAAAACCACATAACCAATTATTTAAAACTGCTTCCAAATTGTATTCGTTTGTAATTGGATCCGAGTATTTTGGGATCTGGAAATCGTGACTAATCAAGGTAGTGTGTAAAAGGAGGCGCACTAAATTCGATGATAAAAGAGATGCCGACTTAGTGACATAATTGCGTCGTCATTTGCCACGCCAAGCTGGCACATCCAGGACATCCCAGGACATCCTGTAACATCCTGGCGCTCCGTAATAGGAGCCGTAATTCACGCCGCAGCATGCCTAATTATAAAATTAGTTATGGCCCGGCAGGCAAACGATGCTCGCAAGTCAATTAAACAAATAACTGGCGAACTGGTGATTCCCCCGAGGCAGTAATTCGCCAACCACCCTGCCAGAACCGCCAGCAATTGATTTATCAGTCGACAATTTGGCATGCAAACAAAGCGAAGACCCGTAAAACGATCCATCCATTCCGCGGAGGCCTCCGGGCGGAGGACTCTTATATTGTTGACAGCTCGTCAGCTAATTACACGCCACAATAACTTTAATAACTTTGCAGTCGACTCGTCTTCACCGAAGTCCCGGTATATATATACGGATATATTGTCATTATCAACACTTCGGCGGGCTAAACATTTTAATTAACTGGAGGCTTCGGATGGAGGATTCGTCTCCTCTGCCTGGAAGTTTATGACTACTTAACTGCCGCTGCTCATTTCACACTTGCCTCGCCGAAGAACCCGGACACAGAAAGTCTCCCCCTAATCGATTTCGGCTTTCATCGCAAAGTGGCAAACAATGTTTCATAATTTTAACGCTTCGCCCGGCGGCAGTGCTTCCTGTTTCGCCGAAGAGTCCTCCATTTCCTGCCCCTTGGCCCGAATCCATCGTTATTTCCTGCAATTTATGACGCATAAATAAACAGAATTTCAAACTAGAGGCGTCATCTATGCGACTAACAGCCGAGAAAGCAGCAAAAAAGAGTGCTCAAACTCATTAATTTAAACGAGATTTGACGTGCGCTTTGATAAAGCCGCAATTTATATTCGCCATCGCGGCCCAAAGAGGTGGCCAAAAGGGAGGAGCACCTCCAGCGGAATAGGGGGTAGCAGTCTGCGATTGTCGGGCTTAGTTTACGAGAACAATGGCCGGTTTAGTGACATGGCGGCCAGAAAAAATATGATTCTATATGCAAAGCTCAATTACTGCACTGCCAAAAAGGGGGCAAGGAATGTTTTGAAATCTCTTGAAAAAAAGAAAGATTAATTATGGGTATATCTTAAATGGAAACCCAGTTAACTATACATCTAGAATTGACAAAGGTCTTATAACATTTCTTAAGAGAAGAGGAGAAGAAAAAATCAAATTGTAAGGAAATCTTAAACAGGAAATCATTTAATACTAAATCTCTAATTAATAAGGG
The DNA here is from genome assembly GCF_014743375.2 of Drosophila subpulchrella. Classification (NCBI taxonomy): domain Eukaryota; kingdom Metazoa; phylum Arthropoda; class Insecta; order Diptera; family Drosophilidae; genus Drosophila; species Drosophila subpulchrella. The sequence goes on from NW_023665577.1 coordinate 2,316,878, forward strand.
CCCCATGACACTTGTTTAAGTTTCGACTAACTGGCTGGATTTATTTAACAAAGTCATGTCAACCTATATATACACATGTATATACGTGTTTGTTTAAAATATTAATAATCCATTAAGTTCTCAGGTGAGAGCAATATTCTGTTCAGATTGTCATAAATTCTTAAACTTTATTTGATTAGTTATTTAAGATTCAAGTGCCATATTTGATTTCAAATTGAATTAATTCATTCAAGTTATATCCAGGATAAGGTTGAAATATACAATGGTTTAACGATTTAAAGCATAAACAGTAAGGTAATAACCCAAATAATTTTAAGTTCAGAGATATTCAACAAACTTTATTATGTACGCTTAATAAAAAAAACATAATTTTCTCTAAGTTGGTAAAACGAAATAAGTTGCCATTCTAATTAAATTAAAGGAACCATTGAACTTTTAAACCAACAGGTTGAAATATACAAATTATATGTAAATGAAAACAAATGAAGTAAAGCAATAAAACAAATTCAATGATATTCCGAGATGAATACTTATTACTATACAGATAAGTAAACTACTTTGTTGAATAAATATTCAACCATTGTTCAAGTCACCCCTTGTATTTTTCAGTGCACTCTCACCAAAGAAGATAAAAAACGTTCTCCACTTATGGCCATAACAAAAGGCCAAGTAACCAACTATGTGCGGACTAGCTGGTCAGCGCCATTTTGGCAGGACACTCCATTTGCAAAAGCAATTAATATTCTTTTTGTTTTTGCCCTTTTGGACGCAGCACTGCCCAATGGCACATAAATTTCAACAAAGTTGTCGTGGCCCTGTTAGCATCTCGTAATCGAGCCAAGGCGTGTATATCCTCGAAGTGGTTTTCGCTGGTTATATGGGAAGGGAGTCCAAAAAAAACTATGGGGCTAGGTAAGCCAGCAATTTGCATGCATTTAAATGATGGGCGACAGTGCGGTGGCCCAGAGCGTAACTAAACTGGTTGTGGTGTGGCCGGAACTAAGTAAATATTTACGCACATGTGGCCAAAAAATGTGAAATAGACATTGCAGCAGCATCTATATAGCCTCTATTCCAGCCATAGCTACAGCAACAACGAAAAATGCCAATTTCCAAAGCAAACAAACCAAAGCCAAAAGCAATCAGAGCGAGCCGAGTCGAGCGGGTAAAAGTGGAAATCAATTTGTCAAATCGAACAATTGAAATGGGCACGAAAGGATTACACATGCGACCGGGATCGGGACCGGGACCAGGACGAACGGGACGAGTTCGAGAGCCTGTCTATATAAATCAAAATATTTCAGAACGCAGCGTAAACAAATTTGTTTCAAGAGCCCGCCTCTCGTCAAAGGGTTTTTCACTCGCAGACCCAGCGACTCTTTTGTCGGCGATTTGCTTCACAATTCGCTGCGTTCGCCATTAGTTGCGCCAATTAGAATAGTTGAGAAATTTGAATTCTGCCACATCATTTAATTTTAAATAATTTAACAAACGTCCGTTTGAAGGGGTGTGGAAATTTTTAAGTTATTGCGCTGCATTGCCGGCGGCTCGACACGTCATTTATGGCAGTGCCCACCCCAGAGACCTCATCCTAACCCATCCATACATCCATTTGAAACCGAAAAACCAACCCATCCCATTCGATCCTCCCGTGTAACACGCGAATTTAAATAATCTTTTGTTGCTGCCTTGCAGCCAAATGATAAATTATTAAATTAGCTGTGGCAGCAGTTTTGCATGTATCACCATCGCCCGGTGGTGGTTGCCCGGATTGGAACGGGGATTGGGGTTCGGTCGTGATTTGTGAGTGCCTGCACTTAGGGAACTGCCTCTGAATCTGAATCCGAATCTACCATCCGCCTTTCGCCTTTGGGTAGTTAAATTGAATTGTCTGGGGACAAGTTTCTAATAGAGAGAAAGGCAGTTGAGAATTGTTCGGATTGTTCGGCTCGTCGTTGCCGCCCCAGAACATTTTATTTTAAATTGCCGGGCTGGTTTTTGCTAATTTGCCTTTTACGTCGAACGACCCAAACTACACTGAGCCGAATGACAAAGGAGAACGCTTTGTTTTGCACTTTGTGGGTGCTACTTGGGTGTTGCACTGATAAAAATCCATTGCCTGACTTTGGAATCGAAAAGAAAATGCGAATAATCACATTATTAAATATAAAACTTATTTTTGTTTATTAATTATTATTTCTATATACCTTTAAATTTCTGTATTTAAACCAAAAAAATCAAGTAAGAGTTCTTTTAAAATAGGTTTTAACATTTATATTTCTTATAAAGAATAGTACATTGTTTGAGATTTTTAACAAAACAAAAGGCAAATTAAAAATACTTTAAATTTCTGCATTCAGTCTAAACAATTCCGATAGGATACATTTATTTATTTCTTTCGACTTCTTTCATTGAAATATTCAACAATTATTTTTGTCTTAGATAGAAATAAATTGTTATAGTTTTTGTTGTTATATATTATAACAGAACGAGGATAAAGCTAATTAATAGAATGTAGGCTAACTTTATATTTTAAATTTTAAATTAAAATAAAATTTAAGTTAAAAAAAAGATCTAGTGCTTCAAAAATTGCGCATTTAATGCTAACGAGTTAAGGACTCACATTTGACCTTACTTTCGTATTTAAAATTAAATTTAGCCCACAGCATAAAATGTCAGTTAAACAAATTTTTCGGGAAGTCCCACTTCCCTATCACCATTAGCCTTCTCCAAATGGCCCTGGAAGTTACATTTTTTCCGAGTGTAGGCTATTTTTTGGGTCCGTGCACACTTGTTCCCATTTACCATGCCGCCAGGACAATTTACAATGTGTTTTGTTCATTATAGAACTATTCCCGTTGACCTCCACGGCCCGCCCCGAAAACAGCTCAAGGCGCAAATCAACGCACTTGAATGTGGCCGCCTGTCGCCTCCGGCCTTCGTCCTTTTTGCTGCTCCTGTTTCTGGCCACACGAAGTTTTCGGGAACAAGGGTTGCTCTTGGTGTTGCTGTTCCTGGACAGAGATTCCCGACTGTGATGCTGCGGCTTCTCCCTGAACCTTTTTGTGCCGCCCGCTGTCCCCCGAGGGGTTGGCTAATGAATAGTTCCTGTTACCGGAATCAGAGTCGAGCAATTTTCAAACACATTTGTTGTAAATTACGTTGTTTGCACGAGTGTCGACTTGGTTCAGTTTAATTGATGTCAATATGCAGGCTTTTTTCCACCCTGGCCGTGGTGCCTCGGGAAGGGGTAAACAATTTTGTGGATTGCAGTTCGGTTGTGTTTACAAATATTTACACTTTTTACGGGTGCTCGTAAACATGCATTTATCTGATAAGGGCACATGGCGCATTTTTCGAAGGCACTTGAGCCGCATATGCAAAAGTATTTGCGCATATTAAAATCTAATTTCAAAAGTCAACATGCCAATAAAAACAACAGACTCCCTGTCGTTGGAGGGTGGCTCCCTGGCAGGTACTCAAGACGCACCCCTTTTGATGGCAGCCAAGGGCGATGGGCGATGGGCTGGGTGTACCCACAAATTAAGCAAAAGGCACTCGATGCCAGCACTCCCCCAGCATCCTGAGCAACCAGCAATAATTTAGAAAATATACTTAGCCGAGTTTTAAGGGTTGCTGGGGTCTGGCTCGAACTCTGGACCAACCAAAATGCGGGCGTCCCTTGGAGGATGCCGGGATTTCGGAATTCCAGGATACTGGGGTGTGGCTGTGGGCTGGCTGCTCAAACAAAAGCCAAAAGTTATGCCGAAAATGATATTTTTCATTATTAAACACAATAATGTGGTTATTATTTTTATGATTGCGGCTTCCCGCTCCTTCTCCTTTTTCCTCCCGGCGAATTCCTTGGGGAGGGAGCTGCATTCATTCGGTTAGTTTGTTTATGTTGGGCTTGTGGTCTTTGGGGATTTGGGCACGCTTAATTTTAAGTGCCCCGTCGAAGGGCCGACGAAGCTGAAAAGCGCAGCGTGTAATGAAATATTATTGCTTGACCAGGGGCAGAGGGAAGCGTTTACTCTCCTGTTTGCCCGCCGGATGGAAATGGGCTACGGCTTCGGCTTGGGCGAAACAAAGAAAAACATTTGCGCCAAATGGTTTTTCTGGTAATTAAAGAGGGGACCCGGACCCAGGCCCGCTTTATAGGACGGAACGGAGCTGTTCTATTTTAAACCGATATGCCCCCGAATATCTCAGCACGCTCCCAAGACCAAGCGAAGAATTATGATCCATGGCAGCAGCCGGATTCGGTTTCTCACGCACAATGCAACGCCTCTAATAAGGCAATTAATCAATATAATTACCAGCGATTAATCATAAGTCAGCCAGCCCGGCTGCGATGACAGTTTTCGGGCGTTTAGCAGAAACTTTAAAAAACTAAATTTGGAATAGCAGGCAAATAAATCAATGCCCCGCAGGATATGCTCACTGAACGGTTCAGGAGACGGCACAAAAAAAAAATCCATCAATCCCCCGAAATGTCAAAGCCGCAAAGCAACATCTAACAAATTCCCCTAAATCCTTGCCGACTGCTTCCATTCGAGAGCTCTTTTTTCTGGGTGGCTGTTTAAAAATTAAACAATCTTTGAAGGTTGCTCGGTTGACACCCTTTCAGTGGCTGTCATACGGGGATATGCTTAGCATCTCATTGACCCGTGGCAGCCGCAGAAGGAGAAAGCAGCTCCGAGTGTCGGCTAATCAGTTTAAAACGCCGTCACCCCGAACTCGCCCATCGTAGGTCCAATTCCCGTTCCCATCCCCATTCCCTAGGAAATGGGTCCTCGAGAGCGTGTGGGTTGCGGCATTTTAATTTGTAATACGAGTCGAAATTGGGTGTAACTTAGACACGCTGCCATGCGATTTGGGTGTGGATTACACCCAACTCCGTCAGCTCCCGGCTGATGAGCCGCGTTGAGAGTGCCACCTGGAGTCGGAGTCCCACTCAAAATCCGGACGAAGATGCGAGGCGGATCAAACCGCAGACACATGTGGGAAAGTGTGACTAAGTGGCTGCCTGAGAAAATGCGACAAGAGAAAGATCGAGGTCGAGCTTCCACCTAAGTATGTTTTTCGAGAACCTAAGGAGTGTGTACTGGACTAACTATGTTCTGGAATAATTTATGAGCAGCTGTCTAAGGGTCAGCAAATGCAAACTTTATAAAGCCCAACCAAAAATAACGTAAGCAAAAATAAAAAAATGGAATAGTAAAAATAAATGTCTGCACACTGACTTAAAAACTTCGTACTTCCTATTTTAATTAAATTTAAAAAAACGTAATATTAAATACAGAACACTTAAATCGCAAAGTTTAATTAGAAAATATTTGAATCAACTTCAAATCTTTGTATTTCATATTTTAATTAAGTTTAAAAAACGTAATATTAAGTACACAACACTTAAAGCGCAAAGTTTAGTAGGAAAATATTTGTATTTTTTAAAATTTATTTTAAGGTGAAAAAAATTATATACGGTTTACGTCATATTATCAAAATCAATCTGAATCTTTTGTGTCTCATTATTAAGTGAGCAATCTTAATAATTAATTAATAATTGAAAATATGAATTGAAAGAAGTAATCCATTCTTGAGCTTTATTTATAATCAATATCCTAATGATCTTTCTCTTATTCGGATTTTCAAAAAACTGTTTCAATACCCCTTCCAGTTATAACCACTGCCAACATAAATATCCTTCCGATTGCTGCAGTCCCATCAATTTTCTTGACCTCTCTTCCGTACTTCCACTTAAAACACAAAAAGAAAATCAAATCGAACATCCGAAAATTGCTTCACATGGCAGGGAGTTGGTAATCTCTCGATTATGCCATTGCCAAATCCAGCAACTTTAATGACAAACCCAATTTACCAGCGACAGGACAATAAATCACTGGCAAAATGACGCTGTCAAAGACCGAGTGACAAGGAGGAAAGCGGAGCAGAAAAAACAGTGGACCAGCAAGCAGGACGATAAAAACAATGCCACAAAACAATTTCCCAAGGAGTTGGCAGCTGGGGAAAGGGAGGCGGGATGACACGGGATGTAGGATGTGGAGCTCATCCGCATGCTGACCAACATGTCGGTGGCGTCGACGTAATTCGAGCACTCCCCCACCGAAGGACCCCCAAGGATAGCGCCCCCACACATTGATAAAGGTGTGGAAACGTGCGATTTTGTAATTGATACTAAAAAGCCCTTAATTGGCACCTTAACGCTGCTGATGCTCTGACAAATTTCCCCCAAGGACCAGTGACGAGGGCCGTTCCTGGCGTTGACATGCGTGGGTTGCCCAAGGACACAGGCCGGGATTACGGAGGGTGGATCAGGGGACTGGGTGGACCGGAGGTAATCGGATGCCTTTTAGGAAATGGAGATGCCGCAATCACAGGCGTCGAAAATCGGTGCCACATTATGCCGCATAATCATTGCCGGCCTCATCAATGTCAGGCGACCATGTGGAATATCCAATCCCGGCGAAGCCGAAACAAATGGCTCTAATCCATAATTGTCTGGCCGCTGGTCAAGTGGGACTTGAGCCAATAAATCTCATCAAACTAATTCGATACGTTGGGCGGCCAGGACTTGTGCGGATGTCCTCGGAAAGTGCAGGAGTATCCACCCTTGTGGTTTTCGCTACTTGTTTGCCAGCCTGTTGTCGTTTGTTAACATTTCATTACATTTATTTCACCGGACACAATTGCAAAGTGGATGAATGGATTTGCCGTTTGATGTCGTCTCCAGGACGAGTATGAGTCCTCCCCATCCGCATCCGCATCCTCATCCTCATCCTGGCCAGCCACCATCCACTGGCGAATTTATCTGCTTGTGCGAGTACTTATTTGCTCTCAAACCAATTTGTTTTATAATTGAATTTGAAATTGAAGATGACATTCGGTTTCCGATTGTTTGGCGTGCGGTGCAATAGCCACAGGCCGAGCCCCGCCCCCTTGGGAACCGCCCCTCGCTGACCCGACCTGACCTCAGCTGTCTATGTGTTTAGGTTTTGGGTAATTGTATGCAGAGATTCTCGGCGTGTGTGTGCTTGACCAGAAATTCAATTATGTATAAAATTTCACAACCATTTTCGGGATGACTTTCGGAAAAACTCAATTTTCTATTTAATTTGCTTTCAAGTGTCATGGCGGTTTCTGGTGTGGCCATGGTCGTAGGTTGTAGGTCGTAGGCCGAAGTGCCAAATAGCTCACGCACACACCGACATAAGCGTGCACTTTGACCTCGAGGTGATTCGCATCTGCAAATATTGTTTGGCACACCGAGCGGTTTTGGATTTTATTCATGCATCATTTGATTTTGCGGCTATTTCGATTGATTTATTCGCATTACCATTCCGACTGCTCTATAAATTTTGTATATTTATTTCGGTGCGAAAGTGGCATGCATTTATTTTAATCGGTTTAACAGCTCGGCGCGGGTCAAGGTGCAACAATATCAATTAACGGGAGCAAAAGTGCATTGATTGCAATCAGTTTATGGTCAACAAATTCAGGACATCGTTTCTCAAAAATAATTTAAATTATAGGTATGTATGTAACGTATAAGAAAGAAGAGGACATTCAATGTACTTTCTTTATGAGCCATGTCAGTCAGTCGATTACTTATTCCTTTCAAGAGTACCATATTTATACCATATTGTTTTAAGTTATAAGGTATGTAAAAATTACAATCGCATTACTTTTTTAAAGTTAATACATAAATCACAAAAACTATTTAGCCTTAATATCAAATAAGAAATCAGACATTTCACACGAAAAAACTAATCTCTCGATAACTTTTTATCTGCCAATAAGCTGCGTTGTTCTGGCTAAATCTTAGGGATTATTATCAATAAATAAATAAATCTACAAGAATTTGTACACCAAGAAAGGAAGCTAACTTCGGCACGCCGAAGTTTCTATACCCTTGTAGGTCGTTCCAGAGCTTTCAGATTTTTAGATAACAAAAAACGAATAATAAAAATGTTAAGATAATGTTCCATTTCAAATTACTACTGTGTATGTTTACCAAAAACGAAATATAACGGTCTATGTATTCTTTTCACATTAATTATCCGATCGTTCCTATGGCAGCTATATGATGAAGAAGTCGTCCGATGTGATTTAAATTTTATTCGAAATTCTGAAATATTATAAGAATGATATTCCCAAGAATAGAAGTTAATATGTCAAAAAACACCACAATAATAATTTGTTACATTTTTTAAAAATTATTTATTTTTTTCATTCCTATGGGAGCTATAGGATATAGTTGTCCGATCCGACTCGATCCGACTTATGTATATACTACCTACAAGAGAAATAAGACGTTTGGGAAAGTTTCATACCGATAGCTTTCAATATGAGAGACTAGTAAACGGACTAAAGACTAAAGACTAAGAACGGACAGACGGACATGGCTAGATCGACTCATCTAGTAATGCTGATCAAGAATATATATACTTTATGGAATCGGAAACTTCTCCTTCACCGCGTTGCAACCTTCTGACTGAAATTGTTTTTCCCTCTGCAAGGGTATCAAAATATTTCAAATTATTTGCAAAATGGTCAAATAAGCATTGTTTTATTTTGATCCGATTATTTTGATGCGATTGGGATGGAAATAATAAGTTAAGGCCTATAGATGGACAAATATAAAGAGGGGGAATCCGTAGATTGTTAAATGAAGATAGTCTTGTAACCTAAACTGTCCAATTGTTCAAAATTCGACAAAAAAGCAGCAAGGAACTTAAGTATCCTTGCTGAAATGTCAAGCAGCATTGTCCAGCTTTCAAATTGTTCTGCACTTGAATAATTTCATTTTATTTTTATTTTTGTTGTTAGTTGCTGCCTAAAACTATGAAAAATGTAAGCATGATTTTTTTTAGTTATGCGTGCCATAATACATACAGTTGCGGCAACAAAAATAGCGCCAATGTGTTGGCAATTCTTCTTTGTGCTACAAAATGTTCCTTTTTGCAATATTTTTATTCTGTTTGTTAGGGTAAGTAGGCTTACATATCTTTTAACTAAAATAAAAGTGGTTACGCCCACAATGCGGATGGTTTTTAAAACTTCGATACATTTATCATAAAAGTAGCAAAATTATGCGGCAACAAAAATAGCACCATTAACGGTTTTCGGCTTAATACTTCATTTGCTCAGATTTTTCGGCAAAAACTATGCGCTTGACGTCCAAAAAAAAAATCTCTCTAGACTACAGAGCATGGGTGAATTAGAAGGACGAGTCTTAAATAAGGCCCACAATTAAAGGGAAACTCTTTTAAGTCTGGCGGCTGAAAATTGCTTATGTTTAGATGAAAAAGGCCTAAAATTCACATCAGATAACCTAGAAATCCAAAATTGAGTTCCCAATTCACATTTGCAAAGAATAATAATAGTGAAGCAAGTATCATGGTATAGTCATATTCTCGACAACATGTAAACATTGATAGCTCAAAAATTATGATGCAATTTTATTCGTTATACAAAATTAATTTATTTTGGAAGCTTTACCACGATTATAAACCAAAAAAAATCTGATAGAGAGTCGTCTAAGGTATCAAAACCCTTAAGCTAAATTGTATAATTGGACTAGAACTAAAACACAACGAAAATCTTCGCAGAAATGTTAAAAAACTATGTTTTTAATGCAAAACCGAAGAAAAAAAACTGCACTGCAGCCCAAGCTTTAGAACAATATTTTTTTACCTTAAGATGTATAAAATCATACATTTCAATCAAACAAATTTTCAAATCGCGTTATTTTTAAGTTTTTTAAGCCTTTTCTTTAAGTGGTGCTATTTTTGTTGCCGCATAACTTTGCTACTTTTTGGATAAATGTACCGAAATTTTAAAAACCATACGCATTGTGGGCGTAACCACTTTTATTTTAGTTAGTACATTTGTAACCCTACTTACCCTTACAAACAGAATCAAAATATTGCAAAAAATGACCATTTTTTAGCCAAAAGAAGAACTGCCTACACATTGGTGCTATTTTTGTTGCCGCAGCTGTACATATGTGCTAATATGTTAAGAGGTTGCCATAACTCTTAAGTGAAAAAGAGTGACAGCTTTTTATATAAAAGCCCAGATGTTGCCCAGTTTTTGATAAACAGTCAAAAGAATACCCCAATTACAGATCATTTTAATTGTTTTCTCCCCATTTATCGATATTATGTAGAGATGTAAAAAGCTTGGGACATTAAAGACAATGGTGGTCACACCGAACTAGTGGTCACACTTTCTTTTCCTATGTGAATTTTATAATTGAGTGGTAAATCTGTTCGCAAATAATAATGGCAAATCATCCTCGAAATAACTTGCCGGCTAGGTAATAAACCCATTTTAAGAACGTTTTGTTTCTTGATTAATTTATTGTTCTCCCAGGAAAATGCTCGATTTTAGCATATTCTTTGAGGGGAGACGATTTAAAAATTTGGCAAAAGAGGCTGCGGCCTTCGTTGATTTATGTGGCAGAGGCGACAAACTTTATTTAGAAAGGAATATTCAGACCATCAAGGAGTGGAACATGCCCTTTTTCGTTTCCATCAAAGAACTTTATCCCGTTGGTGGTTTCAAAACCCTCGTGTTTTTGGCGGTGTCCGAAGACAATGAGAACTATGTATGCCTGTACGCCCGCGCGGTAAGATATTTTTATATGCCAACACATGAAGTTACATAGTTATTAATTCCAGTCAAAGCGAGTTGGTCAGAGGAATCCAAAACAGGAAGTTTATCGTGTGGCAGTCCTTTTAATTCAAGCCTTTGAAAGAGAAGAAGTTAAGCGGCAGTTAATTGCTTTCGTCGCCAATGAAAACCCGCCCAACTTACCTCTACGGTCCCTGCATGTTCCGGTCATTACCAGCCGTCATCATTTCACAGCCTCTTTTATACGGAATGGTGATAGTTCGCAATTCGCTGAGACCATCTTAACATCGACATACGAAAAAGGAAGCTGTATAGCCGTACTTAACGGCATTCACAAAGCGGCAAAAAGGGCGAATATATCATCGACAGGAATGGAGAAATTGGAGCGGGAGCTGCACGCCATTAGGGAGGCCCTTAAAAGGCGTTACCGGGTGGACCCCAATGCAAAATGCAAGTTCTCCGGCTATTCCCTCGATAAGTTGGAGGAGATGGCAACCCACTGGAAGATGGTATTCAAGGGACTCCCCGCAAGTGCTACTGACGAAGATAAGATAAAACTTATACTCGTTTTGAGCTATATGGCGGGACGACGCGATTAGGTTAACTGATAAAGCTATCTTTATAAGACTTTAATTACAATATTTGCACTTTAAACTATTTAAACCAGATGTTGAAGCTGAATTGTTGATTTATCTTTATTGTTGTGTTTCCGCCTTTTTACATTTGGTCCAAAAGTTTTGTTATGCCTTGTCATAAAGCTAAACAAGGAAATTATGTCGTTGTATGATACCAAACTATTTCTTTTTCATATTATCTAACTATTCAATTGATTTTAAGAATTTTGTAAAATCAGCCGGCTGAATTCAAAAGCTGATATAAATGAAAATATAATTGAAATCCAACTTGAAATTTCTGCAATTACTTGATTATTTTCAGAAAATTCCAAAGAGTGTATTAGATTTCTTAACATTAAATCTTATGTAAATACTAACGTTATCATAGTTTTTTAATGGAAGCCTTTTTTTAAAACTGAACCCCTCTTGTGAATGTATTCATTGCCCAACATCTTTTAAATCTTTATTACTTATTTTATTTGCAGTAACTTCCAAATGAATTCGCATAATACTAGTTTCTATCTCTGCATCGCGCTCAATCCAAAATTAAAGGACCATCAAGTGCATCGAGGTACAAATCCACTGGACCCCGGATTTCACGTCCCTGCTTCAGCCAGACACCAAATTAGCATACATACCATAAAGCAAATTTGATTTCTATCACAGACCACCCAAACCCCGTCCCTCAGAATGGAGGCAAGGCACTCAGCTGTGCGCCAAGCACTTAACCCGCTTTTAGCAATAAAATTAACTTTCCATAGAGATTCGGGATGCAGGGACTCACTGGCATCACGTACGAGTGGAACGTATAGGAAATTAATGGTTTAAGGCAAAAGTGTTTAACGAAATTGGCCGGGGGATGGGCTGGCGATGGGATGGGAGCTATAAGGCGACACACATGCACACCAAATACCATGTAGCCTACTCCGAAAGGCAGTAAATCCTCCGACTATCTCCGCATTTCACTTTATTGGCGCATAAAAACCGAGTCAAACCGAAACGAATACGGAGGAGGAGGAAAAACACCAAAGGAAAGGCAGCCCAGATCAGTCTCCGTCCGTCGCCAGTCCGCCCATACGACCATCCGACCATGGAGGCCGGACGGGTCTGGTGGAGCTGGTTCAATTTGAAAGGGAAGCTGTGCTTAAGAAGGCGTGTAATTGAAACATTCAAAAGACAATTTCCAAGTCTTAGCACAGACACACTTAATGGACGCAAAAGACATGGACAAAGTTAAGAAGTAAAATGCGAAAGAAAAATGCCACGGACCCTGGGAGGCAGTGCATCCTTCACTCGTTGGGGTGGGTGTGGGTCAATCAGGCGTGACTGGGGGTCAAATGGATTGGCATGAAATATTCGCATGTATTTCCCACCCAGCTGACACCCACATCCCCTCCTTCTTTTCCGTTTCCGCTTTCCATCTCGTAGGTAGACAATGCGTACGTTAATTAAACAAACAGCCAATAAGATTGATGGCACTTTGATTGAAAAACAATTGATGCAACTGTGCGTACACATTAGCATGATATTGGACGAAGCGTCCTGGTCATCAGAGGAGCAGGATCCGCATCGGCGTGTGGCTCTTATCAGCTGGCGGGCCAAAAGTTCCCGAGGAGTTGGTCCAAAGTTCGCATAAATAAGGACCAATATCAATAGACACTTGTGTATGGGTAAGCTGATTGACAGCATTACAGGGTCCGTTTCTGTGGTGTTTTAATGGATTTTTGATTTCCCCTTGGCACAGGGTTTTTAGGGGTTGATGCCGGGCTGCCATTTTTTGCTTCCTCGTTTATCGCTTATGTAAACAAGCCGCATCTAACAACGGGGCACCACTTGACACTGACATGCTGCGTTTTTGATAGGAAGCCGAGTCCAAAATGATTCCCACTAGCCCCAGCTCCCATTGGTTCGTAGTTAGTCCACAAATCACGTTTTAAGCATTTAAACACATATATATTTCTTATATTCGGTGGCGCATACATTGTTCTTATTGTTTTACGGTTACATAAAATATTCCTCTATTTACAAACACACTACGTATAGTATTTTCGAACGAATCCCCAGCTAAAAAGTATGCGTACCTTATACTCGTCGAATATTCGTTGACTTTTCTGAAATCCACTCAGTTCTCCTTCAGTTCACTATTTGGTTTAGTATCTAGCCAAAAAATGGGTTCGTTTTGTTTTTAGTGTGGCGTGTAAAAAATTGGCAGCCGCCAGTCTTTTGTTTGTCTTGTCTTCTTGTGGTTGTGTTTTTAAAGTTGACCAACCTGGTGTTCATACATACGTATAACTGTTTCATAAGCCAAGTGCTGAACTCGTACTACTGCTAAAATCTAAAACTAGGCAAAAGCGGTGCAAGCATATTATCACAGGACAAGATGGAAATTTAAAAAGCCACAACTTTTTGGTCTTGTACAAAATCACACTTTCGAATCGTTTGATTTATCATTATAAAACAAACAAAAAATTAAAGAAAATATTTTGAACATAAAAATACAATCGCTCATTTACTAATTCTGGTACGGATTTGGAAGTTTTTATCCGCCATATGCCTTTTAGAAAAGCAATTAATCTTTTGAATTTCTCACACTGTGTATTAAAGATAGAATGATAACATGTTTACACAACATTGATTACATTGCGTTTCAAAATTAAACCTTTATTTAATTACCTCGATGGATACACAAAAATCCTGTTGCTTTTAATGCTCCACTTTCAAATGTGTTCAATGTTGGAACAGAGCAGAGTTGGAAAAAGGCTGTTTGTAGCAGTTTTGAAAAGCAATTACAGGCGAACGGATTCTTAGTATATTAATTAGTTAAAACAATTGACAAGTGCAACTCTATCTATCGAACCCCAAACTGTAAATCATTTTAGGTAGTTTTAATCGAGTTATAGCCAAAAGAAGACGAAGTCATTGACAAACAGCCCTTGATGTTATAATGTTGATGTTATTTTTCTTCTCCAATTCGTCCAACAGAGTATGATTATAATTAAGAAAAGACAGAAAAGACAACTAACCTATAAAGATGAAGGGAGGTGGTCCTTTTATTTTATTGACTGTCTTTTTTCGGCTACAAAAAATGGTAGAACTTCTTGGAGTTCAAGGTTTGACAGCAAACCTTTTGTGAGCAAATTTGAAAATCAAAGCCAACAGGATTCTTAAGCATCCGTCAAGATAATTTTTTGGAGTTACTCAGTGATATTATACAAAAAACATTATTAATAAAATAAAACATAGATATTTAATACTGAAAAATTATATCAACTAAATTGTCACACCTCAAACGATCAGAAACTGTGAGATTCCAACGTTAGTTGTGCTTAAAATACGCTGCACATCATTGTCCAAAATAATTTTGCAAAACTTATATTCGGTTAGATATAAGAATAAGTACACTAGACACACAATAATGTATTAACTCACTACAGCTTGGTGCTAATAACAATCACAAATATATATCATCTACATTGTAAGAACCTTTAAAACGTTTCGATTTCTGTTTTTTCCCTAGTGTGACATTAATGGAAGTGCCTCGTACAAGAAGTTGAACCATTTTAATTTTGTTGCGTTCTATTTGAATAATAAATATATCACTTGCACTAGTTATTTCAAAAGTGTGGAGCTTCGCGTATTGCTTGTATATGAACCCTCTTACAGGGCTATTAACTTGGTTTTACACTTTTCGGCCTCCCACAGATCCAGCAAATGATCTCGAGAATTGGGCCCGCGTTCTGGCGGAGTATTCTCTTCAGAAAGACTGGTCGGTGAGAGGACTCCGGTCTGTAAAATAAAGTAGGAATAAAGTTACAGTATAAAAAGATAATACCAATAGATTTTACCTTTGTGGCAATCTTGCGAGGATCTAGGTTGAGGCCAATGTTCTTGGCCAGCTTTGAGAGTGGACTGGTCAGCTGCTTTAGCTTGTTGGCCTCCGGCTGAGTGGACAAGCCCAAAGGAAGGCTGAGATCTCTTGGCGACGTACTGAAATCGCGTCAGGCAAATCGTTACAGTTCAAACACGGCTCAGCTTTAACTAAATATTTGTATTTTGAGCGATTGGGTTTGGCCAGAAGCAGCCGAGTGTATGTGGTATCGAGCAGGCACTGATATTTCGTATTTGTACAATAATACATGCTAGTCTTAGGTATTTAATATAAATATAGAATACATACAACGCATAGAGGGATCATAATAATACTTTGAGCTTGAAGGGATGAAAACTGACCAAAGATTTCCATAAACACATTTACAATATTTACTACAAATAGATTGGCTAATTAACATAAGACAAAATACAAAGCTCTAACCAAAAATAGATCTACAACCAAAGATCACTTGTAGAATACAGACCTGGGCACAGGCTTCACCTCTTCCTCCCCATCGTCATAGACTTCCTGAGCTTGCACGCAAATCAACGGATTGGGCGTGATCGGTCGAATGGGCGGTGCATTTTCCAAAAGGCCCGTGGGCAGAGTGACGTGATCAGTCACTGAGGTAATCGAAATTGTGAGCACATCCTCGGTGGTCTTACACATGCTATCCTTCTGCTCCAACTGCCGGATCTCATCGGAAGAGCTGGGCGAGTCTTCCTTCTGATTTCCCATGACAATGCCCACCGATGGCAGGAAAGCATTTTCGTTGTAGTTGGACTTGTCCATTGCTATCTCCACATCGGAGTCCACCTCGGGCTCGTACAAACTGTTGTCGTGCTCATCGGTATCGGTACTGCTAGCGCTGTTCGAGTTTCGTTGCTTGCGGCCCAGGGTAAAGACTGCCTTCTCGGCTTCCTGGCCAGATTCGATTTCATTGCCTCCGGTCTGACGCATAACTTGCGGATTGGTGGTTGCTGCCAAGCTGCTGGGGTGAGCTTGCTGGTGATTGGCGCCTGACGGCTTCTTAAAGGTTTGGCCCAATTTCGAAAACTGTCCCGCGACATTCGACAGAGCCTTTGAGCTGAGTTGGACAAGCTGAGATTCGGAAAGGTTTCGCGGCATGCCCTTGGGAACATCCAACGTCGGCAACTTGCTCTTCCTTCGCTGCAACACACCACCTGTGATGTAGCGAACGTCTGTATTCCCGGCATTACACAAAGCAATGCGAAACATCTCTACAATGGAGCTTAAAGATTCTGTGAGCTCCTCCTGAGTTTTGATCACATACGCCATGTTGTTGAAGAATCTTAAATTAGCCGAGCGGAACATGTGGAAGTAGCCTTCTTGCCCGTCCACACTGTAGTTGAAACGCAAACAAAGATGCGCTGGAGCAGATCCCTGGAAGATTTTGGTCTGCTGATGCATGCCAAACTCGATGAGACGCACCTGCGTCAGTTGCACCTTTTCAAATCGGACAATTTTGTCCAGGTGCGAGTCGTACTCGGCCACAATATAGCAGTCGTCGGTGAGCAGCAGTATGGAATCCACCTCGGTCTCGTTGGCATCGCCGGAGCTGCAAAAAACAAAATGGTTAGTTTTTAAATATCAACATGTACTGTAGATATCCCAAACTCACCTTGGGTCGGCATCTATTAGTCCCCAAGCTCCAACGGGATACTGAGCCGTTCCCAGCAGCAGGCGACGACAATCTTCCACCAGCAACTTGGCATGCTCGGCATTTTCGGTTCCATCGTTTTCATCCGGACCAGCTTGGCCGCCTAAGGCACTAAGTGATTCCGAGGAGACCTGGTTGCCCAACATCAGATCTATGGTGGCCTGGCGATAAGAGTCCTTAAAGCGCGCCAAGTAATAACTGAAAGTTTTAATAACTCATTAAAAGGAGCGAAAAATAAACCATTACAAAAATAAGCGGATGTGAGAATGATCGGAAAGGATAAAGCTTAAAAATGGGAAGAATACCTTTTGCGAAATAAGAATCAAAGGATATACAACAATTGAAGCAACTAAAAACAGTAAGTGTGTGGTCTTGTTTGCCTGGCCATCTACTCCATCTTGGCATCGCCTCTGACCTGCGCACCTGGTCGTAACGATCGATTCGATTAACTGCAGCTCGGGGCCCAGTACACCGGGATTATAATAGCCCCTAAGAGGGGGCCGGGTTTCTGGAGTGAGGATCTGAATAATAGTTTCCAGGACCTCGTCCTCCTGCAGCTCCTCTGCCCTCAGCAGCTGGCCCTGCATCAGATCGATGATGCACTGGCGAAACGAGTCGGCAAAGTTTTGTATGAAAAAGCTACGAAGAAGTTGGGCACGGCATTAGCTACGGGTCTGTGCATCGGTATAAGGTTATGGTGTTAAATAGAAAACCCCATTGCTTAGTTTTGGGGTTTGAGTTTCAGACGAAAACATAATCTTGTTCTCATTAGGCTGATTTAAATATGGAAAAACAGGCATGCAGCATTAGTAAAATATATGAATTCAATCGAAAAAAGGTTTAGAAAAATATGGTGGCATGACTCGGCTTTACAGCTTTTATTATTGATTGATTTGACTCCCAATTACCCAAAGCTATTAGAAAAATTACGAATGACCAAGACAGACTACTTCGTGTAACAAAAATAGGTTTAATTACAAATAAAGTGGAATATGATTGTGATGAGTGAATCAATCAAGATAATGAAAATGTCAAAAGGTAAGGGCAGCAAAAAATACAAAAATAGTGAGGTTCAATAACTTTATACGAACCGATTAGCTGAGTTCATGCCGTCTTTCATCATGCCGCTGATTTTGCGTTCGCCGGTACGAGTATAATCTCCCTGAAATAAAGTAGGTTTAGTTTGCAATTCCATTAATTTCTTGGTTTTCTACTCACCTTCAAGGCATTGGTGCCCGCATACTGTCGACTGATTATGTCTCCATTGTTTGCCCAAAGCACCATAAACGGCGACTTCAGTTGTTCCGGAATGGGAGTGTAGGGCGGCGAAAGGCCTAGTTTTACTAGCTGAGATTCAAGCACCGCCTTTCCAATGGCAGTTTGCACCACATTTGTTCGATCCAGGCAGTCCATGCAGTTCACCCGAAACACGGACTTCTGGTTGCATATCATGCCACGCTGATCCCGCCAGTGGAATCCCATTGCGCCAGCTTCTGGGCCAACTGCATCGATCAGAGCCGAAACGTTCTCGAAGCGCATGCCGCGGCTAAATGAGAGTATACGTTATTTGGTAAACTTACAAGTCTTAACTCAATGCACCTTACCAGTATTCGTGAAAATCGAAAGTCACATAAATCAACAGCTCCTTGTTGAACTTGACAACGTGGTCGGCATAGGCATCTCCAATCGTCTTTTCCTTACCGCTCTGCTCGACCAAATTTACGATGCAAACGCGCCCGTAGGTCTCCAACTCCTTGGTAAAGTGAAGTTCAAAGGCCTTTTGGGTTTCGGCTACCCCTCGATCTAGGCGTGGCGGTGGGCGGTACTTATAGCCGGGCTGGCTCCAAAAGATCGGCACGGAACCACGCACTTGGGTGAAGGACAACTGGTGGTGGCGGAATGAGAGTATTTGCTCCGTCTCCACGTAATTGGCACAATTTCCCTTCTCGTCCACTCCTCGTCGCTTGTAGCTATTGTTATTGAGTGAAAAGATATAATAACTTCAAAAGAATGCTTTAAATTTTGCATGATTACCGTGTTCCCGCTCGATGACGAGATCTTCGGGACACCAATGCCAAGGTAAAGCACTCATTGCCAATGACACAGTTCTCAACTTGCATAAAACCCTGAATGACAGGCAGTATCCATGTTTTGTCCTGACAAAATTCAAATTTAAATTATCCACAGAAGTCTTTTAGAGACATTAGCAGTAACTCACATTCAAGTTAATCAGGTCTCGAATCATGTGCATGTTCCAGAAGAATCTCTCATCAGCCTGCGACTGATTATCCTCCAGATTGGCCCCATGGCGCTGCAGATTGTTGGTTATATCGCAGTCGAAGCTGAAATAGAAGCTGTCCGTCTCGTCGAATACCTTGTGCAGCTCCTCTGTGATGCGCCGCTCAATGTGTTTGGGTTCCCGGATGCCCACTGATGACTTAACCTGCTTGGTGGCCAAGTTCGCTGCTTGCTGGGTGGTGTTTTTGATGGTGTTCCCGGCACTCTTGACAGCGCCCCACGTCTTGTTCATGCCCTCGAACAGCTTGGTGCTCTTTGAGGAGCCCCCACCAGATGATGGAACGTTGGCATTGTTGTTGTTCGAGGCCGAGACGCTGTGAGTGGGCGTGGACTGGTTGCTCCTAAATAGGAAATACATATTGAATTATTAACGAATACACCTAAGTGATTGGTCCAACTCACTTGGTGTGCTTGGTGCAGTTGGGCAAATCGGTGTCCGGTTCCTCGGCACTCAATATACATATGGACTTGATCTTGTACACCAAGTGGGGTGGATATAGAACACCCACAGCGGTTGCCTCCTTGACCACAACCAAGTGGGGTTCATAGACATTGGGCAGCGAGATCACGCCCACAATTCCATGCGTGACTCCAATGCACTCGATGTCGTCCACAGAGCTGAGATCCCATCCTAAAAAGAAGAAATTCGTATTTGTTAACCAAATAGCTTAAGTGGGTTTCAAACCCAAGTCGCAAAAAGGTAGCCTGTCCTATTTGTATTGACCAATTAAATAAAGGTATCTTCGTTGGTATATGGTTTCCCATCCCTGCACCCTAATGACAATGTTCGTGTTCATTAGGCTTTATTGGTATTTGATTAGCATACGCCCCCCGAATAAAACCATCTTTCACAACAAACAAATGCCAAGCAAGTTCAAATAACTAGAACATTACTTGTTAAGAGAGGTCGAATATTGACCGCCGACTAATAATGGCTGCCCTTAAATGCCAAAGCTTGTAATTTCAGGTTACATATTTGCATCTGGGGCGTTGCGTGTGGCATTATTTCCCCTTGGGTTCACAACTGCTCATTACTGTGCACTGAATCTGAAAGCCATCCACACCACCCCCACTTGCAGCTAAAAACAGCATTGTGCAATTGCACTTCATGTGCCACCCATGTACGTGCATCCTTGGAAATCCTTTGCGATGGGGGCAGAGGTCGGTGGCACGATTTCAAGTTTGCCCGAACCCCATAAAGCGTGCTGAGAGAACTCTTTTCTAATCTTATCTTGCAGTGGGTTTATCCGGTTTTCGTAGATAGCACTGGAAACTGTCTGGAACTCATAATTCAGGCCTACTACTGTGGGCTGTAAAATCAATAGAAAAGTGTTGGCCCCCATAAATTATGTCAAGTTCTTTTTGGGTGCGAAACCGCTTTTCATTGTGGGGACAAACGTTTTCGGCAAACAACGAAAATTGACGGGCGGAGCAGCTGCGGTGACCTTGGCAAAGATTTATGGGCTGCGGCTGGGTCAGGGATCACGCCGCGAATGAGTCACGGAAAGCAGAAAGTGACCATACCCCAGGACTTGGGGCCCCTGGGAGGTATGCTGTCGTCCGATTCCATTAATGGCCACAGGTTGCGTGTCAGAAAATTGATCCAAATGTAATTGCTGCGCAATAAAGCAGCAATTAACGGTTGCAGACACATTGTTGACTGCTGATTGTTTAAATTATAGGAGTTAATAATAGAAACAGCAGGTTGTCAACTTATAGTCGAACTCTATACACTGAGAGGGCAAAATGGCCTTGGTAAACGGTTGTTAACAAGCAAGTTGGGGAGTTTTAAAAGGGTTTTATAGCTAAATTTTGAAAGATTTTCGTTAGATATGATGACTGTGATGGAGTTGACTAAATTACTGGGGAGACAACTTAAAAGAAAAGGGAATAAAATTCTGTATTTTAGTAACTAGGTATGATATAAAAAAGTGCATTACTTTTTATAATGCAAAATGAGTCCGCATTTGAAAAGGAGATGAATTAGTAACTCATCTAGATTGGGTTTCAGAGAAAACCGCCTTCCGGGATTGTTTATGATTCATTAATCTTTTAGGTGGCGCCCTTGAAATGTACAGAACATCACTTACACTTACACACTCCAAACAAATGACATTTTTTCAGGAAGTAGCAATTGCTTATCCAAAGCAACTGATTCATGACTTATCTGAATAAACTTCAAAACAATGTTGACCTCAGCATATTAAATAAACAATGTACATGACGACACCCACACACAGACAGTCTGATTCATTTGATTCTACTTTTTGGGGCTTGTAAGTTACCTGCTTTTATCGAGAACTCCGACGTCCTACGATGCCACCACAAACTCTTGTCCCGCTTCACGAAGATATAGTGCGAGTCGGTCTGGAACACCTCCATGCTTGGTTTTCACTACTTTATTTGCGACATTACCCGACTAATTCAATGCGACGCGATTAAATACGCCACTAATTTTCAATGTTTACGAAATTTGTGACCAGCAGTGTGACCGCGCCGAAGACGACAAAAAACGCTATAGCCCTCAAAAATAATACCACTTTAAAAATACCATAACGTAGCTTACGTTATTTCTTTAATTTACGTAAGTTCGAAATGTAAAATTAATTTGCGGTTACATATTTAAATTTTGCTCGCTATTTAATTTTTGCTTTTTTCACTGAATATATATTTTGATATCCTTTTCATATTCATTTCTAACAATTTTAAGCGTAAACTTAGTTAATACCCTATTCACACACTGAAGGTTTCTGTTTCAGCCACCAAACTCCGCTTAAAGCCTAGTACTCAGATCGGCTAAGAGTTTCACTAGTCGAAAAATCTTATTCTTTGCAGTGTGACCGACGTTTTCAAAGTTCATCCGCAATGCATGTAGCATGGTCTTACTGTCAAGCAGCTGGGTTTGTTGCCAAACGGAAATCAAATCAATTGGAGAAAAAGGAGGAATCTGCTGGTACACAAAGAAATTAAAATAAAAATAAATGGAATGTTCAACGAAAGTTTTTATTTATGTAAATTAGTAGCTTAAAGCACCTTTCTCGACCCACGGATGCTTCGCCATCCTTCCCGCGCCACCGCAGTCCAGCTCCGAGACCCAATAGGCATATTGGACCTTGAGAAAGTGGGAGCCGGATTGGGAACGGGGTTGATCCGCTGATGCTGCAGGAAGTCGCCTAGCATCCTGGCAGGGGTTGCCTATGGCTTCTCAAACTGTTCCTTAACGGGCGCCCTATTTTCCTCCCCCCTATAGAAGCCTGCGGGTCCTCCAGCTCCGCTTAAGTGGCCAAGTAGCTGGTGGTGGTGGTGTACGGATTCCTAATGGAGTGGTCGTCGGAGATCATATTACTGGTGGTTTTTCTAAAAAGATACTTCTATTAGTACAACGCAACCAAATTCTTTTGGCCAGATCTTACTTTCTTTGCGAGGACACGCCCGGCAGGATTTCCATGTAGAGGGCGAAGTCCCACTCGGCATGTTCCTTTCCACTGGGATTCTCTAGTGGATCTCCTGCAGCACTTCAACCATTCTGCGGATTTGCCCCGTTGTGGTATTGCTTCCTGTCGGTGAAATCCCACAATAATGGGCAACAGTTTGGATTAGGCGTCCCCTTTCATCTGCACTGACATCCTTTAGCCGGTTTTGGTGTTTTTCTTCCATTTTTAATTTTTAAATCCCCCACCGCTTCTGCACGAACACCGCCAAAGATTAAATTTCGTATTCCTTGGGCCGCTGGTATTTTTTCTGGTATTTCCTTAGCTCATCTGAGTACCGCGCTGAAAAACAGACCCGACGAAAAGTTTTAGCCGCCTGTTTGCCTCTCGCTCACTCCTATGGTGTTCGTCGATGTGAGTACTAGGCTTAATCGACTTTTTCTTCCGTAAGAAATACACATGCTAGAAAGAGACGAGAAAAAGTCGCTACCACTTGCTTTAGAACAGCACACGCAAATCGATTCAGCATCCCAGCCTTTTTATTCCGAATTTTTTACGAGTTTGGGTGATTTCTGTACTTATCGTTTTGGGATTTTATTGAGAATCTGTCAAATTTGGATGGGAGCTACAAATTTCCAGAACGGCTAAACCTTGTGGACCATCCGTTCAACGGATGGTAGATGGTGGATGGAAGACGCTATTAAGCGGTAAGTGAATGCAAACTTAGCGTGATTGGATGCGAGTGCACACGCGTTACCTATCGAAAAATCATAAAAATACCGAACATACCGAATAACGAAAATCAGGCCGTGCTCCGTGCCAGTTGGTATTTTTACTGCCTTTGGTCCCACTCTTGCCATGATGTGTGAAAAGAGCTTTTGCTTCTGCGCATTCTAGCTGCTGCGCCTCTTGTGTAAACGGTTGTTTATACAAATAATATTGCTTTCACCTGATTTTACACAAATCTGAAATGTCGACCACCGCTAATTAACCCTTAAATAGACGCTTCATTTGCTTGATTTTAGTTGCCGTTATGCGGTAGAAGAATAAAAACGCAATGCGTGTAATGCTTCTGCGCATCCTGTTTGATGATGTTCCGGTTCTCCAGTGCCTGCGGCAAAGAAATATTGAAAATTACGACGCCCAAATGTTTGTAAACGGTTATACAAATATCTGTTAGCTTTCCTAAGGGATACACTAAACATTAATGCACTTTGATATATTTTTTATTTTAATATTTCGGCTGACAAATATTTTCAATCTGAATCGCTCTCCTGCGGTACGGCTCCTGGTTCGGGGCTTGTCTTTTTTTGTGTCGCACCAAGGCAAGTCAAAAGCCTTTCACATATTATTTTCCTTTTTTGACATACTGCAAGACTTATTTAGGAGTCAAATCAAATTCCGAGATATTAACTTTGTGAAATAAGCACGAAGATGCTTTTCCTAAACGTTCAAAGGCAAATGAAAAAGGTTTAAAACAGCTTTAAGATAACTTCATTTGCTAACACAAATACGACATAAATATGTATTACTTATGTATATTTCAGAAAACCACCGAAGTTGAAGGTGAGCAGCAACAGCAACCGAAACATTAGGAAAAATGGGGCAAAGTAACATTAAATATCTGTGTAATTTATTTTTTCGGTATTTTGTAGAACAATTTTCAGCAAGAAACATAAAAATGACTGAATTCTTGATTAATAAGAAAGCAAGGAAACTATTATTTATCGTATCGAGCTACTTATTGGAAAGTCCCCGATCCCTTTCCGATTGCCGATTCACCTTTCTCACAGGAACGGATCCGTAGATATTTTTTCCCTGATCCGTTTTGGAGCCAGCCAGTACCGACTACGAAAAGAAAGTGATCTTCAGAGAGAACTTGGAGATTGTGACCTACGTTTACGCTGAGAGCATGGAGATCTTGAGGAATGACTGTCATGTGCTAAAGTTTATGTTCTGGAAACTAAAAGTATAGCGAAAAGCATCTTTTATTATAAAACTCCTTAAGTTTTACATTAGTAATGAGAAAAAGAATTGTTTAAATATTATTTTTAAAATAAAATTCATAACAGTTACGGTCCCTGATTTAAAGAACTTATGCAGTTCAGAACATAAATATATTTTCATCATCAGAACAATCTCAATATCTCGACCGTATCCTTTGTTCTACCCATGGTTGTCAAAAAAAAAATTGGATAAAATCTTTAAAGTTTTCCAGAACCAAACAAAGAATTTTTAGACGGAAAAACGGTCCATCATAAAGCAAACCGTTTTGGACCAAGACAGAACTGAGTACGAAGCGAAAGTGGTCTTTAGAGAACATGGAGACTGAGGCCTACATCGATGCTGAGAGTGTGGAGATCTTAAGGAAAAACGGTCACGCGTTAAATTTATGTTCCCACAATTGAAGCCAAGGAACAAAGAACTTTTTTTTCAACCTTTATTATAAAACTCCTTAAGTTTTAGTTTAGAAAGCAGTACATAATTGCTTAAACATTATTTTTACGGTCCCTGGTTTCATCGTCAAAACAATCTCAATATCTGACTATTTAATTTGTGTTACGTATGGTAGTAAAAAAGTGATGGATCGAATCTTTAAAGTTTTCCAGAACCAAATATAAAAACTTCAGGCGGAAAAACGGTCAATCATAAAGCAAACCGTTTTGGACCAAGACAGAACTGAGTACGAAGCGAAAGTGATCTTTAGAGAACATGGAGACTGTGGCCTACATCGATGCTGAGAGTGTGGAGATCTTAAGGAAAAACCGTCACGCGTTAAATTTATGTTCCCACAATTGAAGCCAAGCAACAAATAACTTTTTTTCAACCTTAATTATGAAACTTCTTAAGTTTTACTATACAAAGCAGTAAATAATTGTTAAAACATTATTATTACGGTCCCTGGTTTAAAGAACTTATCCAGTTCAGATCATAAATATGTTTTCATCGTGAAAACAATCTCAATATCTGACTATTTAATTCGTGTTACCTATGGTAGTAAAAAAGTGATGGATCGAATCTTTAAAGTTTTCCAGAGCCAAACCGAGGCGGAAAAATGGCGTGGAGATCTTAAGGAATAACGGTCACGAATCATATTTATGTTCTGGAAGCTAACAGTGAACTTCCTGCCACAACTGAAGCCAAGCAACAAAGAACTCGCAGCCGCCGGTGCTCCTCGTCCGGAATATACCAGACTCTCTTCACGGACTCTACTTCAAGCGCCATCTACATCACGTTGTCTTTTAATTTGCTAGTTGCAACCAGGCTTACTGTTAAGTGTAACCGTTTGCTAACACGACATCTACAGTACAGATTCAAAGTCCCGAAAGAAAGCGCTATAAAGTGGCGTCACCTGCCAGCTTACTTTTTTCATTATAAAGGTGCGCCACCTTCCGGCTCACTCATGAAAAACATTTCTATTCGCAACCAAAGTTGGTTTCCGATGGCGCCACTGATGCCTAATTGGATTGTCTTCATATTTATACCCGTTACTCGTAGAGTAAAAGGGTATACTAGATTCGTCGGAAAGTATGTAACAGGCAGAAGGAAGCGTTTCCGACCCCATAAAGTATATATATTCTTGATCAGGATCACTAGCCCAGTCGATCTAGCCATGTCCGTCTGTCCGTCTGTCCGGATGAACGCTGAGATCTTGGAAACTATGAGAGCTAGGCTATTGAGACTTGGCGTGCAGATTCCTGAGCTTCTTACGCAGCGCAAGTTTGTTTCAGTAGAGTGCCACGCCCACAAACCGCTCAAAACTGTGGCTCCTACATTTTTGATGCTAGAATAAAAATTTTAACTGAAATGTATTGTTCTCATCAATACCTATCGATTGACTTAAAAAAAGTTTGCCACGCCCACCCTAACGCCCATAACGCTTAAATCTGTCTACCGCCGGTAGGTGGCGCATTTCAGTCTTGCTTTGCTGCTTGCTTATCTCCATTTCCCTTTGGTCCCTTTAGCTGAGTAACGGGTATCTGATAGTCGAGGCACTCGACTATAGCGTTCTTTCTTGTTTATCATGTAGTGTCCGTCTGCTTTAAATTTTCCATAATGCTTTAGGAATTATTGAATTGCTTTAATATTTTAGATTACGTTTCCCCCAACGATTCCTAGGCTACCAAATTGACCCGCCCTATCATACATATCATAAAGCTGGCATAGGAACGATCGTTGTGCTTTACTAATAAGACTTACTACAATTCTATAACATTGCTGAGTTATCGGCATGACTTAGTTAGCTCTCTTTCTTGTTTAATTCTAAATTTAATTTACTTTTATTAAAATACCACAAACACATAAGCCTTTGCCATCGTAACAATCTGAAAGATAATAGTTAATTGTTAATAGTTAAAAAAAACATTTAAGTAAAGTCTATTAAGAGCTTTAATTATGATCTGATAATAACGACGTGTGTAGAATGAACCTTAAAACTGCACTTTTAAAACCAAACTTTCTTGAGCCATGATGGCAAGAATACAGGGCTTGTTTTCTTCATTCTTTCTGATTCCGAATTTTTATAATTTTACTGCCGCAACGTTTAAAGCGACTCTCGCATAAAGTCTCCTTTTGAGAAAGGGAAAAATGCGCTCAAGTCAGTGCCTATGTTAATAACGATGTTATCGTTTATTTACGAATTCGGATCGTTATCATCAATCAATGTTTTCCGGCAGAGTCTGAGGCTGTGGGCGATTATGGCAGCCATTAAACGGGTTGAAACCACCAGTTCCAAAAGGATGAAAAATCGATAAAAAGTCCTTGAGGATTTTTCAAGATGTGCTGTAGAAACCATATTTCATCTGCCCATGCCAGTCAATTTTCCGCAAAAATATATGTTTTAATAAAGCGAGGTCCATTAAAAGAGCGCAAATCAATTTGGGAAATATGCAGATCCGGATGCTCATCCTATAAATGGCCCAATCAAATTACGTACAGGGGTTGGTGAGGGGACCAGCGTTGCGCATTTATGACAAATGTTGTGCCACTTGATGTGAAAACAATGTAGTCACGTTTTAATGCGACTCTCGTCCTTTGAACTGCGTTCGTTCCGACGGGGATGAAGGGCCAGGACACGTCGTTGAGGTTACGGCTGAGGAACTGAGCATCTTGCAGTTAATTACCGTAAGTGGCACGGCGATAGTTGCTAGTTGAAAGTCCTGCACCTGCCGCCGGGAACTCGGCTGTCTGACACGGAATCGGACAGTCGCAACTGGCGGATCAGGCAAATCAAACGCCCTGCCATCCGGCTAAGTCAGCTCATCATTCACGCAATCCATTCATAAAAAAGATATACGACACAGTCACGCAGAAAGTACTGTGCTTCAAATTGAATTGCAAACGAGCTAATCGATCCTCGGGGAGGGAGGCAGAGACCAGGACACGCGTTCGAGGTCCTGTTGCCCGGTGCTTGGGGAATATGAATTTATATCTTTAATCTGCGACTGCTTCTGCCCTCTTGCCAAGCCGAGGAAAAAATAAAAGTGAGATTAAGGACGCAGGACATATTTCAACAGAGCGGCATTCAGATCCTGCATCCCGGCTCTGTTTATTGTCACTGTCAAGTGGGCCTTCGGGGGTGCAAAGTGGCCGGGACAGGGGGTGGGCGGCTCGATTCGGATCGGGGTGGAAGCGCACTGACTGACGTCCTTGTAATTGCATTAAAATGCAATTCGAATTGCCGGTCGACCGCCGATTCCGACTTTTCCCAGGCCCCTGTCAGTTGCCAGTTTGCAGTTGCCAGTCCTCCGGTTCGCTGAGTGCCATCGAGTGTAGGTGTCATCGGCGTCCCACCTGTCCCTACCTCCCGGAAGCTGCGTAAACTGTATTGATAGCTGCCTTCAACGCACTTCCACTTCCCTGTGGCAGTAATTCAATGGAGAGGAGTGCCGGAGGACATTTCAAGAGGCAGTTGTGCGCAGCAGGGGACTTTCTTGAACTGTCACGTGCTTTGTAGCACACATAGAATCATATTTTTATTATAATCAATGTTCTTTAGAGTAGAACGTAAAACAGTTTTAGTGTTTAATACAAGTAATTTAATGACTTTTAAAATATAATTTTATTAAACATACAGACTTTCGGTAAATAATTAAATAACTAAATTCTGTGTGCTGTAATGCTTAAACTCTATAAAGCACAAGCTGTTTCCCGCAACTATGTACAAGGGTGGTCAAAAGTATTTTCACAAAAAAAAAGTTAAATATATTCATAATTTGAACTTACATCTTGTTAACTTTGGCATCAATGGAAAGGTAATTTAAATGCCGTTTGAATGATACAATACATTTCTTAACACATTCAGTACTTATTGAAAAGGACGAATTTGTGTGAAAATGTCCTTTTTGAACTTTTTTCCTCGACTTGAAAACTTAAATTTTTTGATGCAAAAAGTTTCTTCAAACAAAAATAATAGTAACTGCAAAAAGAATTTTTCAAAAATCATTTTGCTTGTATTTTTTATGATTTTTTGAAAATGCTTAGAAACATGCATTTTAGCCATATTTTTCTCTTTTTCATACAAATTTTTTCCGACAATGTCACCTTTAAAAAATCATAAAAAATATAAGCAAAATGATTTTTGAAAAATTCTTTTTGCAGTTACTATTATTTTTGTTTGAAGAAACTTTTTGCATCAAAAAATTTAAGTTTTCAAGTCGAGGGAAAAAATTCAAAAAGGACATTTTCACACAAATTCGTCCTTTTCAATAAGTACTGAATGTGTTAAGAAATGTATTGTATCATTCAAACGGCATTTAAATTACCTTTCCATTGATGCCAAAGTTAACAAGATGTAAGTTCAAATTATGAATATATTTAACTTTTTTTTTGTGAAAATACTTTTGACCACCCTTGTATATATTCTGTTTGAAAAAAGTTACAAATTCTTTAATTCCAAATCGCATAAAGATATCATACTGCAGATCAATAGGGGTTTATATAGCGCAGTGCTTAAGGTTAAAATTTTAATTTTAATTTACTTTATAAATATCTTTACTTATTACTTATTGCACGTGGGATATAATCAACGATACAATTTTATAGAGTTGATATCGTAATTTAAAACCTATTTGGACTTATAGTTTTAAGGTCTTAAGGAACTGAAAACCTTTTGGAAATTTCTTATATGCAATTCCATTTTATTTATAAGTAAAAGAGCTTGTCTACTAAATTTCTTTTGTTAGAATAAATGAATAAACCCGCTAATGCAGTCTTACTGAAGAGTTCAACTATATTAACTTACCTCTCCCACCGTTTAACATTTTCCCAGGGCTGTCCTATCCCACTTATATCAACTTTATTTGAGTAGCATCTGCTGCTGCGATCACTCCTGGGATCAAGTGTTATCTCCTGAGAAAGTCTCGGCACTTGATGGCATCGAGCAGGAGCAACCCCTCCGCCATTCCGTTATCGACCCAACCCCCCTGGCTGGTCAAACAATCAACGCCGATACAAGCGGATAACAATTATATTAAACAGCAGGCAAAACAACATCGACACAGGATTTGTAACAGGATACGCGTGTAACCACGAAGTGGAGAGTCACCATCACCATACAGCGCCGGCAACGACAAAACACCCTTTCAATTAAATATTTGGAAACAACATTTGGCAATTATACAATTGACACCAGGCCGAGAGTGGAGTGGTGGTGGTGGTGGATGCGGATGTGGATGTTCATGTTCCGAACACAACTTCATCAATTTGAAATGCTGCCAAACGCGTGACTCGAAGGCACGCGCGTCATTTGCCGGGGATCTCCCGGGGCCGCAGGGATTTGAATAGACCGGGAAGCCAGTCCTCCGGCTCATAAACAACATCAACAACAAGGACAAGTTGTGCGCGTTTAACATTAGTCAACGACGTGAACCTGCCACTTCCGCCCTTCCGTCCTTCCTACCGCCCACAAAACGCCCTTTGAGATGTCGTACGTTGCCTTTTTATGCCAGCTCTTTTATTGCCGCCCCATTCGTTTGCCGTTTACTTTTACGGCCAGACATTTGTTTGGCCAGAGAAATCAGTGGATATTCGGCGAGCCCTTACCCGGGCTTAGAAATTTTAATATGCATTTGGGAGATATTTGGCCGGCGTTGGGCATTCTTTTTGTTTCAATCTGCCAGCGGATGTGGGCCACAAATGCGTGAAAATTTGAGGAGAAGTAGTCAGTCTGCCCAGGTGATTGCCCCAATCCTGTCCAGCCTTCCTTCAATTATTCAGGTGGCGGCTACGAATTTTGACTGGCTCTGGACAGACGAAAGAAAAATTACCCAGAAATCAAAACTTCCCCCGAAGACCACTTACAGAAGGTCCGAGTGAGAGTAGGATGAATGCGAAGGAAAAAGGTCAATTCCAGTTGTGAGGCAAATAAAAAATGCAAATACCTCGTCCGTGAAATGGACAACTGGGAACTGGGCCCGAAACAAAGAAGGTATCTAAGTAGGACAGCAAATTAAATGAGAGTCCGGTTGTGGAAGTGCCGAGCTTGAGCAATTTGAATATCTGAGAAGGCAACCTCTTAAACGGACACTAGAGAGACTCGAAAACGTTCTGGCCAGCTTGATTGGCTTTCCCGCAATGTCTTCATCCTGCCGAAACCCACCTGACATTTCCTGCGCGCCAGTAATTAATGTTCGCCATTGATTTCCATTTCCGGCTGGCAATAAACGACAACCAGGGCAATTTTCACGCCATAACTCTAATGGAATTCAACATAAATTTTCCAGACTTTTCAATATTTTATTAGCCCTTTTCGGACGGAGCGTGGCCATAAAATTGAAATGTTTTCGGGCGGACTCGAGCCATGGCAGCACGTCAAAGTCAGTGGGGTTTTTTATGGCGTTTCATTGGTCGGTTATAAATTTGTGTGTTCGGCAATAAATACCAAAATAATTCTATCAGAACCGTCCGTACGTGGAAGGTCGAGCCATCCTGTTGACACTTGTGGGTTGGGCAGCAAAGTGCCGTAAAAAAGCATCGAACCACCCCGAACCCAATTCCGAGTTCAATGCTGACCACCGAGTTGAGAGCTCGGTCCTGGCACTTTACACCATTTTTATCTGCTGATGTGATTTTGCACTCAATTGAAAACAAACTCGATTAAATTTTCATGTCAAACTGCATGGGAAAATCAGAAACACGACTTGCCACTCCTCGCACGTGGGATGTTTATTGAAAATTTGAGGTGCGGATGATCTGTTATTGTCATCGCATTGAGTTTGTCCCCCTTGCTTAAGCGTTTTTATCAGTTCACTTTTGAAAAACGTAAGTAAATTACAAATTGAGGTTGTTATCAAATGATGAGTCATTTCTGTATCAGACATAGTACTGGTTTTGTATAAGAGTTTGATAAAATTTAAGCCCTTTCCTTAGCGGATTTATGATTTGACTTTTAAAAAATGTAACTGAATTAAAAATTGAGGTTGTTAGTAAAAGTTGAGTCATTTCTGTATCAGCAATAGTATAGATTATTCACACTTATAGATCATGTTATAAAGAAAGTTTAATATGCTTTTAAACGTTATCAAGCTCAAAACAGAGATGCAATTTTTTAAGATTGGTATAAAAGCTAAATACAATTCCTAAAATATCAATCCCGAATTCCCAAAGCTTCTTTATAATGTTCCTAGATTGTAAAACTGTGTAAATTCTTTTTAACTTTCCTCACCCTTCCCAATGTCACAGCCCGCTAATGTGTCCTTTGATAAGGGTTAGGATACGCTTTGAAATGACAGCCAACAGAACTTGGTTGTTTGTAAGATTTAGACCCAAAATAATTGCAGATTACGGCTATATAAACCCAGATGTCATCTGACCCAAGTGTAAAAAGTGTCCAACCGAAAAAATGTTCACTTTAATTTGCGAGATTTAAAACCAGGCATGATAGTATCTAAATCGGTGAGTGTACAGAAATGACCCCCCCGAGAAAAAACTAGAGCTAACAAATTGCGGACAACGGCATGTGAACCGGACAAGCTAATGACAGGTTTAATCATTAGTTTTCAGCACAAATGAGCGGGGCAGCCATTAGAGAGCTGTTAGTTTTGAGTCCCTCCATATACATACCATATATACCAGACGGGGGTTCAGTCTGTGTAGGGTTAGCGGAGGAGAGGGTGATTAGAGCACTCCATTTACTCCATTTTTAAACTCATTTAGTGCAGCGTTTTTAACGACGACCATGCGACGGAAGGGAGACGGCTAATGACAGTTGGCCGCCTTTGTTTGCCCACCAGAACAATGGCCGCCCTGTCTCGTTTTTTACAACCGCACTCATATTGCGGCGAAACAAGCTCGTACGTTAGGTGAAATTGTTTTCTTTATGACGTTTTTACGACTGGCTGTTCCGACAGGGGATCGCCATAATTAGAGAACCCCCAATGTGTATTTACCCCGTACCTGTGTGCCGCAGTGGCGATAGGGATAGCGACTCATATTTAATTTAAATGTCCCCCGATGCCCGCCCATTATTCGCTGTCACTGGGCTCAGTGCATCCGCCAGGCAGCTGAACATCCAACCGACCAACCGACCAACTGACTGACGGACAGATAGACAGCGAACTGTCCAACTTGTTGTCAACTCTTTTGTGGCCTCAGCTCAAATGATGAAAAACAAATTTGAAAAATGCGCTTAGCCTTGTGGCTCTGGGAAGGCTCTGCTCCAGATCCAGAACCAGATCCATAATGTCTGCCGCCGACCGCCATCTGTGTGCTTAAATCCCTTTCAATCTTGCCATAATCCAAACTGACACGTACATGTGAACGACGAACGGACGAAGAGTCCTGGCTCCGTCGATCCGGATCCGTAGTATCTGATACGGATGTATCCGTATCTGCCGGCGCCTGTCTTGTTGACCAACCGCATTCTGTTCGATTGTATTTTTCATACTCGCATCCACTTTTTTGACTGACACACGGCCGTTCGGCCCCCGGTCACTTCCAATTTGGCTTTCTTTTTCGGAGGATTTCCGTCCGCAAGGCCGAAAACTTTTGGCTGCACTTCGGCCAGTGTCCAGTCGTTATCCTGTTATCCAGGTCTCGACCCCATTTCCGCAGGAAGTCCAAGTCCCGAAGTCGTTTCATGTTGTATTACACTAAGTGGACACAAATAGATTGGTGCTCTGCCCCCTCTATACAATCGCCTGTCCGCAAGTTTGCTCAATAATCAATCAAACCTGGGACTTGAAACCCCAATTCTGAATCCCTGGGCTGCAGATACGGTGGCCAATTAGGCGCAACCCCACATGCAATGCCACACATTCGATGGGGCCAAGGATTCAAACGAATCGGGCTGCCATCCTCATTACATACAAAATTTGATTCGTTCGTTGGCCGCTGGCCACAAAGAAATAAGCCCCAGATTGTCCAATTAAACGCAATTTATACGGATTTCCAAGTAGCCCCAGTTTCTGCTCCATATTGAGAGCCCACACTTGAACAAAAATCAATTTCTCAATTCAAGGCCAGGTATTCTCTGAAAAACGCAACATTTCAATCCTTAAAGCCAAGAAAGACTTAATAAAGTCGTCGATTAAAAAACTTTGAAAGGTATTCTACATTTATAAAATCATTGTGGGAATATTATTTAACCAAACCAAAGAGCAAAAATATACTTATACTAAAAAAAACATATTTAGCACAAACCCTTCATGTATTCTTTCGAATAAATATATTGGTGATATCTTATAGATATCTAAATATTTCGGATGTACATATTATTATTTAAAACCATATCAATAGGAATTATTAATGGCAAGTTCTATCCAAAAATGTATACCCTTAAATTTCCGCATACCTTGGACATTATATACACAGTATTGGTAGGCTTAATTTCCCTAAATGATTTAGGAAGTTGGATTTTAATACCTTTAATTCTTTAAAATGCTATGATAAAATCTATAATAACCGTTTAAGGAAGTTTTTTTCACAGTGCATTTATATCCTCAAGCCCGGCAGCGGCAAATGGCAAATTAAAAAGGTGTCTCTGCTGAAGCTCAAATAAACAGCATTTGATCGGCCGGCGTCTGCAACTTTGTTGGGGCGCCGTCTTTCAACTCCTTGGCCCGAAAATCGTTTACTTCCGCACAGGCGGCTATTGACCGTCGACCACCGGCCGACTTGTAGGAGTTGAGGTCCAGGTTCGGGACCGACCTCAGCGCTAATGTGACAGCGGCAACACTTTAGAGGCGGAAGGCCAGAGGAAGATGGTCCTAAGTATAGGGCTACCTGTTCAGCGGCGCCTGTTTGTTTTGCTTTCAACGCAAAAACACGTAATATATTTATAATGAATGGCCTCGGGATATTCGCTCGCTAATTGTTGTTAGTTTTTCGTGGCCCAAGCATATGGCTGATTTTTTTATAGGTATCCCAATCATTAGCACGTCGAAAGGTATCCGGTTAGGCCACAGGTTCCTATCAAAATTGGTCTACGCGATCGAAACTCCCTGCGCCTGTCAATAACCGTCTATAAATCATATTCAATGGATTGTTTGTACTGGTTAGGGGTTGCAACATAGCCGTTTAACTAAGGAACTCAACCGAAAAGACCAGGAACCTTCCCTTCTATTCGGATTTGTTTGTTTTGGGGGAGTTTACAAGTCATTGCTACTTGCTTTTCACAGGATACAGGTTTTCATAAGGATAATATTTGTAAGAATTATGTTTGTAAACATAAATAAAGAGATGAAGAAACAGAGAAACTTTCAGATATCGAGTTCTGTTGAGATAAGTTAAGTAATTATTTGGTATTAAGGACCATTTAACTGTACTTATAAAGAAGATTTGCCTACAACCCGCAAGTAAGCAGATTATATTTAAGTGCCCCTGAATTTAATTGACTTTTAACTGCCAACGTTTCCGTTTTAAATACAATATCCATTGAAAATAACAATATCATCTTAATATTCTTTGATTCAATAATGTGTTTATTTTCATTGCTCATCTGGTTTACTTTTCAATAATCATACATGTATTTAGGGTTCATAATTTATAATACTAGGTAATGCCATTCAACTTAAGCCTAGAGACAGATATTACAATTACAATACATTACAATCGGTATATAATTTTGTGTATTAAATATGTTACTACTAGGCGTGGCTTCCAAGCTCACTGCGACGTTTTGAGATGCGGTTTGCTTCGGTTGAACTGTCGAACAATAACTAAGAGTCTAAATGCTGCGCTACGAAACACAAAACGGAAATTCGAGATTCTACACAAACTTAAAGCGCTGCTCCGGGTCAGAGGATCCTCCAATCCCTATCATCCCGGTTAAGAAAGCGTCACTACAGAGTAAAGCTAGGTATTTACAGTGGGGCCTCGAGTCGCCGCCCCCTCCTATGTACAGTGCGAACTGTCCGTTCATCCCGGACTATGTACAAAGCGAAGTGTATCACAAATAAACCAGCTCCCGCCGAAATCAGGGGGTCCGTCCTCCGATGGCGATTAGCAGCCCGCCGCATGCGACGCCTCTGCCCACGGCTGCAGACCGTGCAGAGCCGCCAGGGGCGCCCCGTTCACGCCCCCCTGGGAGCCCAGGGGCGCCGAGGGAGGGGCGAACCCCTTGCTGATGGCCTCCGCCTGGAGGGAGAGCATCAGCCTATTCGCCGCCTGTCGCTCCGCCTCACGCTCCTCGGCTGTTTGACGTCTGAAATAGGAGGAGAATAAGATATGTTGATCAGTATTTGGTTGAGTTATGGGTATAGCTATAGGTAAGCAAAAGAAGGTTAATTTAAGTATTTTATAGATCACATAGTCCCAACTAAAATAGATTTGAGGAAACAAAATAGTGGGATAAGCATGAAATCAATATATAGTATTTTATTCTGTAACTAAATGGTATTTTCTCATTCTTCATTCAGAATAAATTATTCTTGAAAATGTTTTTAATACCGAAATATTTTATCCTAATTAGGCTTTGGATTAAGTAATTCTGAAGGAACATTGTAAACGAACCGAATTTACTGATTCACAGATTGCAATAAATTCTAAAATGGTCAAAAACTATTGGAGTTATTTTTGCCACCTAAATTGCAACGTTTTTTTTAAGGTTATGAATAGTGCAGGGGCAACCTCGCAGAATCTTCACGCACACACTTTTAATAATGTCAGCCGCGGATGTGCTTAAAACTACCTATATAGACAAAATAGTGTCATATGTGTTTTAATAACTCCCATGCTAAACACATTTTAAAGTAAAATAAAGTTGTTAGAACGAATTTCACATAGTTAAATCCAAGAATCTTTGGTTCTTTAATAAATTGCAGAGTTGAAGTGCCAGCCGTGCGCCAATTGATACCGATAATGACCGTGCACATTTGACCTTATCTGGCAAATAGTATCGCTTAATGTAAATATTCATTAAGGAAAACCAATTTGCCGCAAACCCATTTCAGGGGCTCACACTCGTCCAATTGGGTGGGCCGAAACAGGAGCTCATCAAGTCATTAGGTGGGCGGCCTATTAAGACCATTTAAAACTAATCAAATCAAATATGCTGACTGCCGCACAAGCACAGAGGTCCATCGATTGGGCTTGTTTTTGTGGAAAATTAATTTCGTGCCGAGTTGGAGCTGCGTAAATTGCATTTTAAATGCCCTGGGCTTAAAGCGGATTTGGCCCACTCCCCAGTTTGTGCCCTGCCAGCTGATAAATAATTCAGGGGTAAATTGCACTGCAGATGCACCAACTCAGCCCCGCGTTTGCGCAGCATTTTGCTCTAATTGTGGCCATGGACCCAGCACCACCACCACCACTGGCATTCCTCCGTCGATGCTCCAACCACCCCCGCACAACTAGGGGTTGTTTTTGCGCCATCTTGAATATTTCATGAGCTAATGAAGTTCTTATGTTGCCGACCAAGGGACAAAGAGGCGGAGGGGAAGGGTTGCTCGAATTATAACCACAACTAGGCAGACTAGCACATGGCAGACATATATCATAATTATTGTTTAATATGCTTTCATTACGGTTTTCATCAGCATTGTCATCGTTCAAACTACGGTTTCGTAACTCGCAAGTGAGCTTCATTAAAAATACATTAGGCTGGGTATTTAGTGCAAAGTTTGGGCCCACAAATTGAAATAACAAGCACGTGTCTTTATGCCTGACTAGAGGTTCGCCCAAGGATGGGTATTATATTTTATTTAAATGCGATTAAGTGCATCTTTATGATTACACACATTTACACATCTTAAATAACCATAGGTAGACTAAAATCTTTTTTTATATAGGGTCTTTCCAGAAAACACTCCTTGTTACTCAACTTTTCCTACATCCCATTTCCCAGTTGCTGGCACAACAATTCAATTGTCTGCCCGGCGATGGAAGTGAGTTATTATGCAGCCAGCACTTGGCTTTTACTTTTTCACCTTTTCGCCTCAAGCTGGCTTTATCGGGCAACATTTTTAACAGCTACCGCATAAAAAATTCAACGAAAATTGATTAAAAACTCCAAAACGGCCGGGCCAACGAAAGTGGCTCGGTGAGCTGGGATGTGTAGTGTGCGGGTTTAATTCGCTCTTCGGGGCCGAAGACTGAGACACGATTGTAATTTATCTTCAGTCACGGAGCTGGGAAATGTAACAAACGCTTTACAAATGTTAAATGTTGCTCTCTTGGCGCCATCGCGTTGATGTGGAAAGTTTTTGTTGCCATCCGCGATAAGTAATGGCCCGGCATTAGCCTAAAATGTTTATTAAAGCTCGCTCCATAAATCTCCGGAGCTCCCCCAAATTGTCGCCGATGGCAACAGCTGCTACTTAAGACCTTTTCGGCCAAGTCCTGGTAATTAAAATCATTTCACACACTACACGCAAACGACGTTGGCAAGTCAAGGGAGTCTAGGGGAAAGAAGGGCAGCCCAAAAAGGTCCTGCGGTAATTATCCCTCAAGACATAACAATTTAGCCAGGCCATCAATTGACTGCCCAAGGAGCCTTTTCCGGCCAAGATCCCGAGGGACTGGCCCACCGCAAACTTGAAGATTCCAGCACAGGACACGTGCCGACGGCCCAAACAGGATTGCAAGTTAATTTACAAATGGCTCTCGCCATTGTAATTAATTTTATTTGATTTTTCCACTCTGGCCGCAAAAACTTTCCTTTCAGTCAAATTGATTTTTGTTCTGCGGTCAAAGTTCTGCCCTGGCATGTGTGTAAATTTTTAATTAGCCAGCTTTCGGCAGGAAAACTTTATCATATGCAGGGCCAATTAATATGAAGTACCAAGCCAAGACTTGCCAAGAAAATTCGAGAGTGAGGATTTTGGTATGATGAACGAGCGTGTAATTAAAAAGGGTTTAGCGGCAGCTTGATTTATGGCAGTGAAACTAATTGAATTATGAACCTGGTGAGGAGGGCGAAAAGGAAACCAGACGAAAGTCAGACTGGGACCATTTGTTTTGGAGCCGCAGGGACAAAGCGCCCGGAAGTGGGCTACAATTTTTCTTTTCTCTCTGTATCTGTATCTCTATCTGCTTTGTGTATCTGTATCTGCGTTGGCAGATTGCTTTTCTGCTTTTTTTCCTCGTCTTTTTGCCAAACACATTGTCAGACAATGACAGGCAACAAGAGTTCATTCATTTGGCCGCGCAATTTGTTATTATTTATTGATGCCAAGTGGTTGCTGTTCTCGTTGAGTCGAATCACCCGATAACAGTCAACATACAGACAATACTCGTAATGAGGCACTCGCCTTGTCGCAAACGAGTTGCTATTTATTAGGAATTGGGCAAGAAAAGCCAGGTATGCAATCTTTATACGTTGCCTAATGGGCACCAAACACTGGGAACATAGCACATAGCACATAGCGCATACGCCGTGTTGGACAGGGCTAATTATTCAAATTACCGGCGAATGCAGCGCAGTGTGCATTAAGGCAATTATGTGAGCACATTACACATACCCTGGATATTTACGAGTGGTGCCGACTCGTAATCATGGTACGTATAATGTGCCATTGCCATTTCACTTAACCGCAAACGAGCCGTGGCCGAGGCAGTTGCTACAGCCGTTGCCATAGCCGTTAACAAAATTGCGTTTTACATCATTAATTTTTACGAGCTGGAATAGGCCCAAAATGGCTGATAAGCCGGCAGGACTGGGCTCTAAAAACGCCGCCGCCTGCTAAGCGGCAATTAACGCGGCTTAAGCGCCGACCCGCCCGCTTTTCCCTCCCCAGTTGCAGCTCCCTTTGCTGGGAAAGTGGAAAACTTTGTCCATTTAGCCGCCATTTGCTATAGACTTTATGACGGCCGGTAATCGCATATGAGCAGCAAGACGGTCCCAATTCATCCGCACAAACTATTTCATATTCAAATACTTTTAGTTGGCAGTAATAAAATAGAAAACAATTAGCTGCACGCAACATCACGCTTCAAAGCCCCACAAAATTAGACACATTCCTTCTTTGACTAATTTTTGGACTCAAATAAATTGTCATTTGCATGCGGAATGTGAGTACATGATATGGGGGCTATACAAATCTTAAATACTTCAGCCATCTGACAACAGTATATATCCATAACTAGTTACAGGGGAACTTAATAAAATTGCTGATTTTATGAATTTTTACTGCTGAAAAAGCAATTGTTAATAAACCTATTACTATTAAGAAATTTGTTATATTTACTACTCAGAGACCGCATAAACTTTTTATATGGGCATAAAAGTTCCTAACGATTTTACTGCCTAACTATGTACCCATTAAGATGTGTATCAATTATTTTGAATGGTAATATTTCAAACAAGAGTTTTCTACATGAAAGCACCTCAACTTCAGTTGGTAAATTGTAGCTTAAATCTACATTTATATCTTTATAATCCATATATTTAGCTGGAAATTACAGGTGTCATAAAAAAGCTAGCCAATTAGCTTGTTTAACAAGAGCGCTCTTTGTGGCTACAAAATGCAACTACCCCTCAGTAGCCTCGAAAATACGATCCCCCTTTTCCGTGGGGCTGAGTGTTGTTCATTTAATGTGCTCATGCATATTGTATGAGCCATTTACTCCCCGTTTATGCGCGCCGGGCTTTGATGCTCTATGGTCTAGTTGGGCCATACCAAAACGGGCATCACCTTGGCACTAATTTCTGGTATTATTTTATGTGAGTCGTACATAAAATAATTACAAATAGTCAGTTTGAGTGTAATAAATTCTAATTAGACAGTCTACTTGTTGGTTATGAATATTTATGAATTTATGGAAACATGATAAGGAACTCTTATTAGAAAGGTGTTGGATATTTTAAGATAATTACACCCAATAAAACTTTAGTACAATGTGGTGAAAAAGGTTTTGTACCTTGTTTTTTTAAAAGAAAAGCTCCCAACGGTTTTATTTTTCTATTTGGTCCATTAAGAAATCTATTAAATAATTATAAACCTTTATTTCTAGAGCATTTTTGCTTCGGCTATCCACCTATCCAACCTTCTCGCGTTTTTAACAAAAGCCTTTTGTGCATATTGTAGTTTAAAACGGCACATAAAAAACAGAAAAGCGGGGCATAGAAGAGGGTAAGTGTCAAGCTGTCAGCACTTTCGAGCCCTGAAAAATGGTAGCTGCGAGTGGGGATGGGTATTGATTTTTAGCCTCTAGCCCAGCGGGGTGCGCAGTAAATGGGGTAGCTCGGCACTCACCTCCACTTGGTGCGTCGGTTCTGGAACCACGTCTTCACCTGGGCGTCGGTCATCTTCAGGCCGCGGGCCAAGGCCGCCCGCTCCGCGGAGGCCAGATACTTCTGCTTGTGGAACCGCTTCTCCAGCTCGGCCACCTGGATGCGCGTGAAGGATGTGCGAGGCTTTTTTCGCTTCGGCGGCGTGCGGTTCTGGTAGGGATGTCCGATCCGTCGGGCGATGGGGAAGGCAGCTGTAATAGTAATGAGAGGAATGTGTGAGTAGTTAATAAGACTGGCTTAAGGCCAGTGAAACCCCGTACAGATTCTTTTCATTCCTTCAACACCTGCGGTCAAAATAACAACTCAAGTGTTTCTATCCAAAGAATGAGCCTTTTCAGATAAATGTTTCTTAAAACATGT
Organism: Drosophila subpulchrella; assembly: GCF_014743375.2. Lineage (NCBI taxonomy): Eukaryota > Metazoa > Arthropoda > Insecta > Diptera > Drosophilidae > Drosophila > Drosophila subpulchrella. Next base: position 2,358,462 of record NW_023665577.1, read on the forward strand.
ATGTATTTCTTACCATCCTATGTCTTACAATTATATTAAATTAAAAAATTGTTATTTTGCTTATTAAAACAATTTCATTTAAATACGATTGATAATTATGATCATGTTACAGGAAAATATGAAAAATGTAGCAATTTTATATTTCGGAGAGTAGTTTCTTGTTAACTATATTTTTTCACTAAAAAGCAATTTTTGTGCCAGGCATCAGAAACTTGGAGTTTTTGCCTTTTCCACTTATTTCTTAAATATATTGAAAAGGGTATTTTTTGCCTGTTGGCAGAATTTTAGGTTGTCTAATGCCTTAAACCTCTCAAATTTTAAATGCTATTACTGCGATCGCATCTGTATCTGTCTCCCCTTCGTGCGGTGTGTGTCCTGGCGGGCAATTAGCAAACAATAAATTCCTAGATAACTGGCCATTTCCGAAAGCCGCTTCCGGAGTTGAGCGGCGGCACCTGTGCGCCTGCGAGTACTTAACGCTGCTGGCTACTCGATACCTGTTACCTGCTACCTGCCCAAATGTCTGAATGGCTAAATGGCTAAATGCCTAAGCGACCCTCCCGCTGTGAAATCAATTTGGAGGCCGCTGACTCGCTGCCTAATTGCCAAGGATTGAGGTTTCGGGCGGCGGTCTAGCAGGAGTCTTTATCGCCGCCCCTTGTAGACAAAGCACGCGACATTCATTTCCATCTCCATTTCCATTCGGTTCGGTTCGGTTCGGTCTGAGGTTGAGTCATAAAGTTGCGCTCGTAGGACGCATAAGTGACCCAGTGTCCCAGAGTCCGCGTCTCTGGATTTCTGTATTACTGGATTCCGAATTTCTGGACAGTGGCTGAGCCTGTGCTGGCGCTGAACCTTTTAAAATTCCTGCCAGTCGCCGTTGTGTGTGCTTTGTTGTTTATTGGGTGCGATAAGGCGGGCACAGTGCGCACCATAACATTAAGGCGGTCGGCTGGCAACAACACAGCGCCAGCGACAATTAGGAAACCGGCTTACGGACTGACTCCGCACCCGAAGATGAGGTCAAGTCGGCAGTCGTGGAGAAATTGGTTAGCCAGCAGGCGCTGAAAGTGATGGCCAATCACCTTAATCACAGCCCAAAACAAAGCTTAACTCAAAGCTAAGACAACCAAAATGATTGTTAAATTATTCAAAAATATTAACACATTTTAGGCAATGATCAAATCAAAACCAAATTGATAATGCTCGAAAATTAATCCAATTAATCAACTGTCTCATTCAATTCAGTAAAAATAACTTTCGTGTCTTTTCAGTCGTTTGCAACAAAAGGTGTTCGCAAATGTGCAAGATAAATTTAATCAAATATTTATAAGAAATGTTCTGCTGCCGATACTCTTCAAAAATTATTTGGTCGTGGAGTAAAACATTTTTCTATTCAATTTTAAATAATCTGGTCGAAAATAAAAATTGAAAAAGTTAAATTGAAAAAAGGTCTGTGTTTTTATGAGAACCTTTTTACTTATTTACTTATGAACTTATTGATTTAAAAGATTACGCTCTAGATATTTTTACCTAAAACACACCTAACGTATTTACTAGAGCGTAAATGTTCAATGATTTACAGCGGAGAGTTGATTTCCCCAATCCCATTACCTTAGAAAACTTTCTAAAGTATGAAAATCTCTCGAATGTGAATACATAACTCATCGATTTGAATCCGACCAACTCCCATAGAAATTGAGTTGTGTTTATGGCCGTTTGAGTTGGCGTATGAAAATGGCGGTGGGCTGTCAGAAGCCATCAAATGCCGGCGAATGTATGGCGGGTGTTAAGCTGAAAAATCATGCTTCTTATTGCGAATTTTCTCGGAACCCTTTTCGGGGTTTTTCTGCTTAGGAGATAAACCTTCAGCCCTGCTGGGCATAAATTTCCAAAGACTTTTGGGCCAGAGTTCGTGTGGGTTGCCGATCATTTGAATATTTCAGGCAATATCAATTTCAATAAAAAGCCATTTATCGCACCACATAAGCAGCATCCTTAGGATTTCCCCCGTTCCCGCAGGTGTGTGTATCCTTTAAGGATATACGATATCAGCCTAGAGGGTGTATAAGGCGCATAAGCATAATTTTATCGCTTTCCCGGCACTCCACTGCTTCACCATGCTTATTTATGATGTTTTCGCTCAAGCGCACATAAGTATCTTAGAGATACACTCGACGGCGAGTGTGTGTGTGTGTGGTTGCGGCCAAGAAGTCTCACCAGAAATACCTAAAATAATGCAAAAAGCTTTTAGCATGCATTATTGATGGCGGCCTGTGGCTCGGCCTGGTTTCCTCCCACTCTGAAGTTGGGGGCTTTTCCAGAAACTGCTACACTTTGACCTTTTCTAGTGATTTGGATAAACACTGTTACCTTAGAATGTGCTCGTAAAATGTCAAAAAATATTTAAAGTAAGTGAGCAATAAAATTCCAGTGTTCAAACATAAGCATATCAAAGGTACATATAATCATGCAATATCTTTTAAAATGTTTCAACCATTAAAACAATAAGAATAATGCGAATTGCTAAGAATACCTAATTATATTTGAATATGAATAATTTGTATCCCTTGTATGAAGAATGTCCTAAATATAAAGTTTCTACGGAATGGTGTTCTATCTGCCGGCTGATCTACGGATCCTATCCACTATTCGCCGCTGACATTCGTGTGGGCAAGTGTCGTGACAAAGCCCAACTCCCATTCGGATTATTACGGCCGTTATGAAACTGCATTAGGGTCTGCATGGCCGAAAAGTAATTGGCGCCTGCTGCGACGTTGTTTTCCAAAAAATAACGAAAATTAACATGCAATGGTTATTAATCATATGGCGCTAAGAGCTCTGGCCAAAGGGAGGGGAGCACTTTGGACGGCAGAAGGGATCGGAACCGAGCCCGGGACGCTCGTTTGTCTTGTTAATGAAAAAAGCCAAGGCGCCAGCTTATCAGCCACAAGGCAAGCGACACAATAAACACAACAAGACACAGACGTTGGCCAAGACGAAGATGTTGACAAAACGAGACTTGGATCACCCGGCGGCCTCATAAGTGTGCCTCTCCTCTCAGGTGGACTAGCCGCCGCGAACTGACTGATCCGATCCCATTCCATCCCATCCCGTTCGATCGGATGCCCCTCCTCCTCCTTATAAGTATGGATATGGATATGGGGCCCCGGCCCTCGGACCGCTGGCATTCGACTGGCTAATTAAAAGCTGACCATGTCAGTTGGACTCAAATGTGAAGTGCGGTATGCGGCGATAAATAAGCCGGCGAGGACAGAAAACTCACTCGCTGAGCGCTGCGACCGCCCAATGCGTAATTAATTCCTTTTCGGGCCCAGCGCGAAATTAAAAAGTCATGTAAACCAGCTCATTAAAATAACTAAAAAGGGCAAAAAGAGCGCACAGCTAACCAGAACCACTGGGCGGATGTTGGCCATAAAAGCCCATCGGATTGTCGGGCAGCAGGGCAGCAGCAGCAGCTCCTAAGCAGCTTTTCCACATCACATGGCCGAAAAATGGCCCGAATATTATGAATTATAGGGCGCGGGACATGGAGGATGGGGACCCATCCGATACCTCGGCTACCGAGGCGTAATAAAATCAACGCCGTCTCATTATTTCAAAGGGCTCGCGCTGTGCCCGTCGCTTGTAGCTACAAGTGAAGCTCATAATGTAAACAAATTAACAAAAGGGAGCCAGAGGAGCCAGCTGCACAGGGAGATGCGGTCTCAGAAGCGAATACAGATGCAGATACGGATTCAGATCCAGGGGAGCGACAGATACAGATACAAATACAGCTGCGCATGCGTATGCAAATAAGAGGGCGCATCTCATTCCTGCGTCGCTTCTGGGCGGTGGCTCAGCGTTAAGTTTTTAACTTAAGCTGCGATTGCGCATTTGAAGGCAAACATGTTTTTATACTTTAGCATCCCGAGCACTCGAGTGTGCGAGTGCACTGCGGGAAAATCACTGGGGATAATATTCTGGATCTAAGGATGCTTTGTTTTGAAGAACCATCAAGGGTTCTTTACTCATTAAACCTATTGGTAAGAATTTAGCCAGTGGAGTGATAATAAAAGTGCGTACATTTGAGTAAAGGTTTTTTATATTTTCAAAATGATGTATTTGAAAAATGTGCGAAAGAATGTTTAAAATAATACTTGCAATAATTTTTATAAGGATGTAATTTAAAACGCAATATTTAATACATAAGAGGCAGTTTAATAAAATAAGCTGAGATCTGACTAGGGTTTTTAATCTCCACCTTTAATTTAACTTAGTTTTAAATAAATAGAAGTGAGTTTGTTATTTTCATTGACACTTTAAGGAAGAAACATGACTTCGCACTACAGATACATTATTTCTTTAAACATAATTTGTCAACTAAATAATAATCCCGACCCACAATACTCCATATATTATTTTCTCCCCAGCTAACTATCCTTCGCGATTTCCCCACTTAAGCATATGATAAGCCCCAGGTTTTCCCTCAGTGCCCCAGTGTGTTGGCCAACAATGACATGCCGATAGGCTTGTTGCCTTAAAAGACTTCTCTGATCGCGCTTATTTGGGGAACAGTAGCAATTGCCACCGCGGGTCACTGGGGGATCGCTGCTGCCCCACCCCCCGTGAGGGATCTCGGCGAACATGGGCCACCGCGACATGGGGCCCCCTACTTGACTTCGCCCTGACTCCTTCACTCCACTCCACTCCGATTCACTCACCTGCCAGCCGATCCTTGACCGCCTGATGGGCCAGCGCCGCGTGGTGCAGCGGCGGCAGTGCCCAGGTGAGCGGCGTTCGCTGGGGCGGCACACGCAGCACATGGCCGCCGGCCGCCGAGGGGTAGAGATGCGGATACGAGTAGAGGGCTGCGGCGCTTCCGTACGTCGAGTTGGCGATGCTGGTGGCCAGCTTGTAGGCGGCCAGCTCGTGGTCCTCCTGCTGCAGCAGCTCCTTCTCCTCCCCCTTCTCCCCACTGCTGCTGTTGTTGTTGTTGTTGCTGCTGGAGCCGGGACTGCTGCTGATCAGGTGGTTGTTGTTGTTGTTGTTGTGGTGATGGTGGTGGCTCGTCTCGAAGGGCTTGGATAGCAGGCGTGATATGCTGAAGGGCAGATTCTCGCTGGACGAGGAGCGCGTCTGCTCCGACTGCAGGGATTCGCTGGACAGAAAAGAGAGAGACGGGCAGAAGACATCAGAAACCACATACAAAGCTGAGGTGCAGACTCATTAAAAAGTGTCGCCCGATAAGCGGAAAAGCCTGAGAATCATAATTAAGCCCGCTGCAGTCCAGTCCAGTCCAGTCTCAAAACCACTTGCCAAAAGCCCACGCGAGCGGATAAGCCCAGTCGACGACATGACATGCAGAACCCATGTGGCCACCGTTGCGTATACGCAATGCGGCTGGAAATTAAGTAATTATGCAAATGCTGACGGCCGTTAGAGGCATTTAATACGCGCCCATAAATCATCGAATGCCATCAACTGACGCACAAAAACAAGTCACGCACGGCATTTAATTTACAAGTCCAACAAAATCTTAAAACCCATTTGAAACAGGATTGGAATTGTATCGGAACAATGACTTTAAATTGCCATCTCACACTCTCGCACACTTTCCAAAATCTAAAGTTATGAGCAAACACATTTTTAGTTTTTGCCTATCTGGTGCTCTACATTCGCTGGAACGCGAGTTTTATGGCATTTTTATGACGATCTCTATTAAAATGTTAATCCGACAAACGATTTCGTCTTTGTCTGGCATTCAAGCCAAATATCGAAGCCCAAATGGACCCAAAAGTCTTATCACTGCGCGTTTTGGCGCCTTACTAATGTGCGTTTTATCGTCGCCGTCCATTCGAAAAGCCTTCCCATCCGTGGCCTATGTAAATTCAGGGAGTTTCTTTGAGACTTTATGGGACATTTTGGACTTTTTTCTTTTGGTGGCATTGTGGTCAATTCATTAGCGCTTAAGAGGTTTGTTCACACCGTTCTTCAAGCGGAAGAGGGGCTTGAATGGGAGAAGTTAGCACGGCCTGCTCGACATTCTGGCAGCTTGTTAGACCTTTTGTCGGCTGAAAAGGGGGCCTTTTGTATGACTGGACAATGGGTCGACACATCAGCGCGTTTTAATGGCGTTAAACCGAAGAATATGATTTGAAAAATAGGATTTGTGATCATTGTCAGTAAAAACGCCAAAGATCATAAAACAGTGGGAGTTATGAACACATAATAACGAATGTAAATAGCTTTTCTCTGCTTGAATACTAGTCTGGATTTTATGGGGTAATGAAAAGAGAGATAACGTTTCTACATTTTGTGGCTTTTTCAAGTCGAACAAATATTTTACCTTTGACTGCCTCATAAGGCATATTTAGCAATTATTTCAAAATGATTTCCTGAGTTTGTATAGCAATTGATTGCACTAAATAATTTTACCAAACGACTGCACACCATTTATGATATTTTGGGAAATTTCCATAATTAAATGTTTTCGCTGAATGCGTAATATAATTTTAGGAAAGAATAATCGCGTCTCTATTAAAATTAAGTGTACTCATTGTTAAAAAATAATTAAACCAAAAAATAATTTGTTTACAATTAATGGCCAGGTTCGTTGGTTTTTTACCATTTCATATCTAAATGGACTTTGTCCATTAAGCAATGCATACTTTGACATGTTCGAGAATTGTACAAATATTTATATTTTCTTAACGACAAGGAAGAGATACATATTTAGAAACGGCTCGAAATAAATGGTTAAAAACAATTAATGACCTTTTCAATATTTTAATTAAGTCAATCATCCCACTAATATTTCTTGTCAAAAGTCGCGGTGGTAAATTCCAAAGTCTGCTACCCAAGTAGGATATCTTCGAAAGAAAACCCTTCTTTTCCCAGACCCATTAGGGCACTCTCCTCACCTCAATGGCGTTTCGGACTCATCGTAGCAACTGCCGCCGTCCATATCCACATCGGATCCGCTGCCACAAGACATCCGTGAATCCGAGTCCACGTCCACGTGGATCTCCTGCTCCTCCACCTCGTCTCCCTGCTCGTTCTCGTGCTCGTGGTCATCCTCCTCGTGGCTGGACATGGTGACAACTAGTGGAGCCAATTTGGGACTCGCTCACAGCACTTTAGTATCTTATTGGTCACTTAATCCTTTTTTTAATTGTTAGCCGCAGAGTGTTTGAACCATAGAGCACGCACAAAATGTTTGATTAACTTTCAGTTTAGTTTCCGCGTTTAGGCACGACCCGTTGCGGAAATTCCAACTCAGAACTACGGATTATGGGTTCACGGATTACCGACTACGGATTGCGGATAGCGGGTTGCAAATTGCGAGCTGGGAGCGGACGCGTGCTGGCGATCGAAAACGCTTTTCATAAATGCAATCAAATTGTGCCGACGGCCGCTGCTCTGCTCTGCCCTCTGCCGACTTGGCCGCCTCTGCCGGATTGTTGGTGGCTTTCGGCGGTTGGAGTGAGCCGGAAACAAGTCAAACCAGTTGTCGGCCGCGACGTCGCGTCTCTGCCGACTTCCTTCCTCTTTCGGTTAAAGAGCCAGTTTGCCACCTTGTTTGAACCTAACCTACCATAATACCGAGCACCAGCAACCTGGTTGGTCCACCCTTAACGCTTGCCGTCCCGCTCTGATCGCACATGCGCCTAGTTGCCTCTCGCTCGTGGAAACAGGTTTCCACCTGGCAGGGGCGTGGCGTCGGCCAGCTGCCGTTGGTTAGAGTGGCCCGGGCTTCCATCCCCCCTCCCGCCGCTCGTGGTCCACTCTAGGAAACCCACTTCCAGCTGGCATTTGCGACGACATTTTAAATGGAAAACGTTTTGCTTTTGGGGTTTTTTATTAGACGAGAGCATGAAGAGAATGTATTTTTATTTTGATTGTTTCTATTTTCGGGTTAGCCAAGCGTTTCCACTCTGCCATCTCACTCGCTCCGTTACGAATTACCCTCAAGGTGAGAGTGGGATAGCTGTAGAGCGAGAGCGAGATGGACTCTTTCCCGGGGAAGTGCAAATGTGGCAGATTAATAGCACAATTGGAAATAGCGTTCTGTCAGCTTGAGTTCACAAAGCAGCGGATTTCGCAGGGGGGGTGAGCGCACTGCACCACTTCCTAATGTCCCTATCTACTGACTACTCACTACTCACCACCGACTACTGAGATCTTTATTAGCGCCAAGTGTTCTACTCGCTATCGCCTGGCATTTGGCAGGCTGCGATTGCGATAAGGAGACTCCAGCCGAAACCACGAGAATCCAATCCATTTGGCCAGGCCAAGCAAATGCAAATTGCCTTGGATGCAGCGGATGCAGCAGCTCTGGCATTTTCCACAAGTTCACCCCACGGGTTAATTGACAGTTTTCCTTGGGCACGAGCCATGTTATTGCTTATTGCTGGCCAAGATCTCAGCCTCATCCTCAGGTGTTGTTCGAGCCGAATGCCTGGCAACCAAATCGAGGATGCGGATGCGTGTGTGGGGCCAGAAGAGATTGGGTACTCCTTCTTCATTAGCCGAGATAGAGCTGCGGAATGTGCTGTAACCTCTACCTCGAACCCCTTTACAAATCGATGGCAAAAATGCATTTTAATAAAATAGAAGTACAGGTTGTTAGTCAGTTGAAACTTCGATTGGATTAGGCACTTCTGAAGGCTTATGACCATATGACTTTAGCCTTTGTATCGACTAACTTATGGCTATATAACACTTGCCTTAGTTTCGACTACCTTAATGCATTTACTTTATAATGCATGGCAGTAAAATGGGACTATAACTTCACAACCTTTTATATAATTTTAATACAATAATAAGAATATCATGTTTAGAATGCAATGACTTCTTTAATGAATGAAAGTGTCGTACTTCTTAAAGGGGAAATAATAATTCCTTAAATTAAAAGTAATTTAAAAAGTGAAGTAAATTACGATTGTTACTTTTAACCTGCATTCTTGGACTGATATTTGAATTCTTAGATTACAATATTTAACCAAGTAATTTCCTTAGCACTTAAGGAATACATTTTTGATTCTTGTCACATAAAATGTTTTCAAAAAAAGGTTGCTCTGACATGGACATTCCGATCACATTCCGTTCTCCTTGGTATACTTTTCGGTACATTTTAACAACTTAGTAAAATATATGAAAAGTAGTCCCAACCCTTACATAAATTAAACCAAAAAAGTTCTTTAAACAAAATGAATTTGCTTCAAAGCGAACCCCAACAACACACCGTTCACTTAGCATTTAAACCGAGTCCAATCCTAGAAATAACGGTTATAAATATTCATTTTTGCACTTAAGTGGCCATGTTTCTGTGTCAGACACGGAAAAAAATCATGGCCAAAAATGAAGAAAGGCAATTACTGCATATTCAATTGGCCAGGCACTCACAGATACACACGCACACCTCCGAGGAAAGGACTCTGGAAAAAGTCACGAGGCGAACTTCCATTTCTCCTCGTACCGCCTCACAATGTCATTGTTGCTGTTGCTGATGCTTTTTCAGCTGGTAGGCCTTGTAGTCGGCTAATTGGATTTCATTTGGGCAACAACAACGCAGAAACAATTGCCATAATAAAAGCAACAATAACAACGACAACAGAGCCTCCATCCATGGCAATTGTAATGCAATTTTAATGCAAAACGAGAGGCGGCCAACATTTTTATTGCATTTTTACTTTTATTTTACTTAATAGCAGGCAGCACAATAACTGCAGCGGCAGCAACAACGAGGAATTGGTGCTTGGTATGAATACGGAATGATGCCGAGACCACCACATCGCCTTTTCCGGAGGAAGGGGGAGCAGGAGCTGGAGGAGGAGGAGGAGGTGGTGGTTCCGATCCAAGATGAGAATGGAGATGACGGTGGGCGATGGCAGGGTGGTGGAAAATTAGTATGCAGCAGCGCACTGCAATCGGATGGCAGACACACCAGCAACAACAGGGAAAACAGCATCAACCAGAACAGAACTTAGCTTAAGTGTATCTACACGTACACTGGGAGGATAAGATAACACCTTCGGATAATAAATAATAAAAACATTAAAAAAGAAAAGGTTTACTTAAGGTATTTATTTATCTTATAATTTTTTATCTAATTTGTATTACTGCATACAACGATATTGAAATCTTGCAAAATACTTATAATCAAATCTTATTATAAGGACAAACCAAGCTATAATGTCTTGACCATTAAACTAAAATCTTCCATTTAATGAAAGTAGTTATTGTCATTGTTAAAAAAAATGTAAAACTTTTATTTTATGTGAAAAATTTGAAAACATACAGTGCTTTCAGATGTTATCAGTGGTTTGCATTCTTACCCAGCGATTGTTATTCTTAAAAGGCTGAACAATTTGGGAGTTTTAACGTCGCAGAAGTAGAACGTCCTACTTTAACTTTACTAAATTGTTTTTTTCAAAATTGAAACTTTTAGGTTATACAAAAAGTATAGCTTGAATTTATGTTACATTATTATTTAGTCACTGAATGCAGTCCTGAATATTTTTCCTTCCCACTTCCTTTGCTTGATTTTCTCAGTGTATGCACTGTAACTGGTGCAGCCTCAGTTTCCGTTGCTGCCAGGACTTGCCACTTGACTTTATTGGCAACTTCATGGAATATTCAGCAGGAAAGTTTTGCGCAAGTGCCTCCGAATAATACCGCCCCAGGAGCCGCTACTGCCGCTCGAATTCCTGGCAGGGTTGCCAGCTTCATTTGGTATGCATTTTTATTTGGCTCATATACAAATGGCGGAGCATGGCGCGACTTTAGTTCGATGGCGGGGGAAGTGATCCAGATTGGTGTGACAGCGGGATTTTCGGAGAAGGGGGTGGAGCCGGACAGACCAAGTGTCACTTAAAATGCCAATACTGATTATGGCCACCTCCGGCCCTCCCTTTCTGGCCCCAGCCAGCTGTCTCACTTTCTCTCAGGACGGCGCAGCATGGACTTTATGTGCGGTCAGGGCCTGGCTATTATTGGTGACAGTTTTACCTTTATGTGAATCCCTCTCAAATGCACACATGCCAGGGAATACTTGTGTGAATGCCAAATATATCGCCAGATGTAGTCAGAGATGGGGAGTAGCTGGTTCTTTGGGTTATAAAGCCCCTAAAAATAAAATAGTAAAATATTTTGAACAAATTTAAATAATATTATAAAATTTTTAAATTCAAATTGAACCTTAATATGCCATGTCTTTCAATATATACCCACCATGCCACCACTGTGTGTTGTTTCTGAGTGTGTGGGGTTCATTTAAGTGATTTCCCTCAACACAAAAAGGGAGCACTTGCCTCGGTGAAATCAAACTCAAGTGCCGTTCCTAGACCAAGGCCGTCGTGATTGTTTTTCGAAACTCGATCCGTCTGTCCACACTTGACTTCGATTAGGCCAGGCTGCCCAAAATGGCTAAGCTCGACTCGATGCGAGTGTTTTTGTTTTAGCCAATTGGCCACACAATTTGCCAAGCGATAAATTAACGCATCAATAATTGAGCAGACTTGTGGTCAAGAGTGTATGTGTGTGGTGTATATATTTTGGCCAATTTCGAGGTGAACGGAGAAAAGAGAACGGCGCCCCACGTCTCTGGTAATTTGGCTCAAACTAGCGCTTGAAATCGGAAGCTGTGATTTCTTTCTAGAGTTGTTAAAGATTTCGGTGAAGAAGAAATGAAAGTCAGAGTTGTTTCCCCTTGAGGGTATTTCAAAATTCTAACAAAATCTTTAATGCCCAAAATACTTCCTAATCGTTCTAAACCAAAAATTGGGTTATACAACTAATTTATTAGAAATGTTACTACATCAAAAAATATAAGTTTTTTATAAGTTCTTGTATGCAATCCAAAAGTTACTTTTTTTGTTTTCTTAAATGAACAACAGTACCTATATCCGCTCCTTTCTTAATAAATAAGCAATTTTTAATAATATAAAATAATGTTCAATACTCTTTGGGAAACCTCTTTTTACATTACGTTTTGGAGCTCGGCACAATTAAACATGGTGTTTAATTGAATATTTCCATTTCGCAAGTTTCCCAGATGAAAACAGTATGAGGGTTCCGAAGCAGACTTCCATTTTGCCGCGCGATAACCATAAGGGTGCTTCTAATTAATTTCGCACCCACTCCCATCGCCTCGATTGCCAAGAAGGAGCTACTGATTTTTATGCAGCACACTAAGGCAGTTATAGAAGCTAATGTAACCATATACAAATACTTGAGCTCATGTTTGTTGCATGTATATGGGCATTTTTAATAAGTTACTGATTTTTTCCACGCATTTCTCGCTGGCGCACTTCACAAAGGACTTTCCTTTCCCGTTCACCCCTGTGCTTTCCCCCTTTCACCCACTCGCCTCTCGGTATCCTGGCCAATTTGGTGGGTGCCGTTTTAGCTGTTTTATAAATTAAATATGCCCGCGCGCAATTCCAGTCGAGGATTTGGGCCGGAAACGCAAATTTGGCACAATTTTCGGGGCCGGGTTAAATGGGTTTTCTGCGGGGAAACTGTGGGTGATTGTGTGGGCTGGGACTTCTGATTGTTGGGGGATTCTGATTGCGATAGTCGGAATGGGCGACACACCGTTAAGCAGTTCATTTGTAGGCAATTTTCGTATGATTACGAACAATTTCCGCTCTGTTCTCTGGCGGTGTGTGCGATTAGCTCCGAAATTTATGGATCATTCCGGCCTACTTTGCAATGGGGGAGTCATGATTTTTATTGTTTCAAGTGGTTTTTTGGGTGTGAGATTGAATCCGCAGGGGGAGTTGGTTTTGCCAGAGGGTGTATGATATGTGGTTCATAAATTCCCCGAATGTGAGTCTTGTTTTATGTCAAAAGTTAATTAGCTAACAGCATCAGCTACAATCACTTTAGTTTCGTTTTGTTTCTATGACAAGTAGAGACCAAAACTCGCTATTTCCTTACTTAATTCCTAAATATATTACCCTATTGAGCTAATTTATATAACAGATCTTTTAGCCTTATATCGGAGAAAAATTCACGTTTTTACTATCGATTTGCCACATAAACATAATTAAATAAGACACGCTCGTAAAAAACAAACAAAACACACCACACAAACTCGAAGCTTTCGTTTAAGCCTTTTTAGATCGGGCCTCCATAAAATGACTAAACAAATGCCTCCGCCGACGACACAGATCTCGGACAGACATTAGATATTTTGAAAGCAAATTATAACATTTAAGTGGCATTAAAATGCGGATCGTAAAAGTGTCTTGGCATGCCATTCCTGACTTGAGTTTCGAATCGAAGTTTCTACAACCCGTTCGATCGACTTTGATTTGCATATACAAATTGGCTAAATGCATTTTAATCGCCACGATCGGGCTACAAATATTAATCCGACACCTCCCTCCGCTATAAGGCATAGTTATCTCAACTACCCAAGTTAATTGCTTAATTTGTTGAGACAGCCCGCTCGGACTGATCAGACCCTTAGAGAATTAGAAGCCAGGGAACTGGGAAATTTTACGATTCCCCAGCGACCTTTCTACCTGCCCTCGCGCCCAAATGTAAGGGCATATGCCGTGGCATGAGTCATATTCGATCTTTCTGGGATGCAATTTGCTTATCGACACTCCGAAAACGACTCGAGAAATGCGTGTCTCCTGGCGGTGGCTTCAATAATTTTATTGGTATGGCCCACGTCGCCGGCGACGTCGCTGCAATCAATTAGCATGGTGACCTGTTTCTCTACCGCTCCCACCTGCCGCCCAGCTCTCCTCGCCGCTTACTGCTCACTCTCGCGTTCTTATCACTTTGACGCGCTTGTTAATGAACGAGCTGGGGCTAAAACGAAGCTGCACTGGGAGAAAATCGGACTAGGAAGTATGCTTTTAAGCTGAGGACTTTGAAGCTCCTGGATGGAAGATATGTAAGTTATGAAAAAAAAGGATAAAGAAAAAGTTCAACACAAGGTGTACGATTATAATAGAACTCAAAAGTCTTTGTACCCACCTTTAAAACTCCTTTAGTCGACTATTTTTGGGATTAGTTAATGAACCTTCCTTAAACCATAATATCTTTGTTATATATTGGCAGACACAACTCAATTGGGTCCTTCTGAATAAGTATTAAACAACTATATCAAGAAAGAATTTTTTATGTATTCCTGTTACTTAGATTTTTCATATGGTATGCGATTAAAATAAAAAATGGACTAAAAAAAATAATATATAACATATAATAATTATAATAATATAATTTCTCTCAGTGCAGCAACAACTTGAGGTCGAGATTCCCTGGAGTGGCTTTTTCGTTCCTGTCCCCTCCACCTCTCATATTTTGATGCATCGATCTGTGAGCGACTTTGTTTTGTGCTTTTGTTATGATTATTGTTATGGCGCCGTTTCTTAAAAGCTTTTTGCTTAAAACGCATTTTAAATGTTAATTAAAATGTGTTTATTTCTTCAAGCAAATCGTTAACAAGTTTCTGGCCGAGGTGTTTAATATTTAATTTGGGAACTCATGCCCAATATTCATTCGCCTGGGACGGCGCTGAAAAATGAGCAAAGGGAAATTATAAATGAGTTTATAGCTGACACTGAAACAAAAATCAAAAATCATTTTTCAAATGCCCAGGCAAATTAGCGTTTTCCATTTATTTTTTTCACACTTCTGGTATTCTTTTTCCTTCCGGATATAACAAATGAAAAATTTCATCTATGCTGGCCGTCTGTTCCCAAAACAATTAAAAATGGCAAAAAGGATGCCGGGAGAGCCGGGATTCGGCTCGTTCATCATGTGGAAATGCACTTCGGTGAAAATAGAAAAGCTCTGCCGGAAGCGGGGTTGTCTGGGGAGAAAGCCGAGGGCGGAGAGGCCGTGAATCACAGTTCATTAATTTCAAATGGCCTCATGCCGGTGTCAGCCGGGAAGCCTCCAGGTGTCCAGGTGCTGGGAAATGCATCCAGCGGTCTGGAGCCCGGTCTGCAGCCAGAAAATCGCCTTGGCCAACTGACAAATGAAACTTGTTTGCTCCTCCGTCGAGTCCCAAAGCTCTGCCAAGTGGGAGTTACACGAACTGCAGTCTGCAGCTAATGGTGATAGAACAACCTCCGAGCTGTTCCAGCCTCTTGAATATTTCAAAATGGCCGTCCTGTCATTAGCGGAAGAATGATGAACATCGAATCGGAGAGTTCCCAAATGGGAGTGGGAATGAGTCGCACAACAGAACTCTATCATACGCCAAGTAAATTTTTTTATTTTGAAGCTTTATAAAGTTAACATTTCTTACTTATTTAATTTTTAATTTGTAATTTCATTGGAAACTATAACATAATTAAAACGATTTACAATTTTTTTGCTCTTTTAAATACCATCCTATGTTTTAAAACCTTTAAAAATGCATATATTTGTATTTAAAGCAGCTTCTAAAACAACTGCAAAAATAGTTTTAGAAATGTTTACATGGAAAATACATCTCGTTTCTTATAAATTTAGGAAAAATCCAAATACTTCCCCCCTATAGACTAATTAAAATAACAAATTTCTGTGTTCCCTCAGAAAACTTTTGAGAGTCTGTTAAGCGAACCATGTTTAAAACAGCTATTGCTTAAAATTATAAAGCAGTTAAAAAGATTTTTAAACATTTAAAAAATGTGCTAACCCGCTAGCATGGACAGCCATTAGTTCCAATATCATTGTACAACATCAACGGCAGAGTGACAAAGCTTGATGTATGTCTGTGCAGCGCTGGTTGTCGTCGAGCCCCTGCCCCCAAAAGAGTCTCTTTCAGCCACCCCACTCGGCATTTTCCGTCGCCAAGACACTCCGATTGGCCGGCTTCCATTACACCCACGCTACGTCCAAATCCGGTGTCACCGTCCTCCAATTGCCCACTTAATGGATCGCAAGCGCAGTTAATAACTCTCCCAGAGAAGGCAATAAAACTGTGCCAAGTTGGTAACTCCAAATCGGATTCTCGAGCAGAACACGGGGGCAATTAAGGACTCAACCGCAAAACCGTTGTTAATGACAGCCGGCGGATGGGGGCAGATCCTGTCCGGTCCAAAAGCTGACCACGTGTGACAAATTGACGCTTTTTAATTTCGCCTGCACCCACACCACTCGGAACGAAAAGTGCCACACGGATCCCAATTCCGAGCTCCGAACCCCCGAGTCCCAAGTTTTGCTGATTGATGACATCGTTGTTGTGGTGTTCTTGTTGCCGATGCCTTTAAAAAGGTGTTTTCATTTTGCATGCGAAAACATCGACCTGATTAATTGCCTCGCACAATCGCGAGGGGTAAGAGGTTTCAACCTGGACAGTGACTCTACACTGGAAATAACAAATTTTGAATGAATACAACTAAAATATTATATCTTTTTATATTATATCTTTTAAATCAAAACAGCAGTTTTATAAAATCAGAAAAAGCTTGTAGCGATTCGAATATTTTCAGAATTTATAAGGTTCAATATGTAAACAAATTATAAATTTTAATTTAGGTAATACATTGACCCAACATTTTTTTTGGTAGACATTTATTTTTATTAGGAGACACACTCTAGTCTCTATCTCTCTTTTTTAAACCCGAAATAAATTAAACTTAGGATTTTTCGCTCTGTGGATTTTATTTAACAAATGATGTGCATGTCTGGTGTACAGATAAGTAGCCTGCGAAATGCAGTCGGAGCTCATAATAGAGTTGAAGTGGCGCTGGGACTGCGAGGCAACCAAATCAAAATGTTAATGACACTCTCAATACAGTTATCACGGCAAGGCTCCAGCTGGATGAGGAGCAGCAGGAGTAGCCGGAGGATATGGAGACCTGGCCACTTGACCGAGCCTTTTAACATTTTTGCCATACCCATCCGCGTCGTCGCTGTTAAGTTGTCATTTCCATTATGACCATGTCGCTTTAGCATTTAACAAATAGTTGAGACATTTACAAGCGGCGATAAGCGGATCGTTTCTGGAGGAGATTGGGAATGGGAACGGCAACGGGAACGGGCATGGGCACTCCAAATGCTCGGCGATTTGTGTTAATGTATTTATGCCCGAGAGCTAATTGATGTCGCCTTTATATGGCGGGGCAGCGGAGTTTAGTATTCATTTGGCCAGCGTCTCCACGCCTGTCGTGCATTAATCAAAGACGGCGGCCATAGAGCCTCATAAATATATGTTTCGGCCAGTTCCCGTCGTGGCCCACACAAAGTCCAGTCCATAATTGCCTGGCGCTTTTGACAAGCGAACACGATAATATGACAAGAGCAGTCAACGGCGCATCAGAAAAGCCATCAGGTTCCGACGAAGACACAAAGAACTGCGGACCGGATGTGGATGATGCGCTTGGTCGACTATTTCCACGATTATTACGGAGCCCTCGTGTTGACAAGCGACCGAGCTCCAAACTCCCTGAATGAAAGCCAAGAAAAATTGTAAAACGATAAAGCCAGGCACACACGGTCGTGAGTCAAACAAAGAGACCTATCGAGAACATAAATATGCATATCGAAAATGGCTTAGACAATATCAATTTGTCAGGAGATATGATAGAGGTCGGGGAGGCCAACCGACCTCGTTGGTGGGCGTTTCCATTGTCTTACCAAATGGCCAGCAGAGCAATTTGAAATCGATTTGTCATTGAAAGGGAACCAAATCAACCTTATGGCCTGCACAGAAAAAAAACGTTCTCTTAATTCTTTCAGAAGGAAAATACTTGGAGATCATCATGATATGTCTTAGGGACTTGAAAATGGAAAAATCCTTAATTTAATTTTCAAAATTTTTGACTGTTAGTAAAAGAGAGAACCAAGTTTAAAGCACTCGAACTTATAGGAAATGGTTTCCTCTTTTTCGATCTGTATCTTCTCGATATAACTAAGAAACAATTCTTAGCGACTTGAAAATGGAACAATCCTTAATTCAATTTTCAAAACCTTTGACTGTTAGAAAAAGAGAGAAACGAGTTTAAAGCACTCGAACTTATAGGAAATGGTTTTCATCTTTTTCGACCTGTAACTTCTTGATATAACTAAGAAACAAGTCTTAGGGACTTGAAAATGGAAAAATCCTTGATTCAATTTTCAAAACCTTTGACTGTTAGAAAAAGAGAGAAACGAGTTTAAAGCACTCGAACTTATAGGAAATGGTATTCCCTTTTTCAATCTGTAACTTCTTGATATAACTAAGAAACAAGTGTATACTTTTTCGCAGTGCCAGTCTTGGTCTGCTCTTCATTATAAATCATTTCCAGTGATTATTTCCGTGAACCGACTTGGACCTTTTGAGGCAATGCCAATGGCAATCAGCGAAAACACTTCCGATGAGATCGGCTCCGATTGCCGACCATTTACTGCAGTTCTTCGGAGAGAGACTCCAGTCCGACAGCACGTCCGGCGTACACCTTTGCGTAATTCCCTCAAAACGTTTTGTTTGAAATTGAAATTGGTTTTGTTTCGCAAGACAATTTAACCGCAAATCGAGTAAAACGATAGCCAGCCCCTTGGGCCGACCGTTTATGCGGGCCAGGCCCAAAGTGAAACTCTGAGAACGGATTTGAGCGCGATTTAGCATACCCTACAAAAAGAACGAGCTACAAAATTGGACACGGCGCATCAGGCAGGCACGTTTCGTATTAAGAAAATCGCCGGGGCCGTAAAGACTCAGGGGATCGGGCCCGGGATCGGGTTATATCCAGGTTGAGCCTGCAATTGGCCTGCACTCGACTATGAAATGGCCGAGACTTGGACTGGCAATCGCATTCACAGCGAATCAATTTCAAATAGCCATCCATCGTTTCGATCATCAACAAGTCAACGTCATCATCATCGCCAGGGAATTGCTGATTGCCGCAAAATCATTTTTGCATTTCGACCGGCAACCAAACCTCTTTGAGCTGATGTTGATGAAAACGATTTTAAATTATTTTATTGCAATTGCAAAATTGTATTGCCCGACTGGTTCGCTTTCAGCTCTGGCAGTGCTTCCACGGCAGACTGAGTTTTGGCTTACAGCTCACGGCTTACGGCCATGCCGCATGGCTATATCAATTTTTTGCGCTTTTTCTGTTTTATTGCTACTCCATTAAAATTGAATTGACTTTTCGTTGTTGCTGTTTGCCATTGCTGCGGAGCCTGTTGTTGCTGAAAATATAATAATGGTTATTACGCTGAAACGATTGTGCGATTGTTGTTAAATTAAAAATTATTGATTATGCCGCATACAGCAAGGGAAAAATGGTCGTAAGTTTGAATATGTTTTAATGGTACTTGTTTATTAGCATACATACATCCATTAATTGTATGCCGAGAAGGAGGACTGCCCCTCAGGAAACTTGTTATTTCCAGTGATCAAGTTGGTATAAGGCATGCAGATTCTAGAGATTCTCAAGTTTATTTAAGAAGAGTGTCACGCCCACAAACCGAAAAAGTTTGTGGTGCCCAAAAAGTTTTCAAATTGAACCATTAGTTAAAACGTTATGAACTTAATACTAAATCCTTATGTAGCAAGAACGTGGTCAGTAACGCCACAGCTAGTAGATATAAACATAGTGTTAAATGTAAAAATATCATGTTTTTTCGCATCAGCCTAGTACTCAGATCGGCTAAGGGTTTCACTAGTCGAAAAATCTTATTCCTTGTATTGTGACCGAAGTTTTCAAAGTTCACCCGCGATGAATGTGGCATGGTCTTACTGTCAAGCGGCTGGGCTTGTTGCCAAACGGAAAACAAATTAATTGGAGAAATTTAAAAAGGAGGAGTCTGCTGGTACACTTAGAATTTAAAATAAAAACAAGGAAGAACGCTATAGTCGAGTACCTCGACTATCAGATACCCGTTACTCAGCTAAGGGGACCAAAGGAATATGGAGATATGCAAGCAGCAAAGCGAGATTGAAATGCGCCACCTACCGGCGGTAGACAGATTTTTAGCGTTATGGGCGTTAGAGTGGGCGAGGCAACATTTTTTTTTTGATCAATCGATAGGTATTGACGAGACCAATACATTTCAGTTAAAATATTTAGTCTAGCATTAAAATTGTGGGCGCCACAGGCTTTGGGGGTTTGTGGGCGTTAGAGTGGGCGTGGCATATTCGCATAACAAACTTTCGCTGCGTACAAGGCTACGGAATCTAAACCTGAAATCCCAATACTCTATCTTTGATAGTTTCCGAGATATCCGCGTTCATACAAACGATTATTTGAAGTTTGTGGGCGGTTTGTGGGCGTTAAAATGGGCGTGGCAAACTTTTTTATGTCAATCGATAGGTATTGATGAGAACAATTTATTTCAGTTTAAATTTTTACTCTAGCATCAAAACTGTAGGAGGCACAGTTTTGGGCGGCTTGTGGGCGTTAGAGTGGGCGTGGCACTCTACTGAAACAAACTTGCGCTGCGTAAGAAGCTAAGGAATCTGCACGCCAAATCTCAATAGCCTAGCTCTCATAGTTTCCGAGATCTCAGCGTTCATCCGGACAGACGGACAGACGGTCAGACGGTCAGACGGACAGACGGACAGACGGACAGACGGACATGGCTAGTGATCCTGATCAAGAATATATATACTTTAAGGGGTCGGAAACGCTTCCTTCTGCCTGTTACATACTTTCCGACGAATCTAGTATACCCTTTTACTCTACGAGTAACGGGTATAATAAATGGAATGTTCAAAGAATGTTTTTTTTATGTAAATTAGTAGTTTAAAGCTCCCTTCTCGTCCTTCTCGAATGCTTCGCCACCTTTCCCGCGCCACCGCAGTCCAGCTCCGAGTCCCAATGGGGATATTAAAACTTGAGGAAGTGGGAGCCGGATTGGAAACGGGGTTGATCCGCTGATGCTGCAGGAAGTCGCCCAGCATCCTGGCCATGGCTTCTCCAACTGTTCCTTAGCGGGCGCCCTATTTTCCTCCTCCTTATAGAAGCCACCGCGTCCTTCAGCTCCGCTTAAGCTGCCAATTAGCTGGTGGTTATGGTATACGGAGTCCGAATGGAGAGGTCTTAGAAGATCATATTACTGGTGGTTCTGCTAAAAAGATTCTTCTATTAGTACAACGCAACCAAATTATTTTGGCCAGATCTTACATTCTTTGCGAGGACACGACCGGCAGGATGTCCATGTAGAGAGCGAAGTCCCACTCGGCATGTTCCTTCCCACTGGGATTCTCTAGTGGATCTCCTCCAGCGCTTCAACTATTATGCGGATTTGCCCCTTCAAGTCCCACAATAAAGGGCAACAGCTTGGATTATGCGTCCTTTTACATCTGCACTGACCCCCTTTAACCGTTTTTGGGGTTTTTCTTCCATTTAAAATTTTTAAATTCCCCACCGCTTCTGCACGAACCCCGCCAAAGATTAAATTTCTTATTTTTTGGGCCGCGGCTAACGGCGTTCATCGAAAATTCACTCGCGAAATCTGGTATTTTTTCTGGTATTTCCTTAGCTCATCTGAGTACCGCGCTGAAAAACAGACCCGACGAAATGCTTTAGCCGCCTGTTTGCCTCTCGCTCATTCCTATGGTTAGCTCGCGGTTTTCGTCGATGTGAGTACTAGGCGTTAGGATAAAAAAACATTTGAAAAAGTTATATCGCCAGTGTCGCCAAACCCCTCAAAGTCTTCGATGGTGATTTGTGGTAATCCGATAACACTCGGATATTTTGATTACTTTGGCCTATCGTCGGTGGTTTAGCACTAAGCACATCTGATTCAAGACCCGAATTTTGGTTGAACGCAGACTGGAATGGTCGAGTCTCTTGTCGAGTCAGAAGACGTAGTTTTAATTTTTGCATTATGTTACATGTTTCAGGATGGTTGTCTTCGCTGCCTATATGTACCTACTTTGAGACTGACGGATTCGTCCTCACTCGACAGCTGGAGTGCTCTCGTCCCTGGCTTTTGTTTAGCTACTGGCTTTTGTTTAGCCACTGGGTTTTGACTAACCACTTGTTTTTGATTAACCACTGGCTTTTGTTTAACCACTGGCTTTTTTTACAAAGTAATATTAATACTCAAATGGTTAGTGATGGAAAGGAAGATAAGGTGCAGGGGTACCATGAATTCGGGTGAGAGTGCGGATTCATTTTCTGAAATAGCATAATTTAATATGTCTCGTCAGACAACTAATTACTTTCGTTTTTTCGTCCTTCCTTTAATACTCCAAATTGTCGAAAACTATCGAAAATTACATAAAACGTTCGTACTAGTTTTAGAAAACTTAAGGGCTATTATAAACTTTTTCACTTCTATTACCGCACAGAATACAGAGAGCCCCGATCCCTGCCTGGCGACGCGTTCTTCGTGGGGCGTTTTGCGGCCGACCAAATTTTGGACACCGGTAAATGGGCAACAGGGTTAGGGAAGACCCAAGGCAGCGGTGTGCCCACGCCCGGGACGCGCTTAAGCATTTTGCCCAGCAAGGACATTATTTTTTTTTGTTTTACATATCTAAATAAGTTTTACTTGATTAATGAATAAATCTGATTTTATTTGTACAACTAGTTTAGTACAATCTTTAATCAAAAACAAATAAAATTTTTTTTTAATATAAATTATAATTTAGTCTTAGTTTAAGAAGAAATCATTTAAGCATAATAAATTTTTAGTTCAAAAATATTTTACGCTTGGTCTTGCCCGAAAATGTTCTCTAATCAAGATTACTGGTTTAAGAATGAAACTTTCTTAAAATGATTTTTCATAAGCTCATTTCGTACCTGTGGCTTTTTCAAGCCCATTTAGATTGGTTTTTTTCTCAGTGCATCATAGTATTAAAAACGCATAATAAAAGCAATTCATAATTCAGAAAAATAATAATAATCTTCAACATGATTCTCACACATACATATACATAGGAAGTCTTCTCAGATAATTCCTCAGAAAGTCTTCTCAAAGTTGCTTTCAATTTCTGAGGCTCTGAGAAGGAATTGCAAATTGTCGAATTCAAGACTCCTGAAGAGCAGCTGAGCGAAATTTGTACTCCCTGGCGATGCCACGGTTTTTCCTTGGAGAGATTGGAAAGAGCAAAATTTTCCTCACTTCTGCTAAGTTTCGCGGTTGAAATATCAAAGTCTGATTTGAATTAAAATTGAATCACAAAATTAAGACATATTTTTAATTGAACATTTTTTTTTTTGGTTAATAGAAATTTTGGGGTAAATAAGTTATTTGTTGTTTTAAAAAAATGCTAGTTTTTGAAAAATTATCTGTTATTTCAGTAGTCTGCGGTGGGCGTGTAAGACGGCGATATTCCGAAAGGAGGACATCCCGCTCCATCTTCGAAATGCGCATGGGCGCCGGGATGGGGGCCTTTTGGACCCAGAAGCCTCAGTGTCGTGGAGTTTCCGCTTGGACCCGTTCTTGTAGACGCTTTCACGAGGTTCCAGCAGGAGATTACTGACAGGAACAGAGTGATTTTTTTGGTGACCCAGATCGTCACAGCCCTGGTTGAAACATTTAAAAGTACAAAATTGTTACTTTTTTTCAAATTTGACATTAAAGTATAAGGATTATAAAATGCATTAGTTCACAGTAAAAATGCTCCCAAGCGATTAATTGCAACTTCTTTTAGTGATGGAGCCCTGTAACACAAAAATGTTATAAGTTTTATTTTTTCGGAATCACTGATCTTTAATTAATTTAAGTTTTAAATGTTACATTTTATATTAAACTTTTTACCCGACCTCCAGTCACACACATTTTATTTCACATGTATTTTCCAGGGCTTAAATTTAAATTTGCAGTCTATCGACCATTAAAAACTGAAAAAAACAACTTCTAATATATTTTTTCATGAATTTCTAAATACGCGACTGACTCCATTAAGGTTAAGATGGATATGTTGCTTATAAGACTTATAATGGCGATGGATTTTGAAAAATAGTTTGCTCAAATCTTATTTTTTTAGAATAAAAAAACATTTTAAAAAGTTCTGGTCAGGGACCACAAAAAAATAACAATGTCCTGCGTACTGGGCGAAATGCTTCAGCGCGTTGCAGGCGTGTCTAACCGCTGCCTTGAGGAGCAGCGAGTCTTTCCTTACCCCTTTTACCCATTTACCGGTGTCCAAAATTTAGTCGGGTAAAATTTGGAAAAAGTAAGGGGAGTACGGTATGAACCGGATGAGGACCACCGGCAGTTCCGGGATTATTGGCTCCGGCCAGTAAGTGTCTGCCGCACAACGCCCCACGAAGAACGCATCGCCAGCCAGGGGCCGGGGTTCTCTGGATTCTGTGCGGTGATTGAAGTAAATATGATCTTATCATTATCATCACCATTATTAAACTTGCTTTCCAAATATGTTGTATGTATATGTTTTTAAATGATTGAGCTCTTAAGGTGGGGAGGCAATACGTGAAAGAAAAAGTTTCCAGTCGGCGAGCATAACTTTATTTTTAGGTGAACCGTTTTGGAGGTTCACCAGGAAGAAATTGTATAAAAAATATTTTATACAACTTTGAACAGAAAATTTAACAAGTTGGAACTATTTTGTTGACCTGGCTTAAAAAACTAAAAAATATTTTATTGACCGAGAGTGACTTTTACACAATTTGCAAAATGGTCTAAAATAAAAACTGGACTATTTTTTTCCCTGACGCTTAACGCTGAATTAATATGAATGAATATAATGATTTCCTAAATTGAGTTAGGGATGAGCTATTTTCTCACTCAGACCCTTTTGAATTACTCATCACTAAATCCTAGTTTTAGTTGTGAGTTTACAACAAAACATGCCAAGTATAATAATCTAAAATATAATATATATTTTCTGTTTTGTTGCACAAGTAGTGGTGGCGCAACTAAATACGCGATATATCGATATTGGATAAACACAATTCTGGAAACCCGCAGCATAACCACTATCGAAACTAACGATATTACTATCGATGGTTTTACAGCACTACGAGTTATCGTTGCAATTTTAATGGGATAAAGTTAATTTGACAATCAAGACCTCCCTCAATCAATTTTTCTTGCCGAGTGAGATGCAGTTCGGCTTCCTTAACAAAATTCACATTTTGGTTTTGGTTTTGAAGATTTTTACTCATTTTATTGTTTGTTTTTATGGTCTGTAAAGGATTTTCAATTTGTCTTATTTTCAGCTTATAAATTATTTGTATTAGTGCTATGCAGTAGAGTCGCCTAAAAGTACAATATTTGAAGATGGCAAGTGGTATCGGGACCGCGATTCGTCCGACCGATTCAGGTCGTAGACGCTGGAAGCTCTTGCTCCTGGTCCTTTCACGAGAGCATCAGCAAATATATAACGTTTGTTTAATTTAAACAAAAATATCATAGAAACTAAAAATAAATTTAATGATCATATTCACTTCTATTACCGCACAGAATACAGAGAGCCCTAAACCTTCCTGGCGACGCGTTCTTCGTGGGGCGTTTTGCGGCCGACCAAATTTTGGACACCGGTAAATGGGCAACAGGGTCAGGGAAGACCCAAGGCAGCGGTGTGCCCACGCCCGGGACGCGCTTAAGCATTTTGCCCAGCAAGGACATTATTTTTTTTTGTTTTACATATCTAAATAAGTTTTACTTGATTAATGAATAAATCTGATTTTATTTGTACAACTAGTTTAGTACAATCTTTAATCAAAAACAAATAAAATTTTTTTTTAATATAAATTATCCTTTTATAATTTAGTCTTAGCTTAAGAAGAAATTATACATCATTTAATTCTTAGTCATTCTTAGTTCAAAAATATTTTACGCTTGGTCTTGCCCGAAAATGTTCTCTAATCAAGATTACTGGTTTAAGAATGAAACTTTCTTAAAATGATTTTTCATAAGCTCATTTCGTACCTGTGGCTTTTTCAAGCATACATACATATACAAAGGAAGTCTTCTCAGATAATTCCTCAGAAAGTCTTCTCAAAGTTGCTCTCAATTTCTGAGGCTCTGAGAAGGAATTGCAAATTGTCGAATTCAAGACTCCTGAAGAGCAGCTGAGCGAAATTTGTACTCCCTGGCGATGCCACGGTTTTTCCTTAGAGAGATTGGAAAGAGAAAAATATTTCTCACTTGCGGTACTTTTCGCGGTTGAAATATCAAAGTCTAATTTGAATTAAAATTGTATCACAGAATTAAGACAAATTTTTATTTGAACATTTTTTTTTTTGGGTAATAGAATTTTTAGGGTACATAAGTTATTTCTTGTTATTAAAAAATGCTAGTTTTTGAAAAATTATCTGTTATTTCAGTAGTCTGCGGTGGGCGTAGAAGACGGCGATATTCCAAAAGGAGGAGGAAGGACATCCCGCTCCAGCTTCGGAATGCGCCGTCAGAAAATGGACGAGGCAGCGAATACGCCGGGACCCAGAAGCCTCATTGTTCATCGAGGACTCAACTTCAACCTTTTCGAGGACGTGGAATTTCCGCTTGGTTGAAACATTTAAAAGTAAAAAATTTCAGCAAAAGCCATTAAAGTAATCAGACAAGGTCAATATAATGTCCGATGTCCAGCTCTGTCCGCTTTGCTTTGTTGCAATATACATATGGGCAAATCCGAAAAATGGTCAACCAGGACCGAAACAAAAAAATCGTCAAAATCATCGAAATTTTAGCGTATTTTCACAAATCAATGTCCATACTTTCATAATACAGTGGAACTAAAGCATATTTCATTTGTTATGCTGTAGAAATTTCCCTAAAAACTGAAAAAATTCACTTTGTTTTCATTTTTATCTACTTTTAAAGACATTTTTATGATTAATTTTTTCGCAAGGAAAACATATGATTTGTTTGACCTTTTTCTACCAAATCTCTTTATTGCAATCTAATAAGAAGATGAAAATTCAAGGACATCAAAAAAATGTTCGATTAACTGTTAATAAAACAACATGGAAAAATTGTACGTTCGCAACCGGTACATAATTCAATAAAAAAAAAACAAATAGAGATATTTTCTTGGGAACAAACTCGAATGAAAGCTACATGAATCCATTTTAAAAGTAAAGTTAATGCTTTAGAATATTCCGTCCCAATTCGCAGATATTTGCATTTTACTAAATTAAGCCAAAGTCGACTTCCATTTTGTGTACGTTCGCGACCGCATGTTTTTTGCCAATATTATAAAAACGATAGCTCAATAAATCCCATAATTTACACTAAGCAAAGAACTAACAAAATGCTATCGAATAGCAAAAAAAAATTCAGAAAAGATTTTTTTTCATTTTTTTATTTGCACTTATTGTATATGCTCATATTGTATATTTTCTATAAAAAAAAAGTGGCATCATTCGCAAGAGGCAGTTAATTTAGACAATCATTCACCCGATCGGCAAGCACTTGTACCGTGATTAAGATGAGTAATACGATTTAAATTTGCTCCGCAAAGGTATCTCGATTTAAAATACGCTCTGCAAAGGTATCACCGAGTGCGTAGTGACGAAGTGCACCACAACAGTGTTCGACGGCGACTAATACCGCATTCTTCGCCCTAGATGTCGCTTTAAAAATGTGTATTTATATACACAGGTAGAATAATCATCTGCTGTAAAATGGATAACATGTAGATAAAATAAGTCCCTCTAGCGGAAGGGAGAATTATTTCTGAAATTTATTGTATCGATATATTAACAATCGGTATTCTTCTTTCGCTCAACTTGGCTCTCTTGGAATCGAATTTCAAAATAAAAAACTTGCGAACTGAATTTGTTTACAATAATGTGGACTTTTAAAGATCTCTATCACGTATTGACATATTTACAAACTTAGGTAACTTTTAAATCAAACAAAATAAAATCGGGTAAAGTTAACAAATCACAAATGATGGAATACAATGGCACTGGTAAGCGGGCCAATACGCCTCACCCAAGGAAAACCACATCATCTTCATCACTTGAAGTGCTCATGGTTTGCAGTCGTCTTCGTTTATTAGCAGGTTCTGGTGGCAATTTACCTAGGCGCCGCTGCTTTCGCCGCTCTTTTAAAATGCGTTCGGCTTGCTCAAGAGGGCATTCGGAAACATCATGCCCACGTTCGATGGTTGAACTGTCGTCGTCAACAACAAAGGAACATTGAAGGTACTGCGAGGAGTCATCCTGCACTGGTTGCGAGAATATGTGGGATTCGTCGCGATACACTCGTGAAGGAGGCATCTTAAAGGCACCTGGTCTATGAATGGGGCTCCTGAAATCAAGACGTTATTACTTTGGAAAGCAAATATAGATCAACCACTACACACTTCATTGCACGGAGGTAAATAGCGTGTGCGTTGGTGTCGTTATGGTCCTCGTCGTCGCTTGAAACTATCACAGAGTCCTTCAGATATGCGCCAATCGTGGTCTCCCCTTCCTCCTCATGGTCTGATCCGCTCTTATCAGCCTCATCCAGAATAAAGGAATTGAATTTACTGCGTTTATGGCGAGGCTTTGGAGGGGGCGTAGGCGTTTCGAGCTGAAAAATATAATTTAAATGTAGGCTAGTTAAATAAGTCTCAAGTTAAGCTAAATACCATTTGCGTGTTCGGAATTTGCTCGTAGTCATCCGACTCGAGATCCGCTTGAGTTTCCGCAACCTGTGTCTTCTGTTCTTCCTCTTCATCGGAGCTTATGACAATCTTGCGCTTTGAGGGACGCCGTGCAATAGGGGAATCCTCATCGTCCTTAGCCAACGGGATGGAAGTATTGGTTGAAGTCATTCGGTGAAGGGTTTCGGCAGCTTTGGCCAGACGACCACGGCCTCGCATACGGTTCAAATACAGATCAAAGATGCTTGGGGATTTTTCCTGTGCTAGAGGATTCGTGCGCTTGCGGTTTTCTGGCGAGTTAAGGCTAACTGAATTCGGAGGAGTGCGAGGCAAAGCCTTTGTCTTTGCTGCCAATTTGGCGGCCAGACTTTTGCCTTGTGGCTTCCAAGGTGACAAGGAGTCCGAGTTAAAGATATCTGGCGATACGGTACGTGAACTGTTCTCAGTTGGGATTACCAAAAGTGTTTTCTTTTCAGTTTGTATTTTTGGAGACAGCATTTCCTTCCTGTGCTTGCTCATCAGTTCCAACTCCTCTGCCATTGGCTCAAGGAAATCCTTGAAGTCATCTTCATTTTGCTGACTAATTAATGCCACTTCTTCTTCCATCGGCTCTAGAAAATCTTTGAAATCTTCGGACAGTATTTCAAGTTCATCTTTGCATAGATTCCCTTGCTGCGGGCTATTTACTTTCACTTGTTCTGCCTTGTTTTTGTTTTCCGTTTTCTGAGAGGTCAGTTCCATTTCCTCATCCATTGGCTCCAGAAAATCATTTATATCGATGTCAAAATCATCTATAGTGGATTCTGCTTCCGTTTTCAGATCTGGGGTGGGCTGAACCGCTACCTTTGTCTCGTCCAAACTCATTGGATAAATCTCACTTTCTTCTGCAACAGGAATGTTATTATCTTCTGTTATGGATTCTAGAATAGGAAGTGGAGGTGAAACTTCAGTCGCTTCAATCTTAAAAATCGATTCACTAGTGTTCATCAACGAATTTAAGAGACCCAAGTTGTCACCCAAATTGCTGGCCTCCACCCGGGATTTGCATTCCTCTTCATCCTCCTCCTGCACGGGTTTGAATTTCAGTCTGCTTTCGGGTATTACTCTCAGGGGCGTGGAGCTATGGGGGACTGCATGGGCGGTTGAAAAGTTCAATTGCTGACTCAGGTACATTGAATCACACTTAACCTCTTCCTCCTGTTCCTCCCATTCCTCCTCCGACCAGGATGTTTCAATGCCACCCAGTTGCTCATTTACTGTTGTCTCCAGATTTCGCAACTCCAGCTTTTCCAGAAGATCTTGCTTCAGTTCGAAGTTGTCAGAGTTTAGGCCCTGTTCCTCCAGACCGTCGAAAATCTTATCGCATATGTCTGCAAACTCTCTCTCCCTCTGCTTATCAATGGGATTCTTTAGATCCCTGAATGTTATCTCCGCCACACCACTCTCCTCTTGAAGAAGCTCCTCCAACTTGTCAGAACCACCGCAAATGTCCAGGAGCAGTTGATAATTATTCCTGGTACGCTGCTGTCGGCTGTTCAAGCGTTCATCAGGAATATTTAACTGGCTCTGGACCTGCATCTTTGAATGGGTTTCCCTCAGGAAGTTGGGATTGCTCTGCAGCAAATAAAGCTTCAGTTGACTGGGTAATTGCTCATCCTGCAAATGGCTTATAAGATCCTGGGAGTCAGTGATCAGTGGTTTGTTGGACTGTATGAGGCGAGTGAGTTTTCGCAGACGTTGCACATCTTCCTGGCTGCTAGTTAATGTTGAGCCGCCCTGAGTTTCAATGAAAAAATTCTTTAGATTTACGCTCCGACGGATGACTTGCTGCTTGACCATTTGCTGGGATGCCTCACTCATTTGGTAGGCTGGCATTCCCTGTAAAATGCCCTGCTGACTTTCCGAGGGAGCGCTTTCCTTGAAGTATTTCCTTAGACTGCCACACTTAACAACTGGTTGCTTCCGTTTCCTGACTTCTTTAGTCTTTGGCTTGGGTTTCTCCTCAACAGTCGGCTCCATGTGCTTCTCTTCGCATTTCGGTTGAAATTGTGGTGGCACCATTCGAGGATTATGTTCATACAGCGACAAATTTACGACGGATGAGTTAAGTAGCTTTTTGTTGATCTGATCCTTGCTGGCCAGAACATCCTTAAGCACCTGCTGCTCTCGGCCCTCAGTCACCAGCATTACCACTTCTCCATTCTTCTTCCTACCAGTGCGTCCAATCCTCTGAACAAATCTTGTGGGATTGGAGCTGCACATGTCGAAGCACACAATCATCTCCACCTCTCCCACGTCTAAGCCCTCCTCTCCGATTGACGTGGCCACCAGCACGTTGCTGGTGCCGGATCGAAAGTCGGCCATGATCTGCAGCTGCTGTTTCTGGGTGAGGGCATAGCTGGCTCCCACCGTGCTGCCCTGGCCAACAAAGCAGCGCGGACGCAGCACCGGCCTGTGTTGGAGGAGTAGGCGATGGATCAGCATCACGGACTCACGGTACTCGCAAAACACTATGGCGCGGGAGTCGGCGTTCGTCTGTGAAACACATTTTTTAGAATTTGTTTCAAATATAAGAATCGTGGATATAAATTATTACTTACCTCAAAGTGCTGGACCAACACCTGCCGCAACTTTTCGTACTTGGCATGTCCAAAGTCCAGATCCGTGGGCAACGGGGGCACTTCTCCGTTCGTCATGGCATGCGTGGTGTAGTCCAGGGGATTGGCGCCCAGCTCCTGCCGCACTTGCTCCACCAAATCTCGCAGATCGCGATCTCTGGCCAAAACGAACTTCTCGCGCCCGTCCTCGTCGGCATCGAAATTGTTCACAAACACCCGAAGACCATGGCGTTCCATCAGCTCCAGCGAGTGGTACATGCTGATGCACATGGCGAAGTTTCCCATTATAATGTTGTGATCCGGATGTCGCTGGCCCTGGGCTGAGCGTTCGATGAAGCTTTTCTGCTCAAAGAGCAAACTATTTTTGCTCACGTTTCCCTTGTTGCCTCTGAAGATTTCCGCCTCTGTGAGCTGGCGCAGATATGGCTCGATGATCTGCAGCAGTCGCTCTCTCGGCTCCTTGATCCTTTCCTTCAAGGAGACCACTATGGTTCGAATGGTCCGCCTGTGTATGTAGGGCTGCACATCGATCGAGGTGTCCCAGCGCACCTGTAGATTGGAAATGTAAAGGTTTTGGCACACTGCTGCCACATCCTC
Source organism: Drosophila subpulchrella (assembly GCF_014743375.2). Taxonomy (NCBI): domain Eukaryota; kingdom Metazoa; phylum Arthropoda; class Insecta; order Diptera; family Drosophilidae; genus Drosophila; species Drosophila subpulchrella. Next base: position 2,390,136 of record NW_023665577.1, read on the forward strand.
CATCGTTCTGCCCGGCGTGGCGGACAAGGCGAGCATCCGGAAGTTGCGGTTCCGCGCCATCAGACAGTCGGCCACTTGGGTGTAGGCATAGCGACCTTTGGCTCGGTGCGCCTCATCCACCACAATCAACTTGATGGACCCAAAGGGAAAGCTGGACCCGCCATCCGCCTCCAGCATGTCGGAGTGCACCACTTGGGGCGTGGCAAAGAAGACCCGCTTGGTGGCCCACAGCTCGGCTCGTTTGGGCCGAGGTAGCTGACCTGGAAAACGATTAGATATTGTTGAACAGAGTAGGGTTTACAACGCCGTTCGAACTCACCAGTAAGTTGCACAGTATCGGCAGAGGCGAAGGGCATTATCTTCTGGGAGGCGTGGATCTGCTGGGACACCAGGGGTCTTGTGGGGGCCATGAACACGATCTTCCCCTTGGGATACCACCTGTAGAAGTTGTACATCACCACCGCCGCAATAAAGGTCTTCCCCAAGCCCGTGGGGAGCACCACCAGGGTGTTCTTGAACAGCGCCGACTGGACGATACTTTGTTGGTAGGATCGCAGGGGAAGGTTGGTCGGGTAGATCCAATTGTGCCCGGCGGCCGTGTCGAATCCCTCGCAGGCTGCATCGGCTCCATCGTGTCCCTGTGGATCGAGAATACAGGATTGTAAGGCTCCTTGCCCTTTGGATAATTCAGGTAACTACCTCGGTTTCCTGCTGTTCGTGCGACGCCAAGGCCGCCGCCAGTTCTTCGTCGTCGTCGATCCAATCTATATCCATGATAGCGCTAATCTTACGATCGCAAATGGGCGATTAGATTAGCATTTAGAGTTTTAGCGACATGGGCCATGGTCAGATCGTAGTACGATCCTGACACGAAATTAATTTTACGACATTTATGCGCACACGGACCCAATTAGACGATGTCCTTTTGGAGGGGGTATTCTATAAACAGAGGGGTTTTTTTTTGTTTATATTTTTACGATCCTGACAAATTGAACCTGGTATCAAATTCAACCAGCTGATATCGATATCGATTGCTCACGTGCGGTATTTTTTGGTGATAATGACGATGAACGATGATGAGGCTATCGATGTGTGTGAATTTAAATATGATGACTGTCGCGGGTCGAATTTGAGCCCGATAGTAAGGTCAGTATTTAATCGAAAGGAATTGTTATTGTGCCCTGATGTAGCAATTGGGCACACTAGAAAGCCCGAATATGGAAACGTTGAATTGTTGAAAGTCATGGAGTGTGGGAGGTTATACTGCGGTAAGAAACTGTTATATTTTAAGCCATTGTAATTGAATTTGTAATCTCCCACAGAATAAAATATATACTATGCCATACAGTCCTACATTCAGGCGTTGCTCTTGCTTGTTGTGGATTGGGTCCGTTGTTTCGACAATGACAAATCAATGTTTAGTATTTTATAGTCTCTGCCAAAAAATACAACAGTGATTTTAAGCGGATTCTTCATGACATAAAGAATCGCAGAAGCAAACCGTATCCGAAGGGAAAGGACGTGCAAATTCAGTTGCTCCCACAAAATTGCAAAGCAACGCAATACTAAAATTTGAACGTTAGCATGTTGAATGTTTTCAGCGCCAAATTCATGGCTATTGATTGATCAAAATGAGATTTAACAGCTACTATTGTGGGTCGGTCAACAGTGGCGCCAAGAGAATTTTTACAAATTAGAGCCGTTTCACTTATTTTAAATATTTATAATACTTCTTCACCTAAAGTCGTAAAAAGTACTGAAACACTGAATCCATGTGCGTGGGCGGTCCCTTTCCGCTGAAAGGAGTTGCAGCGATTATATATATATGTATATATTGAATTCCTTACGGAAGAAAAAGTCGGTGCAGCGGAATTTGATCTCTGAAGTGGAAAACCCCTCTGTGTGACTAGCCGATCTATCCGGTACTTTAATCCTTTTAGCAAGATTTTGACTTATGCAAAATGCGATCATACCAAAAGGCAATTAGAGAATTAGTGAACATTTTTTTATTAAGCTTAAACCTCTACTTACCGATGCCACTATGGCGAGGGCGTTCGCCATGCCGATATCCGCGATGCAGAACGTCGCGTGCTTCTTGATGGCAGTGATGTTGCAGAACTTTTTTTTACAGAAAATGCAGCCGTGCACCAGCGCATTGAATTAAAAATTTTTTTACCGTATTTTCCGTTTTATGTTATATATTCCTCTTGCTCTAAAAAGTATGCTGTTTGCCCGTTCCCTTCAATAATCGAAATAATATTCATCAATATTTTTTTATTATTATAGAAGTAAAGGACTTTACTTTATTGTAAAGTAAATTACATAAAATTAAATATTAGAAATGATTTTTTATTATATTGTATTAAATAAAATAATAATAAAATTAAATTAAAAACAAGGAAGAACGCTATAGTCGAGTACCCCGACTATCAGATACCCGTTACTCAGCTAAAGGGACCAAATGGAAATGGAGATATGCAAGCAGCAAAGCAATATTGAAATGCGCCACCTACCGGCGGTTGACAGATTTAAGCTTTATGGGCGTTAGAGTGGGCGTGGCAAATTTTTTTTTGAATCAATCGATAGGTATTGAGACCAATACATTTCAGTTAAAATGTTGTATCTAGCATGAAAATTGTGGGCGCCACAGGCTTGGGCGGTTTGTGGGCGTTAGAGTGGGCGTTGCATATTCGCGTAACAAACATGCGCTGCGCTCAAGCCTACGGAATCTAAATCTGGGATCCCAATTCTCTATCTTTGATAGTTTCCGAGATATCCACGTTCGTACTTACGATTTTTTGAAGTTTGTGGGCGGTTTGTGGGTTGTAAAGTGGGCGTGGCAACTTTTGGGGTCATTCGATAGGTATTTATTTTTTTTTTTGATTTGATTTGGGGGTGGATTACATGTGTTTGTGTGTGAGTAATTGCATCATTTAGGGGACCCTGAACGGCAGGTCCGTGGGGTGTCGTCTTTTCAATCGCCGAGGTTCAACATCTAGCACTCTAGACGCGATTGGATTTGGGTGGGCTTCTATTTTGTCTAGATGCCGTCTGCTGCGTTTAGCCACCTCTTCGACCACTGTGGGGAGCTTAAAATCCCTCTTGATCGTGGTGTTTCTCACGTAAAAAGGGGCATTTAAAATTTGGCGTAGTATTCTGTTTTCGACACTTTCTAATTTCTTTAAGTTTGAACTAGCTGCAGTTCCCCAAAGCTCTATGCCATATGTCCATGCTGGTTTTAAGATGCTCTTATAAAGGAGTAATTTGTTCTTTAATGATAATATGCTCCTTCTTTGCAGTAGCCACCACATTTGTCTGTTTTTTAGCATCAAAAGTTTTGCTTTGCCCACGATGTGTTCCTTCCATGTTAGTCTGGAATCCAGGGTCAGACCCAGATATTTGGCTGTGAGCTGTTGCGGGATGACTGCTCCGTTCAGCATAATCGGTGCGGATATACCTGGTCTTAGGGAGAAGGTAATATTCGTCGACTTCCCTGCATTTATGATGATGTTCCATCTTTTAAGCCAAGGTTCTATGTTTAAGAGAGCTTGTTGCAGACCTTGTGCAGCCAGTGGCAGGGAGTCTGCGGAGACTAGTAACGCCGTGTCGTCCGCATATGTACAAGTCATGTTGAGACTACCCGGGCTGAGCACGCTGCCTTGGGGGACTCCGGCGGCCACTTCGTGGATGGGCGACTCTTGGTGGTTGCATCTCACGTAAAACCTTCTATTTTCAAGGTAGTCCTTTAATAGTAGGTAGTAAGGAGTAGGCAGGCTGTGCTTTATTTTGTACAGTAGGCCCTGGTGCCAGACTCTGTCGAACGCTTGCCTGACATCTAGGAATGCTGCGAAGCAGTACCTTTTAGCCTCGAAGGAGTCTAAAATGCAGCTGACTACCCTGTGGTACTGTTGTATGGTCCCGTGAGCTCGCCTGAAGCCAAACTGGTGATCTGGGATGATATGTTTTTCTTCTAGCACAGGCATCAATCTCCTCAGGAATAATTTTTCCAAGATTTTGGAAAGAATTGACAGCAGACTGTTGGGCCTGTATGATCCCAGTTCGGCCTCAGGCTTACCTGGTTTGGCGATGACGATGATTTCTGCACATTTCCATTGTGTAGGGAAGTGCCCGAGTCTCAGGCTTTGATTCATGATGGACTTCAGGTTTTCAATGCAGTTTGGCGGCAAGTATGTAACAAGCAGAAGGAAGCGTTTCCTACCCCATAAAGTATATATATTCTTGATCAGGATCACTAGCCGAGTCGATCTAGCCATGTCTGTCTGTCCGTCCGGATGAACGCTGAGATCTCGGAAACTATAAGAGCTAGGCTATTGAGATTTGGCATGCAGATTCCTGAGCTTCTTACGCAGCGCAAGTTTGTTTCAGCAGAGTGCCACGCCCACTTTAACGCCCACAAACCGCCTAAAACTTTGGCTCCTACAGTTTTGATGCTAGAATAAAAATTTTAACTGAAATGTATTGCTCTCGTCAATACCTATCGATTGACCCAAAAAAAAGTTTGCCACGCCCCCTTTAACGCCCACAAAATTCAAAAAATCGTAAATATGAACGTGTATATCTCGGAAACTATCAAAGATAGAGAATTGGGATCTTAGACTAAGATTCCGTAGCTTTGTACGCAGCGCAAGTTTGTTATGCGAATATGCCACGCCCATTTTCATGCTAGATAAAAAATTTTAACTGAAATGTATTGGTCTCGTCAATACCTATCGATTGATCCAAAAATGTTGCCACGCCCACTCTAACGCCCATAACGCTTAAGCTTGTCTATCGCCGGTAGGTGGCGCATTTCAATCTCGCTTTGCTGCTTGCATATCTCCATTTCCCTTTGGTCCCTTTAGCTGAGTAACGGGTATCTGATAGTCGGGGTACTCGTCTATAGCGTTCTTCCTTGTTTTAGTATTATATACTAGCTTTAATTTGTTAAAATAAAATAAATAAATAAATATGCAGTCTTTCCAGAGAGCGCTAAAATTTAATAAATTCAATAAGAAATTTATCGTTTTAGTTTTTTATTGAGCATATGCCAACTCGCTTACATTATGCAGGCGGCATTCGGCAGCTTCAAATGATCACATTGCGAACGATGCGAAATTATTTTATTAAAAATATGCAAAGCACAGCGGACTGAGCTGGGAATCAGATATTACATTGACTCTGTCTGATCACATTGTTGGTTTGCTGGTCAATAAAAAAAATTTTAAGTAAAAAATATTTACTTATAGATGTTTCGAACAGGGCGGTGACGATCTAGGTCACCAGAAAAATCTCGCTGTCCCTGTCAGTAATCCAGTAATCTCCTGCTGGAACTTTGTAAGATGTCCTTGCTAGACTCCCCTCGGAATATCGCCGTCTTGTACGCCCACCGGAGACGCACATTCGATTCGGTATCGGTATCGGCGAAGTACATTGTTCCTGCTGTACCACTGCAAAATTAACAGGAAATGAAGTTAATTTCGGCATGCCGAAGTTTGTATACCCTTGCAGCTATAATTATTAAATTTTAAAATACAAAAAATTATATTCCCAATAGTATAAGATAATGTGTCAAAAAACACAGAAGCTATAATTTGTTTCATATTATTTTCCCGCCAATTTTCCGATCGTTCCTATGGCAGCTATATGATATAGTTGTCCGATTTTGCTAAAATTAAATTCGAAATTCAGAATTAATTAAAATATGTTATTTCCAAGCGTAGGAGGTTATATGTTAAAAAACACCGAAGCTATAATTTGTTTCATATTATTTTCCACCGATTTTACGATCGTTCCTATTGCAGCTATATGATATAGTCGTCAGATTTCGATAAAATTTTTATTCGATATTCAAAACTAATTTAAAAATTTTATTTCCAAGCTAGGAGGTTATATGTTAAAAAACACCGAAGCTATAATTTGTTTCATATTATTTTTCCACCAATTTTCCGATCGTTCCTATGGCAGCTATATGATATAGTCATCCGATTTTGATGAAATTAAATTCGAAATTCAGAATTAATTAAAATATGTTATTTCCAAGCGTAGGAGGTTATATGTTAAAAAACACCGAAGCTATAATTTGTTTCATATTATTTTCCACCGATTTTACGATCGTTCCTATGGCAGCTATATGATATAGTCGTCAGATTTCGATAAAATTTTTATTTGAAATTCAAAACTGATTAAAAAATGTTATTTCCAAGCTTAGGAGGTTATAAGCTAAAAAACACCAAAGATATAATTTCCTAAAATTTTTTTTTTCGATTATTCCAGTGGGAGCTATAAGATATAGTTGTCCGATCCGGCTGGTTCCGACTTATATACTACCTGCAAAAGATATAAGACTTTTGAAAAAGTTTTAGCCCGATAGCTTTAAAACTGAGAGACTAGTTTGCGTAGAAACGGACGGACAGATGGACAGACGGACAGACGGACTTGGCTAGATCGACTCGTATAGCCATGCTGATTAAGAATACATACACTTTAAGGGGTCGGAAACGTCTCCTTCACTGCGTTGCAAACTTCTGACTGAAATCAATATACCCTCTGCAAGGGTATAAAAATAAAATAAAACTTACAATATATGTGTTAAGTAGTTTTTCCATGTTTAATGTTAAACATCAAAAACAATATTTCAAAGTTTTTAAATTCTGGACGAATAATTTTTTGAGCGGGTGTAGTCGCCCTTCACCCACGCCAAAGACCGTGCTGACAACAACGATCGCAGTACACTTACCGGACTGACGTACACCACCCGGAAGATAGTTCCCGGGATGTTCATTATGGCCACTACCATGACCTTCCAGGCCTAGTGGTTGCGACGTTCGCCAAGTGGAACTCGTCGAAGAGCATGATAAGGGGCTCCGGGTTCCTCAGGAGCCTTCCAAACGCGCTGGTTAACAGCGCGATGCCCTTCAACAGGCTATTCTCCCGGGCCACGTAAGCCAGCGTCTCGTCCATTTCAAACTGTCCTTTTTTTGCGAAAGATATGAAACTTTCGAAATGTCCATTTGGGCGGAATGTTGGCTTTTAAATTCTTTTTTTCTGCTTTGTACCCCCTTACCAATGCACACAGTGCTGTGCTGACCCACCCATGACTAATCAAGTTATAAAACGCTTAATAATTTGTTACATTTTTCTATAATTGGTATTAACTAAATCGGATTATTCGGGAGAAACCATGTCAGCCCCGTCCACTCAGGCTTTGTGGCTACAGAAGTAAAAACAATTCTTCAAAAATTTGACAACAACAAATAACTTATTTACCCCGAAAATTCTATTGGCCAAAAATATAATATTCAATTTAAGTTTAGTCTTAAATCTGTGATTCGATTTTAATTCAAATTAGACATTAGACTTTGAGATTTCAACCGCACAAAACTGCAAACGCTTTACAGAAATTATACTACGAAATTTCGAATGCGCAGAAGTTTCGAGGAATCGAACAGTTGATCGAAATTGTTATCTCTTTTAGCGTTATTAGGGTTTTTCCATAGGGTCCATAGGGTTTTTACATAGGTAAGTCTAAGTAAAACTAAGGCAGGGTAAACCGTTGCACATACATTACTTGCATTTGTGGCCGACCAAATTTTGGACACATGTAAATGGGCAATAGGGAAGACTGGCCGCTTCTCAAGGTGAAGCCTTTTGCTCAGCCCGCAGGACATTGGTATTTTTTTGTGGTCCACACCTCCTCCGTTGGTTGTGCTGCGCAGAGCCGGGACGTTGCCACCTGAGGGTGCGAGGTGTCCGCCTGCGTCACAGACCGCTCCCGGGGGGCTGGGTATGCTTGCAAAGTCAACCTTAGTGTCTGGAAATCTTACTTACGTAACTGTAAAAAAAGGTTGATAACTTTAAATATTAGAGACGTCTATTTTATTGTTGCTTTTATAAAAAGCAATGGGTGTGCAAAATTGAAAATTAATTAACTTTTTTAGTAAGATGGACTTAAATTCAAAAACTCACCGAAGAACACCCTTGCAGGTTGCAGAAGGCTCGGAAATTATGTTATCGATATCCATATCAATGCTTCTAATCTTCAATTTTATTGCCATAACGTCCAAAATCGCCTCGTCCAAATTATATTGAAGATTTTTTTTTTTATCTTAAACGATTGTTTCCAGCCATGAATAATATTGAAGCGAAGTGGTGGAATAGAAAATTGGCAAGGAGCTATAATTAAAGGAACTAGATGAAGAACTTATTTGCGTATCAATTAATCTTTCAAGATTTCAAATTGTCTATGATTGGGTCCTGTTTTGCAGAGTCAAATTTTTCATTTATCATTTTAAAATTGTTGCAATTTTTTTTCTCCTATTTTTATATAATATTTGTTCTTTCATACTCGTTCTTCTCTGTTCCTACTAAAAAGCTAAAAATTTCAATAGTTTTGCGTCAAGGCGCCATGTGTTCTTCCTCTTCCAATAAATGTTAAGATGCAACGTTTTCTAACAGAAATGTTAATGTTAACGGTGCCGTTAGATTTGGATACATCTTAACAGTGCTGTTAGATTTTGATCATATTAACAGTGCTGTTAGAAAATCAGAATTTTTTCGGTCTGGCAGCACGGATGCTTTCAATTTGCCAGTGGCAACGCTTGATTCTTTTAGTTTCTGAGAAATTTTAAAATATGGGTTGTGTCCATACTAATTTTATAAATTTATCCCCAGTGAAAAAATCTGGTATTTTTCTGTATCATTCAATTCATTGTCGCCGCTGAACTAGCGGTGTCACACACCGCATATCCTAAGCAGACCGTTTGCGAAATAGCGCGCACACACACCTATCGATTGGCGTTTAACCCATCTCGAATTGCCAGATTCAACGGTAATTGAAGCTCAAAAATAACAATGTCGGTTTCTGATATTTCCTTAAAGTTTGGCGCAACTAATTAATTAAAGACCGTTAAATCGCTGCGGCTAATCTGCTTCTTGGCGGAAAATTCGATTTTTTAAACAGAAGTTGGGTTGTTTCCGTTAAAGTCGCCTCCTCTGCCTGTAATTTATTTTGTTCTATACCTATTGTTGTGTTAACATTTGCTATACAATTAGGATATTCTTAAAACAGTTAAAATTGCTTAAATTCAATTATTAAAAACTTTCTCGGCCCAAGGGTTGCTTGATTTAAACCGTCAACGCTGTGACAGCTCTTATCCAGATGGCGCCACTTTTGCAACATTTACAAAAGTGGCAACGCTGATCAACATTTAAATTCAAATAAAAATCTGAACTTGTGAGACGTTGAAAGTACACCTATTTTATAAAATTGAATTTTTATTTAAAGTTATCGTTTGATGATCACAATAAGTTCTTAAATAATTTCGCTATATTTGGATGGCTCTATTGGAAAGAGTTCTATTTTTAACAAAATACTATTAGGGGCTTTAAACATCTCTGAATAAGTTAAATGCTTAATATGGTTTCTATGCTGAAATATTTAGGCAAACTCAGACCTCACAACTTGCCCGGAAACAGATTTAAATCAGCATGCCCAAGTCAAGCCCCATTAAATGTCGCCAGTTCGTAATTGGGCGAAGACACTGCGTGTTTTTAGATTGCCCTAGAACTTTTTGCGATATTTCTTCCGTAGATCTTCTGATTGTCTTAAATTAGGCGCTTCCAACGAACGGTGATCCGTCAGTTTTCTTGAGTAAAAAGTTCATGGCAATATTAGGAAAACAGCAAGGGTTGTCAATATAAAGGGTGCAGTGTTATACATAAGCCCATGTTTTTAATTATAAGGAAATTCTAACAATTTTTGTTTTGATCAAATTGTTCAGTAAGCAGAGCAAGCATAATTTTTTAAAATTAGCCATTAACACAAATAAAATAATTTCAGTATGAATGATATATACATATATAATTTATAAATAAACGCGTAGGTTATAAATGTATTATATTTCATAATGAGTTATCAAGTATTGCGCCTACTAAACGTAGGCCAACTTCCTTGGTTATCAAGGTTTATGAACTCTATCCTGCGGCATATTGAACCCACCCTAGAACTCAGATTTAATTCGACCAATCCTTGCTGATGAGGGAAAATGATAATTAGCCGAGTTTGATGGAAAAACGTACGTAAATAGTAGCAATCTCATTTAAAAATCTCCACCTAATGAGCAATGACCGTGAATGGGGCAACTGAAAATGAGGGGGGATGGGGGTATATGTATCCCACACCCACGGAAAAGCAAAAGCAGCGTAGAACGCTCCGAAATGTAATTATATCGCATTATTTGTCATTCCGAGCAAATGAATTGAAACAAATTTAGTGTGACAAATGAATTGTTCACTTACATGGGCGTAAGTGAGTTCGTAGCGAAGGGGGGTCGGTTGGCGGGGTAGCCCTTGGCTGGGACAAAAATACACACGGCTACACGAGACACACTCAATTTGCTGGCTCTCTAGTCAATTTCATTTCATTTGCATGAAGTTCTCCCTCTGTTCGGGGGCCTCTCTGTATATAGACGGTGTATCTGGGTGTGCGCTCTATCTGTGGGATATCTGTGGGCCATGGGCATTATGCCTTTTGCCTAATTCAGCTTTATGAGCCATGTCTAATTACCAAATGAATTGTGCAATTATTTATTTTTGTTTATTAATTGGCTGCCGCTCTAATGAGCCTAATGACCAGATATCCGAGAGTAGATATGTGCCTACGAGTATCCCATATGCACATGGGATGAGTCAGAGATTATTGCGATTGCCGCCCGACATGGCCAACATAAATGTCATGACTTATGTGGCTCCGATGCGATGCGATGCGGTTGCCATACCTTTTCGACTTATCTCCGACGACGCCAAGTCGCCAAGTTACGAGTATTTGCGGTTGGCATCATAACGAGCACTTTCCATACAAAGTTGCCCGAGCGGAAGCAGCCAGCACGGAAAACAAGGCCAGAAAGGGCGCAGACCCATTTATGCAAAGTGCTTTCGCTTGAAGATGGGGGATATGGGGATGTAAGGGGTCTGCAATGTGGCTCAAACAGTCACTTAAAAATATGTACTAAAAATATGTATAAAACAGCTACACTGGTGCAAAAATTAAATATTAATAATAAATATATTCAAGAATTCAAAATGTCGAATACAAAGTATATTAATGTGCATGACTAGTATTATACAAAAGGTTAGTCATACTTAATAGTTTATTAATCAATTGAAAAAAATGTTGTATCCAAGTCAATGTTAAAAATTAATAAAAGCTTTAAATTTTAAATTAAATACTTCAATATTGTAAAACAGCAATAGATGAAAATTAATGATACAAATTATTGTATACGTTGGGAGAGAATATTTATTTTAAAATGGCGTCATTAAGGTAAATCCCTAACTTCAGGTTACTTAATATTGCATAATTTTCATATTTGCAGGTAATACCTGATTTTGAACGTAGAATATATTAAATTTAGTTAACAGTAACTTTTCCAAACAGGTGTTAAATTTTTTCCCAAGTTATAGATGGGATATTTATTTCTTCAGTGCTCGCTTACGATCCATTCCCATTCTGGGCTCTTGAAGGATGCATCTCCGGCTCGTAAATGAGCTATACCTCTGCGGCTTGTGCAACTCATTAGCACTTATTAAAACTAAGTGCTGGGGACCTCGGGCGGAAATGGGCCTGGATTTGCGGTGCCGGTTGCGATGACTTGGCGACAGCTGCGCCAGTTGGTAATCAACGTTTCAGCGATTGTCTGCCGCAGTTGCAGTTGCAATGGTAGTTGCACTTGCAGTTGGAATTGGGGCTGCAGTGGCATTTCACCAGTTGCCAGGTCCCAGGTCCCAGAACTCAGAACTCAGCGGCGCGTGTCGCCAACAGACAGACAAACAAACAAACAAATAAAGAGACAAACAAAGCCAAATGCAGCTCAAAATGGCTGCCAATTATCTGGGCTGCCATATTTGTTTCCCGGTTGTTGCCGGGCAATAAAACATTTCGTTTACTAGCCACCACCCGAAGGTATTCCAAGTGGAAGTTTGACTTAAGGAACACAGAAAGAAATAGTTTGTTATACACAATAGATCTCGATTGGCAATAAAAATTGTCTAATTTATATTACTATTATTATCTAAGATTCGTATTTACTAAAAACTTAAAAAAGGAATTATGTATTTTGTAGGAGGTTCTATGATCTTTAGGGTTGATTTGTATTTATTTTGTATATGATAGTAAAACAAATAATATTTGTTTTCCCATTTAACGGATTTGTATTTAGTTTGTGGACAAGGGCACAATGAGTTTTATTTTTAACGTTTATAAATTAAATTGGGTAATGGAATATTCAGGTATAATTAAATTACATTTATTTAATTTGACATTAAAACTGTTGAGATTGAGATTTCCTTGGGAATTCGAAAATTGAGGCTTCGAATAGTAATTTTCTCTGCGCAGGCACTCGCATTTCGCATTAGCTGAAATTGCCAAAAATTGCAGCATAACTTTGGTTAGCTCGTGTCTGCGAACAGTTAGTGGAATTCGTTTGAAAAGCACCTGCAGGATCAGATACTCCGGACTCGTGCGGACTCATCAGGACACGCCCATTGTGAGCCACGAACACTTCACACTTTCACAGGGCAGAACAAAAGGATGCGTCGTTGTGAGTCAACGAAATTAAATAACAAATTGGTCAACACAATTTCATTATAAAGGCAATAGCCATCTCCATCTCCGCGAGGAACCCATCAACCCTTCATCAGATTACGGGGCAGCTGCAGGCGCCTCTGCCCATTCGATGCTCGAATCGATTAACCCCAGCCCGGCCAATCCTTTGCATACGTGCCGCACCTGTTGTCATGGGTTAATCGGGCAGCTCTTCTAAGTGCTGACTGCCATGCGATCGGCTGGGATCGCCATCGCTTGATGGCTATCGACTCTAATGGCGTCCGGGGCATTAAATCGGCCGACAGCTTTAATGGGCCCAGAAGGGAGAGTCCTTTGGGCCAAGGAGCTCACCCTGGAAATTGGACATGCTCCGCGGCCAACAGGATATGCTTATGCGGGGAGAGCACGCATCCTCGATGCGGATCGGTGGCCGGTAGGTGTGAACTCCCAAAAACTGTGGCGTTGCATAATTATATGCAATTTGTACGGACTGCACCGCCAGGGGTCTTCAGGGTCCTTCCTAGAAGGCCAAGCTAGTGCTACCGAGTTACCTGCTGCGTTTCCTCTTCTCAACTGGAGTGATCAATGAATGGAAACCGCCTATTTGCTCATCTAATGTACGTGGGTGTGCCGGCCTGGCAGCTGGCCAAAAAACACAAAAAACGGGCCAATACGCACGAGATACATGTGCATTTATTGTCGAAGCTCACATTCATCAAATTTAATTTATTTGAACAAGATTAAAATGCAATTTCGGTGCATGATATAATTAAAATAAATATATTAGGTTGTATTAACAGGTAAATTTGTATTAATATAATTACAGTGCTACTTTCTTCTGGTAAGAGATAACTTATCTTAATTCCATTGTAAAATACATACTTCAAGTCTATACAAAAACTCGATTTTTTACAGAAACGATTACAAAAGATTTTAGTACATCCATTTTATTTAAATGATTTGTAAAATTTAAACTGTATAAAAAAATGTAAATTTAGAAGGATTTTTTTTAGAATTGAATTTAAATTCGAATCTTAAAAATTTAAATAAATACTTGATATTGCATAAATTTTTGAGGAGCCTTACAAATAACTTTTAATGTACCATCAGTGGGATAAACATTTCTTAACTATCTAAAGATAAAACTCAGCGCTTTTTAAGTCGAGCGCGTGCTCAAGCGCCACTAACTTGGCCATAACTTGCTTAATTAGCAGTCAATATCACGCACTTCATATCGTCCAATTAATTTAGCATATTACTACGGCTAACTACGAGTTACAATTTGCCGTGTGGCAATTACCTGGCTCGCAACATCGTTGCTCCGGAGTTGACGGCTTCGTTTGTTGCAGCAGCGCCAAGTCAGTTGGAGCCGACATGCAAATCAGAAATCACCATATTGCATGTTGTCATAGTCCCCGAAGCCCCTCTCCCTGGGTCGCAATCCCCCCAGTTCCCCGGTGCCTAATGATAGAGCTGACGGGCGGTGCAGTAAACGTCAAAACGTCAAGCGTCTATTAGCCTGATTTTTGCATGCGTCGGAGCTCCCGTCTCCGTCTTTTTACTGGTCCCGCTCCCTCTGTTATCCGACCCTTCAGTCTGCCAAATTGGCTGCGGGCTATACTGTTTTATAATCCTAGACCCGTATGTAAATATTGCGGTGCACTTCGAAAAACACATAGGAAGAAATGCGTATGAAATATCATCAAGTAAAGTGAAGTGTTTTTTCTTTATTTTACCATTTAAGTGTGACGAAAGTTTTACGTTTATTAAATGATTTTGTATTCTTCTGGATGTAGGTTTGAAATATTTATCATAAGAACGATTTTATAAGATCAATTTCATAAATATACCCTTTATTTATGTTTTACCCTTTATTAACTATAAATTCGAGGTAGAATTTCCCCCTTATTTTTACAATTAAATGAAGTTACAAAATATTCTTATATAATAATATATATCAAAAGTGTGATTTTGTAGAAAGGCATTTTCTACCAACCATTCTCGCAGTGCATGTTCCTTGCATGTTAGGTGCTATTTTAAATCGGCTAACTAAGCCCCGATCGGTAACCCCAACTCCCCTGTCCAGCGCCCAGCATCGACTTTGTTTGTTCGTTAACATTCTGGGCTTAAATGCCATAGTTGAGTGTTGCATGCAACGCGCTTACAATGTTGTCGTAGTTACAATGTTTAGTGAATTTAGGCGTTTTTCTGTTTTGTCAGGGTGTCTCCCGAATTCGTGTCATGCGCCCGTGCAATTTAGCGTTTAATGAGAAGGCGTTCGTTGGTCATTAAACCCCCTCGAATCGCCTCGAATCGCCTCGAATCGCCGGGCACGTAATTGTGACTTGGCTCTTTTTGTTAAATTTTCGTATAGCCGCTTATTAATGCCGGTGCTCTAAGCAGCTCGTAAAGCCACTTGCGTGACACTTCAATGCTCCGGTTTGTCCACGATGTGCAAGCACCCGTAATTGCGGGTTAAGCGACCTTAAGGCCTAAGGAGCCTCGAATTTTGGATGCATTCAGCGCAAACAAGCCAGATCGATAAGTTCGCTTCCACCATCAAAGTCATCATCGTTAGGGCCTGGTTGTGTCACACGTACTAAGCGGAACATAACAGAAACTTTGAGCCATTGAAGTGTTGAAAAAATATATACAATTTTTATTAGCGTATAATATTGGTGCTTTTTGTTGTTTACTTTAAAATCTTTGATTATCACGTCAGCTTTTGGGAGTGTTTTTCTATTCATATGATTAATATGTGTACGGTCATCTTGACGTCATTCTCTCATACTGAGAGATTTCTAGGAATTAATTGCCTTATTTTCAAATATAGAACAATTACATTTACCGTTGCATCAATAAAACATCTTTTCCAGAGTATATTTGTTTTGAAAAGCTATTAATCACTGATTTTCGTAATTTACTAGACATAAACTATTCTGACTGATAGTAGCTGAAAAAGAAGACTGATTATCTTCCAATAATAAATTTGTTTCCTCAATATTTCATAAGTACAGCATCTATTATATTTAGTTATTTTAAGGTATTTAAAAACTTTTTCAATTATTTGAGTCACCTCCTTTTCAATTTTGTAGTCCCCGTTTGTTGTAAATACAAACAACCGTATCAAAGCATCCATCCAAATAATTGGCAAACCCATAATAAAGTCATTATAACAAAAATAATGTGATCTATTTACTTGCTCAGGGATCCACATACGATTGCCATCATTTGCCCCATGATTTCTATTAATTTCGGTCTATTTGGGGCTGAACATTGCATTGCACAACGCGAGATTGTTGGCTAATGGCACTTTGAAAATCACATAAATAATAACCTCAATTAATTTTCATGCAAAATACCGAAGTGCCGAATGCAAGGGGCATGTGAAATGCAATTAATTCAAGAGCGCTAAAGCCACAAAGGCCGGGCCAACACCCACAACAACAATGGCAGCCGACAGGGCAACAAAGTGGTAACAATAATAAAAGATAAATATAATGACAGCGTTGACGTTGCCGCCGCCATATTTGAAATTGTGCCAGCCAAGGCAAATGTTGCCGATGTTGCAGTTGTGTTCGCATTAATTATAGACCCGGCAAGTCACAAAAGTATCTCATTTTCCAAATTACACACGCTAAACAAACAGCCAGCTCCATTCCCATTCCCGATTCCACTGCCATTTCCATCCCCCGGTTTCAATTCCAATTCCATTTTCATTTCCAATTCAGTCTCAACTGCCATTTAAGTTAAATATTTTGTCTGTTTGCTGCATTTAAATTGGCGCATTAGTTGGCTAAATGTATTTCTTGGCTTGCACTTAATGCAGCCGCAACTTGAACGAGACGAACCACCATGACGGATGGCAGTCACTGGCAGAAAAGTTGGGGAAAACCGCCAAGTCACATTATTATATAGTATCTTTATATGAAAGCAGGGACTGCCAATTAAAACTGGTTTAATTGGCTCATCCCGAATCGTCATGTCTTGACCGCCTTATCTTGATCGGGCCGTAATGAACTGAATAAATATTTATATTTTACTTTCCCCTATTCAAATTTTTAATCGGCAATATTTTCTAATCTCTGTCGCAACAAGTTTCAATATGTTCAAAAATATATTTATTATATCATGAAATTGTTTGATAAAAATATTTTTATTTCTTGTCAAAACCTCCGAAATCCAAAACCTATTAATTAGGTAAGGTCTGAATATTAAATAAAATTTATATGTGCACTTTTGAAAAAGTGCAAAAAAATCGTAAACATGTAATATTTTTTTTTTGATGATCTAACACATCAAGCTAAACTCGAATTATACCCTTTTATTCATCTAGCGTAAAAATACAATTTGATGTTATTTGTATATTTATATCCTTGATAGAGGATTGTTATATATGTATATATATAATAACATTTAATTTAATTAATATTTTTTTCTTGGTACATATTCCCAATTTTCGCCCAGTGCACTGGTCTCCCACTGTAGGTCTTCTTGGCCTGGACTGGAACTGTGGGCATGGGTATGCAGATGTGGTTGCCACGCCCTCCTGGGGCCATTTCGCTGCCTGGTCGCCTGGTTATTTGTAATTCATAAGCTCGACGGCGGCTTTTTGATGTTTTCGTCCGTTTTGGCGCATGCATTTGTCATTTGGCGGCAAAAGTTTTCCTCCAATTACACGTTGCAACGATATAATAATGACATAATGTGTCAGGCCACGATAGTCGACGGTCGTAGTGGATCCATATGCAAATGGTTCCCCAGAAACACCAGCCCAGCACGAACCCAGCCATCAGTCAAAAATCCCGGCCATTCTTGGATTTCAGTTCCAGTTCGTAATCCCCCACTGCAGTGGAGCTGCGCTGGAGATCCGATCCAGCAAGTTGGCCAAGTGCATGTGGCAAACTGGAAACTGGCCGCTTTGATTGGTCGGCCAGCTGGCCAGGCGGCCATTGCCACTGCCGCCTTGGCTTAAAAGCGCGGCCCGAAAGGCTTAGCTGGAAATTTGTTTATTGCCTTATGCACCGGCCGCCATGTTGGCAGCCCACTGTAATAAAATCTGGCCAACAAAATGCGTCAGAAAGTGCAGTGAGGTGTGGATAAAATGTCAAAATACACATGGAAAAAATGTCTTGTTCAAAGAACATTTATTTTCGAAGAACTTTATATAGATTTTTATACCCGTTACTCGTAGAGTAAAAGGGTATACTAGATTCGTCGGAAAGTATGTAACAGGCAGAAGGAAGCGTTTCCGACCCCATAAAGTATATATATTCTTGATCAGGATCACTAGCCGAGTCGATCTAGCCATGTCCGTCTGTCCGTCTGTCCGTCTGTCCGTCTGTCTGTCCGGATGAACGCTGAGATCTTGGAAACTATGAGAGCTAGGCTATTGAGATTTGGCGTGCAGATTCCTGAGCTTCTTACGCAGCGCAAGTTTGTTTCAGTAGAGTGCCACGCCCACTTTTACCCCCACAAACCGCCCAAAACTGTGGCTCCTACAGTTTTGATGCTAGAATAAAAATTTTTACTGAAAAGTATTGCTCTCATCAATACCTATCGATTGATTAAAAAAAAGTTTGCCACGCCCACTTTATCGCCCACAAACCGCCCCCAAACTTCAAAAAATCGTAAATATGAACGTAGATATCTCGGAAACTATCAAAGATATAGAATCAGGATTTCAGATTTAGATTCCGTAGCTTTGTACGCAGCGCAATTTTGATACGCGAATATGCCACGCCCACTCTAACGCCCACAAACCGCCCAAGCCTGTGGCGCCCACAATTTTCATGCTAGATACAAAATTTTAACTGAACTGTATCGGTCTCGTCAATACCTATCGATTGACCAAAAAAAAATTTGCCACGCCCACCCTAACGCCCATAACGCTTAAATCTGTCTACCGCCGGTAGGTGGCGCATTTCAGTCTTGCTTTGCTGCTTGCTTATTTCCATTTCCCTTTGGTCCCTTTAGCTGAGTAACGGGTATCTGATAGTCGAGGCACTCGACTATAGCGTTCTTTCTTGTTTATATTTAATTGAAGCAAAAATTACTATAATGTAATAAAGTCGGAGACTATTCACAGTATTTCTGTTTTCGTTTACTTTTAAGACACTGTTGTTAAGAAAATCTGTAGTAAGAATTAATTTAATATTTTAAACATAAAAAGTAGTATATTATTCTAAGGATTTTCTTAAATTTTTAACTATATCAAAATCACTTGGAATTGCATGTTCAGTATTGTGTAAGTTTAAAGATAAAATCAGTTGTATAAAACTATTTAAAACTAAATACATAATCCCGGAACATGCCCATTAGAAACCTGTCTTAAACCAATATTACTTATGTTATGTTTAGCGAGATACAAGCTTTAATTAACATCTATCAAGGGTGTTATTTGTCCTAAGCTCCCACTTCCTTTATCACCGGAATGGCTTATTAATACCTCCTTTCTCCCGGCTCTATTTCTCCAGGTGTATCATTAGACTAACTACGATTCCCGAGGCTGCCTTCTCGGCTTGATTGTCTTAATTGCATTTCGCTTCGTTCTGCAGCCATGTTAACGTAAAGCGAAACTAAATCAAAGTGCTAATTTGATCATGTGTACGACTACGTAAATGGGCTTTGGCCCTGTCATAATTATCAAGTGGGTTTGTCATGTGGCTTTCTGTTCCCAACTTCCAGATCCTAAAGCACTTCGTAGTACTCGTGATCGACTAGGTCGGATTGGAGGGGAACTGAAAGTTGAGTCAGCTGCCCGATTTTAGGCGAAACAACCATTTTGTTGGGAAAGACAAACACGAAAATAAATCAATTAGATCGACTTTGTTTGGACTTGGCCATTTCGTTGATTTGCTTTTGGTGTTAGGCTAATGGCTGGCTGGCTAATTAGTCGCCGACTATTTTTGTGGCGACTGCGTAAATTAATTTGTTTAAAGTTTCACCAATTAGCACATTGTGTTTATGGTAATTTCGGTATCTCCGCCGATATGCTGTATTTGCATTAGTATTAATAGTCGACGGAAACCACACCGTATATGACTTCAATTCGCACATCTCAAAAATATCACGTCTCCGTGGCCACAAAAAGCCGCTAATCAAAATTAGTTAAAACCCACTTGAACCCATTTTAGCGTTGCGCAAATCACCCCCCAATCAGCCCCAGTCTCAGATCTTGGATGTATATTTGGGTATACCTCATAGCAGACCGGGGCCTGAGACAGCATTCCTCGGCGACTCAATTAGAGGGCCCCCCAAACTCCGAGTCACTTGTTTTTATGCTCTCATATGAGTTTCATTAGCAGCCCGGCCATAATCAAGCTAAACAATTAAGCCGAAACAATAGTCATACTTGAGCCATGGCAACAGACGGAAAAAAGCCAGAGACACTGACTGTCAACGGCTGCCAATTAGCATTAATATCCATCAAACAATATTTGAGGTAACTAGAAATCATAACCCACTGACTGGCGATTTACTGTCGGCGCCAACTGTACCCGGAGCTGTGCGGACCGGATTATTTATTCGAGTTTTATTCAAAATAATTGATGACTGCTTAATAAAACCCAACGTCTCGTATAATTCCTAAGAATTCGGCAGTGGTGCGTGCAATGAGCAGACTTTTCCGCAGACGGGGGCGTGACTTCCACAGGCTTTCTGCTTGGCTGGGGGCCTGGGAATCGTATTCGGGATCGCATTCGGAATCGCCCTGGATTGGAACCCATCTGCGATCCCCGATCCGATCTCATGAATAAATGTTCGCTTCTCCGCTGCTTTGGGCTGCAATTTGTGACATCCGGCCCAGATATGGAAATGGATATATTATACATATCCATATGGACGACACAGCCCCGAATATGTGACTCTGCTAATTGGACTGTCAGTTTGGAGCTGCTTTTGGTTGCCGCATTTAACTGGCATAAATTTCACTTTGGTTAGCGTTGACCAAATACGGGGAAAAGCCGATCGCGATGTGGCGATGAAGCACGTGAGCGGTACGGAGAGCTACCGAATTACACTGCCAGAAACTGGGAGCCAACTAGATGATACCAGTTAGCCAGGGCTGTTAATTTTGCGAGCCCCAAGATCAAAGCCGAAACCTGTAAGGTTTTATGGGCACGTGTTTGGGGTTGATAATAAATTACGTTCGCCAATTAGTAATACTTAAAGGCTTTCAAGTATGATTACAAAAAAGTTATTTTCTAAATATGGAAAATTGAATGCGCAGAATTGACTAATAGCAACGAATAAATTGTTTTTAGTTTAAAAATATTTATCAACAATATGTGCAAAAATGTTAAAACTTTTAATTCCCTTTTTAATTCATGTGCCAATATGACATAATGTTGCACTGATAAAAAACAAAGACAGTCCAAAGATTTTATATTCTGTTGAAATATTTTCCTTAATGATATTCAACCAATTCGGTTCTTATTAATTTTAAATTTTTAACCATTATCTTTAATGGACTTACGTCTAAAACTTTTTTGTTATGTAATTCAAATAGGTAATACGACATGTTGATACTATTTAATTGTTATATTAGTTATTAAAAAATGTAAATTAACCGAAGCTCTTAAAACTATTTAAGTGCTTCTCAATTTTGTATTTCCTTTCATCTGCCTGGCAATAAATTGAAGATCAAATGCATCAATTTGATGTAGTTTCATAGTTCCCATTGGGCCAAATATCTAGCAGGCATAGTTTTCCTGTGTGTTCACATCCGAAAAAGCGCTTTGCCCCACGCCTCAGTGACGCGGCACAGTTGTTAATTAAGTGCCATTAACTGAAGGATATAAACGCAATTAGCGCCGAATGGATCTCAAGCAAATCGGCAGAGATACACCCCCTTGGTAGGGAGTATATATGTGTATACATTTGTATCTGACAGATACTTCTCAGATACTCTTGAGATACTTGCACACCCCCGAAAACACGGGCGGCGCTGCTGCTGATGTGGCATGGCCGCCGTTTTCCGAGTGCCGTCTGCTTAATTAGTCTGCAGCCCCAAGATGTCCCCTCAATATCCCCCCCCCTTTCCTGAAGACCCAACTCATTTAAGTCGCATTTAATAAAATCAAAATCCATTATGCGTAATTTTGATTAAAACATTGCCTTGCCGGGCTGCCAGCGAGTGCTCATTAAATTGTCACGCATGTTGTGCGTTCATCCCGCCGCAAGATGCAGCACGTCCTGGCCGCGAAGGGGGCGGCAGGCGGAGGGGCGTGGCCGGGGCGGTGGCACTTTGAAGTGACACTTGCCTGACATGCCGGTTGACAGTTTGCATGGCGGCATGACACTCTTCACACGTTCCCTGATTTTTCATAATATTCCGACGCACCCAAAACAACTCCCCCTTTTCGCCGCCCGCCCGTTCTGATTGGTTTGTATGTTGCTGGCAACGTCACCTCAATCTATTTCCAACATCTGCCGGGGTGGCATTTCAGGGGCGGCGGAGGAGGCGGGGCAGGGCCTTCGGAAAAGCGATTTAATTTAATTTTTATTGTTGACATAAACGTAATTGTCAGACCATTTATCCGCATTAAGTGTTGTGATGCGTAAGGATAACAACAGCGTCCAACAGCAACACCAACAATGACTGTGGCAATAATAAGAGGGGCAACAACAAAGCCAACATGGCGCCGAAGCAATCACAGTGGGCCAACTTGCCAGTTTTGTGGACAGAAAGTCATGGCGTGACTTTTACAAATTTAATTTTTATCTTTGTGCTCGGATCTCCATTACTATTCTAAAAACTTTTAAGTTAAGAACTGAAACTGGATCTGAAGAAAAACTTTTAAGATATGTCCCCAGTATAGTCCCCAGTAAAGTATAAATAAATATAATGTTTGTAGTATGAATTACTGTGGTATTAAAAAATTGCATAGGCTGTACAAAATAAGCAAATAAGGAAAGTTATAATCTTAACTTAGAAGTCTGTTCCAAATATGTTGATATTAGGGCGGTTTTAAAGTACTTTTCACAGAGAAAAATTTAAAAATATTATCTTATTTCTATCACCTCTCCAAATAATATAAAAAAGCTTTCTATGTTGCATAAAACAGATCTACTGTCAAATTAATTTTAACAAAATTACTTAAAGTAAAGGTCAAAGCAGAATAGAGAACCTGGTAAAAACAGCGTGTAATTTTTAGACATTTAGACGAACATGCCATTACCTCCATAGAGTAACATCACCCTGCTCTTCCTAAAACACCCCTTAGACACCACTGTGTCCATCTGGGTTACGGGTAGCATCCCTGATGGCAGCTCAACCACTGGACACGTTAGCAGCGTGAACGTAAATATTTACAATTTCGCACACCGTAAAATGAGTTTAACTTTATCTGTCTTTGTGGTTGTTTACCAGATGCGGGATCCGAAAATATTTTCGTTTGCTTTCGCTGGTTATTTATATGCAAGTCAGGTCCTGGGCGGACGTAATGGCGTCAGGAGCGATTCCCGGGCCCATCATCGCATCAATCGCCTGGCTGGCCACTAATGGAAAACCCAGCGACCACCGGGCCAAATGGCAGGGCAGAAGAGCCACCCCTTTGGGCCCGCTGTCCTGGTGGATGATTTAACACTCGGCTGGAAAATGGCTTAAAGAGGCTTAAATCCACCGCCACATGCCCCGAAATGTTTGCCATGCGCCATATTGATCGGATCGAATGCAATCCAATCGAATCATTAAATTGGTATAATTTTTTGCGCTGCTGACTTATTTGTTTTAATTTGCAATTTGCGGGCTGCCACATGCTGAGTTTTGAATTTCCGCTGGGAGCGGCACGTGGCTTTGTTTTCGATCCGGGGGAATGGGACTGACTCATGTTACACACGTGTATCCACACATATTATTTGAGGCCCTAAACGATTGCCGCGCGTAATTGCCGGTATGCAAAGTTTCCTTGGCCTCTAATGATGATGTAATCGCATAGGCAACTCATTATGTAAAGATCATTTACCAGCGCCTTGCCTATATTAAAATCTAATTAAACGCAAATCGCACGGCACAATAGGCTCGCAGTAGATCCCCGAGTAATGGTTTTAATGAAGGGTCTTTGGGGTTGGTTTGTCGTCTTACCTTCTCGCCAGAATTTACTTCAACAGAAATGTTATACGTCAGTTAATAATACTTCCCATATATGAAATACAATACAATCAATACATCTGAATGGTCTGTTTCTCGTAAGGAAGATACCTTATTCCTTGGTTAATGGTACTTTCATTTATGAAATATGTTACAAAGCAGTCAATGTATCTGAACATTTAATTATAAATATGATATAATGATCTGGTTCTCGTAAGGAAGTTTCTTAGAGTTACAGTCTAAGCTACTATTTATAATACACCATTTTTCTTGTGTTTAATTTTGAATAGGCTAATGGACCCATTTGTATACCCTCAAGGTGCCATGTAAAACAGCAAGTAAGCACTTAACCGAAACAAAATGGAAGCCGAATGAGGCCCGAACCTCTTTCTGTGTGGTCGCCCTTTATTTGCAGGGCGTTGCCGTAAGCTCGGCCCAACGTGGCGTATAATTAATAAATGGTACACGCGCTGCGAACAAATGCTTTTCTCTATAAATCCATATTTCATTTCTTTCGGGTGCTGGGCGTTAATTGCACAAATTCGTTTCTGAACAGTCCATTGGCGGACTTTCTCAGGTCATCAGCCCACCAATTTGTTGGTTTGTTTTTCGGGGAGAGCGCGCGCGTCAAAAGCGGAAATTTGTTTATAATCGTTGGTGGCGTGTGGTAGGGCCCAGAGACGAGAACGGCTATATTTAACCAAAGCCATATCAATTTCCTAAATGATTCCGTTGCGAGCCCTAAGCGCACCAATCAAGCCCGAAACCAAATTGATACATTTCCCCGCGCGAGTCCATATTTCAATTTCAGGGGCTGGGTTGGTTTTCTTCATGGGTTTGTGTTTTTTTTTTTACTTTTCTGGGATGGAACTTACTTCTGGGTGTTCCATCGGCCATATGACATGCCACTTTCTTCGCTTCATTGTACGGCAGTGTTTTTAATTTGTGCGTTTCGTAATTTTCCCTGCCTTTCTTTAATAAATTTTTTATTGTTTGTTTGAGTGCCAGTGTCTGATGGCCATTGAGCACGCTCCGCTGGCATTGTAAAATGTATCTATTAGGCATTGTATCTATTAGTGCGCCCTTTCCATCTTCCTTTCATTCCATCTTGTCTATTTATTGTATTTTTTGTATTTTTTCGGCTTTGGGCAACCAAGGAAACCCTTTGTTGGCGGGCCATTGTTTTGATAAAGGATTTCATTGGTCTAATTGCCCGTGGCCGTTGCCGGGTAAATTGCCGCTCGAAAACCGCAACGAAAATGCACGGCCGGCATATGAGCGTCATTAGAAAATTGTTTTGCCAAATGGTTTTTAAATTGTTTATGCTCCTAATGCAGCCGCTTTCTATTTGGCCAACTGTTGTCTGCTCACCGCTCCGAATGAGTTAATCTCCGACTTGTGGTTCCGATCCCGAACATTTTGTATATTTTCAGACCAGTCGATCCAACAACTGTCGTATGGGTTGGATCGGATGTCGTGGTGTCTTTGATTGACGTCAATTAAAAGGGGCTGAAGTCTGGCAATTATCTATGTTTAGATCGACTGGTACCAGTTGAAGGATGTGCTAATCCGAAACGATGTGGGCAAACTTAGCCAAAAGCGATCGTCACGGGCGCTAATCAATTTCTGCTTATACTCCGTTGAAAGATCTGCCTCCGGGCCATAAATATTTGTAAAATATGGTAAACCGAAAGCGGGTTTCTTACTCATCAATCGACCATAAAGATGGACTTTCAGAAGTAATTCAATTAACTGAAAAAGCCGTCATTAAGGCCTATAAAGTGCCCCCGAACCAACAGCATTTATGCCCACTGTAAGTAGCCCGCTGGAGACCCCATAAAACCGCACAACAAAGTCGCAGTCACACCTCAGGCGGTGAGATAAATCAGAGAGAATACATCGGTTCGCCTAGAGATGAGTGCGTGATGGGGGTTACTTGGGAGGTCGTGACATATATGTATATCTGAAAAAAAATTGAAAAATGTCGATTAATTTGTCTTGAAGAACATAACTTTTAAATTTCTAAGCATTTTTTATATTTTGGAAGGAATCTGCAAGAAAATAATAGATACAAAACAAATATAATTTATATTATAATAAAGACTAATTTTATTTATTAAATTATTTTGAAGGTAATTGCTTAAGTTTTAATTTTAATAGTATATAAATATTTGTTTCTTCACTAGCCGTATTATATTTTAAACCATTTTTATTCATTTTATAGTTGCTTTAAGACCAATTTGATAAAAATGAATTACTTAAATTAGTACCTCACACCAACAATATTTATATAGATAATTTTAATATAAGCTTTAAAAATATTTATTAAATATTTAAATTTAATTATTTAATAACTCACAAGTTCCTCACTAACTCATTCCCAGTTCTTATGTATTCCCACTTAGGTCACCGCTTTCGGGCGGCCAATTTTAATTACCAAAGTTATGACAAAGTTGTTTATGACATTTTAACGTGCGTTTTTGGGAACGCATTCTCCGACAAAATTTGACTGTGAATTTATTGATTTTTAAGAGTCTCTGACAGAGTTGAGGCAATTTATGCGCATGCAGATCCGCTTAGTCGTTGTGCCCATCAATAAACAGCGTTTGGGGCCATAAACGCGGAGCGGAAGACAAAAAGCGCTAAACTGTTGCGGCTGCCGTGGGTTTCGATTGGTTTTCGGTGGTTCCTCGGTGGTCGCCGATGGCTTGTGGCCGGCGGCTACCGTTTTGGTGGGGCTCTAGGCCCCCAGCAATCGTAATTTTCATAATCTGCAGACGCTGTCGACCTGGGATTTTCCCCTCCAAACAACCAATTCAAACACACGAATCCATGATTCGCGAACAAACGAAAAATCATGATCGAGTTGCGGCTACATAAAATCGATTTAATCCTTGCCAGCCAGCCGCGCACGCTCGCCCAGATTAATTGCCCACAAGCAGATGAAGGATGGTATGGGATGGTATGGGATCGCTGGGGATGGGTAGGGAGTTAAGAACCGGGATGGACGAGAAATGGAGACCTACAGCAGCGCAGCGAAGCATGCAGCACACACACGAAAATGCCGAGGTATGCGAGTCTGAGTCTGGGGAATCCAATAAAGTCCAAATTATCAATTTATTTCACGCCTCGAAATCACAACAACCATCAAGGACCAGGGGCGGGGGCCAAAGGGCTGCGGGGCAGTAGAGCTCACCGGGTTCGGGATTGGATTGTATTGGATTGGGCTGGAGATCGGCGATTGAAGGCAACGGCTTAATTACGGTTGGGGGTGTTTCCTGCGCTCTCTGAGGTGTGTTGTGCTGCATGCTGTGGGATCGGTAGGAAGTCGATGATGGTAATGAGTAATGCACATGGGAAAGGATTGGACGGTCGGAGGTTCTCAAGATGGAGAAGTCAAACTGGCCAATCAGGGATACAAACAGACCTCTAAAGTAAGTATAAGAAGTGAATTTCCGAGCCTTAACTTAATTTATCAAAAATAAAAACAATGTGTTTTTCTAACAAATACAATTAGGAGAACAATATACTAATAATGACTCACACCTTTACACATTTTGACAATCTATTAATTTAAATGTACTCATAACTTGAACTTACTTCATGGATATTTTGGCAACAATGTAAAGGTCATTTAAATTCCGATTGAATAATGTAAGACTGTTCTTAATCATTTTAGCCCTTATTGAATATGTCAAAGATTTGTGAAGTGTCCTCTTTAAAGTTGTTTCCTCGGCTTGATAGCAAAAATTTTTTTACGCAAAAAGTTTACCCGAACATAACTAATAGTAACTGCTAAATAATTTTTCAAAGTCTTTTGGCTTAAATTTGTAATGATTTTTTGAATGTGACGATCTTAAAATCTTAAAACAAGGAAGAACGCTATAGTCGAGTACCCCGACTATCAGATACCCGTTACTCAGCTAAAGGGACCAAAGGTAAATGGAGATATGCAAGCAGCAAAGCGAGATTTAAATGCGCCACCTACCGGCGGAAGACAGATTTAAGCATTGTGGGCGTTAGGGTAGGGATCAATCGATAGGTATTGACGAGACCAATACATTTCAGTTAAAATTTTTTATCTAACATAAAAATTGTGAGCGCCACAGGCTTGGGCGGTTTGTGGGCGGTAGAGTGGGCGTGGAATATTCGCATAACAAACCTGCGCTGCGTACAAAGCTACGGAATCTAAAGCTGAAATCCCAATACTCTATCTTTGATAGTTTCCGAGATATCCGCGTTCATATTTACGATTTTTTGAAGTTTGTGGGCGGTTTGTGGGCGTTAAAGTGGGCGTGGCAAACTTTTTTTTGGGTCAATCGATAGGTATTGATAAGAACAATTCATTTCAGTTTAAATTTTTACTCTAGCATCAAAACTGTAGAAGCCACAGTTTTGGGCGGTTTGTGGGCGTTAGAGTGGGGGTGGCACTTTACTGAAACAAACTTGCGCTGCGTAAGAAGCTCAGGAATCTGCTCGCCAAATCTCAATAGCCTAGCTCTCATAGTTTCCAAGATCTCAGCGTTCATCCGGACAGACAGACGGACAGACGGACAGACGGACAGTCGGACAGACGGACAGACGGACAGACGGACATGGCTAGATCGACTCGGCTAGTGATCCCGATCAAGAATATATATACTTTATGGGGTCGGAAACGCTTCCTTCTGCCTGTTACATACTTTCCGACGAATCTAGTATACCCTTTTACTCTACGAGTAACGGGTATAACAAGGGAGAACGCTATAGTCGAGTACCTCGACTATCAGATACCCGTTACTCAGCTTAAGGGACCAAAGGGAAATGGAGATATGCAAGCAGCAAAGCAAGATTTAAATGCGCCACCTATCGGCCGAAAGCAGATTTAAGCGTTATGGGCGTTAGAGTGGGCGTGGCAAAATTTTTTTTGGGTCAATCGATAGGTATTGACGAGCCCAATACAGTTCAGTTAAAATTTTGTATCTAGCATGAAAATTGTGGGCGCCACAGGCTTGGGCGGTTTGTGGGCGTTAGAGTGGGCGTGGCATATTTGCGTAACAAACTTGCGCTGCGTACAAGGCTACGGAATCTAAATATGAGATCCCAATTCTCTATCCTTGATAGTTTCCGAGATATCCGCGTTCATATTTACGATTTTTTGAAATTTGTGGGTGGTTTGTGGGCGAAAAAGTGGGCGTGGCAAACTTTCTTTTTTATCAATCGATAGGTATTGATGAGAACAATACATTTCAGTTAAAATTTTTATTCTAGCATCAAAACTGTAGGAGCCACAGTTTTGGCCGGTTTGTGGGCGTTAGAGTGGGCGTGGCACTCTACTGAAACAAACTTGCGCTGCGTAAGAAGCTCAGGAATCTGCACGCCAAATCTCAATAGCCTAGCTCTTATAGTTTACGAGATCTCAGCGTTCATCCGGACAGACAGACGGACAGACGGACAGACAGACGGACATGGCTAGATCGACTCGGCTAGTGATCCTGATCAAGAATATATATACTTTATGGGGTCGGAAACGCTTCCTTCTGCCTGTTACATACTTTCCGACGAATCTAGTATACCCTTTTACTCTACGAGTAACGGGTATAATTATCCTGTTTTGTTGTTAAAGTAATATCTTTATGCCTTAGTAAGGGTTTCTCTTTCAATACTTTTCTAACTTATTCATTGTGGCTTATCCCATTAATTCACTCATCCATACATTAGCTAGACAATTGTTTAATAAAGACATAAAGAAATGAAACGAAATCCTAATTCCCATTCAATTCCCTTTGATCAGTTTTCCGTAAATATATCCAATTCATCAGTGCGGTCTAACGCTTTCCATCAATGACTTTTGAATGCTTTTTTGGCACAGCTCTGTTTCCTTTCAATTCACCGCAGCCGAGACAAACAATATGCCTGGTAGGTGTTAAGAAGGTGTTATCCTTTAGCGCCTTCGCTTTATCACTGACGAAGGCCACAAAGGCCCAGGATCGCCTCTTCCTTTTGCGGAAAATACACACACGAACATAATTGCGACCCGGGACGCGCAAATACAAAGGGGTATTTACAATGCCCGCCAGGATACAAAACGGCAAGAACGAGGGCCTCCAGGGCCATTGTTGGCCGGGCCAAAGTGCCTCTTTGTGGCCCCATAATGAATGAATTCCATTAAAGATTTATGCCAGTTTGATGATGCCGCTGCCGCACAAGGATCGGCGAACAACGCCCCGACTTCGAATAGGGATCGGTGTGCGGTTGGCTTGATTGAAGGTTGATTTGTTGCATTTAGTGGCTCGGACTGGACGGCCTTTGGTACCTGGTCGGTTGTTTTGATGAGATTAGCACACGTGTTGAACACGCACGCCATTGTGGCACATTGTCCAACGAGCAGATTGCATTCGGATCGATATGATCCCATCCAATTCGATCCTGGGTGCGGTTTTTGCTGCCCTCGGGGGCGTTTCGGCGGCGGCTTGAAAGGCCGTTAAATTTATTTTGACAAATGACATTTCAATCGCCGTTGTGCGCCCAGCATGTGGCCGTGTCCAGAGATCCATTGCCATCGTATCGTAATTCAAAATTGAAACGGCGCAATTCATTTGGCCAAATCAAACAAATCGTAAAAGGCAAGCAGTGCGCGAAAAAGCAGCACCAAAACGTGATTGGAGCCACCTCAAGCTGACGCCAGCAGGTCGGCACTGGCACTCCCCCATTCCCGGCCCCATCCCCGCTGGAACCGCCAATCTGCAGCCACCTTGTGGTCCGTGGGTCCACCAGTGTTGGCAGGGCTCTAGAGATTTTCAAAGATTTTAAAAAAGATTTTTAAAAGATTGAAAACCCAAATAGGAACAAGTTTGAAATATATCAAACAGAATTAAGGTATTATTTGGTTTTTCCATTTCAACTAAGAAGAATTAGATACATAATATTTTTCTTTTAAGTATATTGAGAATATTGTTTGCTGGGGATTGTTTATAATCAGTATTTGGATTAAAGAGACTGCTAGTACTGAATTGAAGTGAATTTTCTACTGACCTAAGGAACGTTTTCTCATCTACATGTTGACCATGATTTAGTCTATTAAAAGATGGTTTAATATAGTATAAAAATATAATTTCATAACTGTGATATAAAGCCAAAAAGAAGCCAGATAAATGCTGACTTAACAGCACTGCTGTCCACCGCCGGCCTACCAAGCTGTGTGGCCACAAAGTGATTTGATCTTTGCACCAAAGTGGTAATCCGCATCTAATAATGTGAAGCGCTGCATTCGGCGCACGATCTCCACCAGGATGGAAACGGAGTGGCTCCGGGGCAGAGAAGAGACCTCCCAGTCTGGCGGATCCCAGGTAACGCCGTGTGCAGCCCGAAAGTTGATTGGAGTCAACGATGGAGTTATTTGTACGATTGCCGTGGCCCCGGATCCCAGATCTCTGGACCCGCTCTCTGGACTCTGGGCCATCTGCTGTCCGCTATCTGCGGCTTTGTTGGCCGCGATCGATGCGCACGTTGATTGTGTGGCGCGAATAACAACAAATTATATGCGTTGCGCATAATTGAGAAATATTGAGACATTATGCCCAAAAGAAAGGATGGTGATGGTGTATGGGGGGTACGAGAGGTGTGGCAGCAATTACCGACAAATCTTGTCTCTGTTTCTAATTGCAACTGGAGCTGGAAATAAAGTTAGCTGGTTCATCGCTATATCAAATTGGTTCTATGGTAAAGAAAAGAAAAATCATTGATTACACTGGAAAAAAATAAAAACAAATTACATATACTTTCAGTTTATAAAAAAATTGAAAAAATAAGTAATATTGCTTCTATTTATAAGTGTTTTTACGTTTTCCCCTTATAATTCTCAACTCGTTCTGGCAGAAAGACTTTTTTTTTATATTTGATATTGTAAAAGACTTTCTTAACACTTTCATTTTACAATGATTCTTGATTTCAGAACCTTTTTCCCACGTGTAAGATCGAGAAAGCCGGGGAACGGTGATTTTGTTTCGTAGATAGATCTCTTAAATTATGGCGCAGCAAGATCAACATCGACTGAATGGCCCAGAGCGACCTACAGCAGCGATTGAACCGATCCACAACGATATATCGATGCCAACATCAATCAGCGAGTGAGTGAAAGAGAGTGAGTCAGGGGTAATAAAAGAGCATACTCCACAATACTGCTTTTTTGGCTTATAATGAAACTGAGAAAGTCTGTCATGCATATTTTACTTATATACACGACAATGCCCGGCCATTTAGTGGAATTAAAAGCTGGGCCTGGGCCTTGGCCACACCCACACCCAGGGCCGCCCATGAAGCGAGAAGGGGGGCCGAAAGCGAGATTGACAAATTGAAATGAATGTGTCCATTCACTTGGAAATGTTCATTAAGCGACACTCCCCCTTCCAGGGATCGGTGGGCGGGAGACGGCATCATAAAACGGAGCAGGACGCAGGAACATTATGACGCCTCACCTCAAATGACAGGCACATGATTGCCTAACTGGCACTCGCACTCTTGACGAGAAACCCATCCACTCCCCGAACAGCCCAACCACGTCCCCAGTGCCAGGACCATCCTCTTGAAATTGAAAATTCCTCGTAGTCATCAAGGCCATGACGATGTGACATTGTGGGGCAAGTTAATGCGGTGCCCGTTTCCTCTGCTGGCATAAAAAGCGTGACGTATTTCCGCTTCCCATTTGCACCTGCATTCATTATCCTGCGGTGGTGGGCATGCGTAGCTAAACTTCAGCAGTTGTAAGTTTTTACGTCCTCCGGAGGGGAGGATTGTCTGCCATATCGCATATTATGAGGGCTGGAGACTGGAATCCCTCGATTCCGGAATCCGGATTCAGCGTACAAGTGCGCGTGGCCAATGCGATTTAATGCAGTCAAGTGACTTTGTTTTTATTAGCACAACTTAATGAACCTGAAGTTTTCAACATTTATTACCATGTACGTACATTTCTCCCTTGCTGATTCGGTGAAATTAGAAAGTCAAGTGATTTATGAACGTGCCGTGACTGAAATGAAGTATCGCACTGCCTGTGAATTGGATTTTTTTAGGCTGACCAACTTGCAACAAAAAGTCCTTGAGATGCGGGCTGAATTGTTTATCCATTTGAAAGTTTTGAACATTTTTTTGTAATATATACCAGCGTATGTGTATTATGTGTATGTTTTGTTTTTTTAATTATTTAGAAACTTAACCATGTGGGAACTTTTTTTTATCATTTTAATAATAATGAATAAATTCGTACAAGCCTAAAATATATTTATTGGTAAAATATAATAATATAATTTAATCTATAAAATATAAACATTAAAAAAATATTAATAATAATATATAGGACTATGAAACCCTAATTCGATAAGCAGCTCAAAAAAGTGATTACAATTTATAGGCAACGAAATATTTCGAATTCACATTCTGGACCCCCTTTACACCATTTTAATCCAATATTTTACCTCTTTTTCCACCCACACACTTGTATTTCCCATTAATTAGAGCCAACGACGCATAATATGGCAATGCAATCAGCAGACAAAATAGCGAGAAAGTTTAATTGCAGGCTTTTGCCTGGAAAATGAGAGTACTCCATAATTATGGGCGAGGGAAGAGGGCAATGTCTTCGGAGGGACGAAAGGGTGAGGAGTGCATGACGCATGCGCGTAATTGCTCTGCACACGAAAGTTGCAAGGGCCGAGAGCTGGAACGTCGGGCCCCTCCGCGGTTCTATTCGCATGCCCACCACTGTGGCCGGCAAAAGCCAATCGCATTCTCATTATAGAAAATCCACACAGAGAAGAACTGCTAGCAAATAAAATTACCGGTATCAAATATCACTAATATTGACCTATATTAAAAAAATATTTCGATGAAAATTACATGTAAAAATTGATAACATTTTTACGTGTCTTGTTAAAAATTGCACATCCATAAAAAACAATCAAGAATAAATAAATATTTCCTCTCTATTTCTATTAATTACATAATAACAGTAGAATAGAATTTATAAATATATGCTTTAAAGATTTGACATAACCAAAATGTATACAATAATGTTTTTTGTAGATTAAATGCTAAATTATTTTATAGTTTTATTTCGTAGCAAGAAAGGGACTTAACCATTATAAATCAATAAACGAGGTAGTGATTATTTTGATTTATAATGTGCATGGAGGTGTATCATTAGCCTGCCAATCAATAGATTTTACATTAGCTATATCAAATTACGTATGGCCTTTTATTAATTTGTAATAAACTTTTAGTATTACCAACTGACACAATTGAAACTTAACTGAAGGGGTACATTTTTCCCTGTGCAGGCGAGGCCCTCATCTCGGTTCCGATCCGGGACCCCATTAACGTCAGCCTCGCGTTAAAAATCGATAGATGGATTGGGCTCCGGCAACTACCGACCGTCGTCGTCGTCACTGTGGTCTCGGCGACTTCTCTGGAGATCGGCTGGCGGTCTTGGTCTTGCCTTGGCCGCGGCGGAAGATCAAAGCTCGCGAAAAACCACCATCATCTTCTTAAAGGTGGTAATTATGCCTCACTTTGGACGTATATGGTCGCCTCTATACGATGCGATGCGATGCGATCCAAGCCGAGATGCGTTCAGAACCGAGTTCTCCTCTGGGCCTCTCGTTGATAAAGAAACTGGCCTTGTTGGAATCTCGTTGTGCCGGTGAAAGCTTCGCAGCAAATTTATACGCACTTCCCTGGCAAAACATGGCCGCCGGCTGCAAACTCGTCGCACATAACCCCAAATTTGGCTCCAAGTAGCCCGATATCGAGCTAAACTGAACCGATCCGAAACTGGGCCCTTCATCATAACTCAGCTGTCAGCTGCATGTCACTTCTGCGGCTACCGATCGATGTCCAATCGCCTCGGCAGCACTTTGAAATTGTAGACGCAATTAGTTTGAAATATTATTATCGACACGTACTCTCCCCCAGATCGGTATGAGATGTTAATGGACCTGGCCGGGGGAACTTGTGGTCGCTCTACAATTAGCCTTAATTGAGGAATTTCATTCGTGTTAAACTCTTTGACCGCATCTCTTTCTCTCCGGCAGACAGATTTCACTGGTACCCAAAAGCCGTTCCGAAACCGAAACCAGAACATAAGGCCGCAAGTCGAAAACCCCAATCCGAGAGCCGGAGGAGCAACTACTATATGCTCAATTGAAAAGCTGCTGACAAAAGCTGTCATTGATGATGTTGGCCGCAGCCCAGCCGCTATTTGAAAATCAAATTGCGCCATTAACTGGCGGCAATTAGTGGCCGAATGGAGCATCTCGCATTATAGTATATAGACACGGGTCTGTCAAACGGTAGTGGAACGTTACTTTTTCAATTATGAATAGAGAATGATTGTTTTGTGCGGAGCCAAGTGACGAATGTGCGGCTGCACTGGGAGAAACTTAATGTTATGGTTGGTTACTAAATACTTCCGTTTAATTGGAAGTGAAACTAAAGTATTCTTGACCTGATCCATTAAAAATGCATTTTTCCCAAAAATATACTTTGAGGTCCGTTTCCACATTTAATAAGAAGGAGGTGTTATGCCTGGAAAACCTATTGTAGCTTAGTGTTTATAAAATACATTTAGTTTAATATACGTTCGGTAAACCGACGCTAGACATATTGGATTAGTAAAGCCTTTTTTATAATTTGTTTAGCTTTATTAAATAATTTTTAAAAATGTACTACTTCTTAGGGACACGTTAGAATTAAAGTTAGTGTTACTAAAAAATCTATGTTAGTTTCTTTGTCAACTGCAGAACCAATCATTATTATTTCAAAAACAAATACCAAAACTATTTTTCCACTGCAGCCCGGATAATTTGAAAAGCCGAAAGGCCTTTTTCGTTGGTCCGCCATAAAGCCTAATGGATTACAATGCTCATGTACTCGTTCCCCGTCCGAGTTAATTAATTTGTGACTGTCCGAGAGTCGGGCTAATTAATTAGACAATGGGCCTCGAATGGGGCCTCTCCACACCGCGAACACGCTGATGGATTTGCTCGATCAGCTAAAAGCTGAAAGCCAAATGCGCCATTATCGTTAATAATATGACATTATAAGTTGGGTGAATTTATGTCTGGGCTGCAGGTAATTTTACCCTGGCCAAATTATACCCTGGCTTCAGACTCCACTCAGTGGTATTGATATTGAAATGAGGAAACGGCGGCGAAATGTCACAATGCCATTCGTCTCCCATGTGAACTCACTTCATTAATTTATTTATGAGTCGACTCGACTCGACTGGCACATGGCAAACAACAGAAAATTACACTGGAATTATAGCCACAATTATTTTAAAATTGAATTGCGTCCAATTACGGGCAAAATGAAATGCAGATGGCATCGAGATAGCGTTCTCATTCGGCATAATGGCCGCCAGAACTTTTGGCATTGGGTTTCTGGGTTCTGGGTTCGGGACTCGGGATCGAAATGGAACTGCAAGATGATGTGGGGGCGGCAGTTTAGTGGGTAAAAACGGGAAAGAAAGACCGAAAGAAATCCAATTACGTGGATGCGAAGTGGTGGATGGGCGGTGGCCGTGTCAGGACGTAAGTTATTATCCTGCAATTAATTTGGCTAAATGTCCGCTGCTCCTCTGTGTATCCAGTGCTTCCTTTGCGCCGACTCCGTTCGGCCGCCTCTGATTGGCTGCGTGCCCCAGTGACGTCACTGTTGCAAGTGGCATGTAAGACACGCCTGCAACTCTCGGAAACCAAAGAGCAAATGAGAGAGATAGAGAATGAGAGAGCTCTCTTGCAACACCGTGGATGTATGACGGTTGTGGGAGTAGGTTTCAAGAAGGCTATACTCTATCTGATTTTGTAAATATTTATTGCGCAGTTTGCATTTATTTTAGCTCAATTAGAAATTGTTACAAGAAGGAGTTAAGTATAAACCATTTGATTTGGTTATCTAAAGTGCATAGTTAAGTCCGGTGTACAAGAACATAAAGAATAAATATCTGAGCAATACATTAAAAGAATCTTAGTGGCTTCGTTTAGCTAAAATCTTTAACATCTTAAATTTCATAAAAACCACTATAGTATAAAGAAACCTTTTTAAAAACTTTTTTAGTGGCCTAAGTATGAATATATTTTTTAGTTCAATTTGAAACATTTTAAGACTTCAAATTTGAGTTTGCGGGAAATAATTTTTTGGAATTATGAAATTATGGGAAAGTTTTTAAATTAAAACGGTTCTAATTGATTCTCATAGTCAAAATAAAAATTCAAATTTATAACTTATACATTTTTGTTTTAAACTGATAAATATAAATCATATCAATTACTTTTAAATATTAGTAAAAATATATAAATATTTATTTTATACCAAATTACGTTAGCCCCTATATTCGACTTACAAATAAACCTTCTAATTCTGAAACGAAACTAATCCTTTTGTCAGAATGAATTTATACAAGTTAATTAAAGATAGGCTAAATGAAGTCTTGGATTATATTCCCCAATTTATCTAAGGCGTTCTAACCAACATTTCCCAAGTCCGAATTCATTCGGAGAATGGCCTAATTGGAATCAAAGCCCCACAGTCATTTAGCTATCTGAAATAGTAGCTGGCCGATGTAGCGCCCACTTGAATGCCCTCCGATCCGATTCGAATCCAATCGAGGGACTATCGCCACACGCATTTTCGGGAACCATCAACCAAATTAATTTTCGGATTGGTCGCCCATCACGCTTATCGAAAATGGCCGAAAGTGGAAACCTTTTAGGCGGGTTCCCCACTTGCCAACGCGCCGTCTTGGGTGGCAAATTAAAATTCGATTTTTCAAAACATCAACTTTTGATGCACAAAATGAATGCGAGTCTACTTAATTCGATTTAGTTTAATTTACTTTTTCATTTCGGCCAGTGTTCCTTTTGTAATTCCATCGATTTGTTGATGTTACAAATGGTACAATCCGGGATCGGGGACTTCGGGTGTGAAGCTCCTTTGTCTAGGGATGCGTAGCAAATGTCCCGGACAAAGGGAATCGGAATTGGCACAGGTTTGCCAGCAGGTCTGGGTCTTTACTTTGCAGAGCAGGGAAAACTCATTACGGAGCGTGTGATAATCCACAGCTCGGCACAAAGGACTCGCATTAGGCACACGTAGTTAGCGCAAGGACCCGAGTCCTTCTTCGTCCTCGGCGTTGGTGGCTAATGGAACCCAGGACTCCGGGACCAAGCACTTTAGTTTTGGTCAATACCTTTCACACCTACGATCCGCTGAGCGTGGAGAATCGTAAACGAGAGGGAGATTCGTCCTTTCGATCCTTTATCTTTGATCGGTGCCGACCCACACAGGTGCCGCTTAGCCCGCTTAGAGCCCGGCCACAATTAGGCGTTAATACGCCGGAGAGAGATTTATAATTGTGTTAAAACCCCGCACTCAGATTTCATGAGAACGGAATCGATATCGATCGCGTCCCAAGCCCATTTCCATTCCCATTTCCATGCCCATCGAGGGCGTTTCTGTATTTGCTGTTGAAATTTTAGGCCAATTTACACATTTCCCTACAACAAACGCGGAGCGAAGCGAAAAATGTGGCGTCACTGTGTTAATTGCCGCCCTTGCCCAGTCATTGCACCCAGATCTATCTGCATCTGCCCCCCGAAATCACGCCCCAAAAATTAATCTCCATTAGCCGGGGATGGCAACCCCAAAAGCAGACAATCCTGATCCTAAAAGAAATAAAATCATTCAACTGCTTTCAACGCGGAAGCAATAAAATCTCAAATTACTTTTCGTTTACATCCTGTGCGGGATTTGCTCTCTGTCCCCCACTCAAAAAATGTTTAACGTAATGATAGCAATTAATTTCCCAGCACAGCACCCACACAAAGTCAATGCTTGGTCAAAGATAAACAAATCGGAAAACATATTTTTATTGTCGCCTCGCAAAAATGCCGCTGGGGGCTATTAATTACCGAAATCCCCCGAATAGAGTATGGCGAATTCTTATCCCTTTTCAATTTCAGCCAACTTTTCCCCGTATATCAGTCTGCTGGGTCCGCACAAAAGTGTCGCCGTGATTTATTGCCCGGGTCGTAATAAATTTCTTCACTCCAGGTGATAACACATAAATCAATCCATTAGTTTTTGCCCACTCGCATGTATCATCGACTTCGATCTGTTGACTCTGGACTTTTGTTTACCCGCGGGGTTACTTGAGGGTGGCTTGCTTTTCTTTGGGGGACTGGATAGGCTCACTGGATTCGTTGCGCAGCTTTTTGGCTTCGCCGGGGGAGTGACAATAAATTATTGGCATGATTAGTCTGAATTTGGCCCAAATGCGGAAACAGCAGGTTCCCACAGCGCCGAGCTAGACTTTCCCAAGATTTGCCAAATACCATTCCCAGGGCGAAAATTGAAAGAAGCGAATGGAGATTGGATTAGCAAACTTCGAGTCGAGGTGACAAAGTGATGGGGCACAACCGTGTGGAACGCCCCAAGGTATGCAGCATTTCGAGGGCCACTCAACTGGCGGCACCACCACAACACAGGTGGCAATGTGGCCATTATGGCTAATGGGCAAAAGACCTGGCCCCGAAGCGATGCGTTAAAGTAAGCCATAAAAAAGACAAAGCCGTCATTTTTCTAATGAACCGGCAGAGGAGAACGCTGGATACTCAATGCTTAATACTGAGGACTGGATGCTGGAACATAACGACTTTGGCCAATCACGCAGCCGCGCCGAACTTCAAAGTCTGGCGGAAGATATGAGCCGCTTAACGCATCCAATGGATACTGTGCGAGCGAGAGGCAGAGAGCTCTTGGCCAGCTTTGATAAATGGCCAGACAGGCGTACAAAGTGGAGAATAACGAGCGAAAACAGGCCGAGAGACGCAGGGTAACGAGCTTCGCAGTGTGTGTATCTGTATCTGTGTCGGCTGTATCTGCTGTATCTGCTGTGGCTGAGAGAGTGTGTATCTCGTAGGCTGTGTATCTGCGGCTTAATCACATTGCCTGGCCATTGGCCAGTCGGCGGCGGCGGAAGATCAAAGATCAAAGCCGTCTTTGGCTGTTAGAAGCGGCTAGCTTGGTGGTCGCTCTGGGCTTTGCTGCCCCAGTCCTCCTGCCCCCCAGTTCCAGTCCCAGTCCTCCTCCTCCTCCTAGAATAATTGGCAGGTAGCCGTGCGGCGGCATCCGACCAAATGACATGCCGATGCCGATGCCAATGCCGCTTCCAATGCCACCAACAAACAAATAAAAGCCAGCAAAAAGCCCTCTTCCTGCGGCACTGCCACCAAATGTGATATTTTCACATTCCCATGACATTCTGCAAGATCGCTCAGCAAAACGCCAGCGGAAGTGGCAAAATGAGTGGCGTTTAAAGACGCCGCCGCGATTTGGGTGGATCGGTTATATTTCGCTGGCGAAATGCGAACTGCTGGCTGCGACAAAAGTGACATGCAAAACTCTGTCAAATTAAAGTCAGTCATTCGGGGCATTGGCTTTAAGTCTGGGGACCCCCGGGTGTCATTAGCATAACTGTCAAAATCTCCCAGAAGAGGGGCCACATCAAAGGCGTCTGTAGCCCCGCCACGCATCGCTGCCAAGCAGACAAATATCAGCTAAATAAATTCGCGGTAGACATTAAAAAAGGGAGGCGATCGGTTGCCGCTTAAGTGGGGGAAAAGTATGGGATATATAAGGAGAATATATCCACCGTTTCATATGGTCTTGAAGTTCCCATGAAATTCAGGACTGATATTGCTTAACCATTAATAAAAAAACTTATTTTAATGAGAAATATTATAGTTGATATAAAAAAACGGTTTGAACCCCTTTCTAATTTAAAAAGCTCCTTAGCCTTTTAAGAATACACTTTTGCATTTCTTTAGAATTTTATTATGTACACCCTCTGGAATCAGTATGTGGTTTGTCTTCAGTCTTAAGGTATTTATACATTCATCAAATGAACATTAAACAAAACATATGAATGCTTTAAAATAATGTACTAAGCCATAAAACAAACAATTTGGTTTCATTTAAAAATAGATAATAAATACTTCGATTGCTAGTATGTATATAGTATTTAATGCTGTAAATTAAAAATTATATTTAATCCATCAAGTCACAAAACACAGCTAATTACAAAGGAAATCCTTTAATTGTTGTTACATTTTGAGTAATATTTTTAACCAAAGAGGGACTTTAAGAAACTCGAGGCCCATTTCCCAGGCGGCATTTCCTGACTTTAAAAGCCGCCGCCGAGTGGCAAAAATGAGGAACATCCTGACGGCTGCCGGACAAGCAAGTGCCACCAAGGAAGCGGGGAGAATTCGATGGCAATTACAGAAACACAGTGTTGCACAATCAAAACACACTTGCAACGCCCCTCGAGAGGCCTAAAACAACAAATAAAGCAATCAAAGACGATCCGGCGAACGGACACATGTTCTTTCCCACAGCGGAAACCTTTCTCCATCAGCATTACGTCAGAGGGACGTGAAAGAACAACAAATTGTGGGATATTTATAAACGTCAAAATAGGCAAAAGTCAAGATCCCTTGAGATATTTTATGGCCACAAGAAAGAACACTTCCCACCGCCGTGGAGCTCCTGGGCCAGGTCCAGGGAATCAATATTTGGGACTGGGCACTTGTCAAAGGCGTGTGAATAGTATCGTCAAACAGGAGATCCTATATAGAGATGTGGCAGAATCAGAAGGGAACTCACAAAATCAAAGGGATTCACCATCGGGGTATCGTAAAAACGCCGACGATTTCACACTCACCTCTTTGGGGCGTAATAAAAATTAAACGGTAGCTAGTTAGGAGGCATTCTTGGATCCGTATTGTATTGTTTGCATTGATTTCGGGTCGGCATCGGGCTCTATTCGTTTTATGTGCCATATTTTCATTAACAAACCGGAGTTTTCGTGGAAACACGAGGGCGACTGCGAGGACGGCACTTTTGAAGGCGATTCTGACCTGGGAATGGGCCTTCCCAGAAAGCGGATTGGCAGTGGGACCCGGGTTCCAAGGCTTCTGCTAATTAAAGCACACAAAAATGTTAATTTGTGAATTTGTTCCGGGGCAGGCGTTGATGGGAATCAATCGCAATGCCACACACACGCGAAAGCTGCCACATCACGATCATCGATTGCCCATTGGAACCAAGCCACTTCCCCGATTATCAACGATAAGAACTGGCCCCTTGATTGATGGATCTCCGTTCCGCAGCTGCTAGATTTAAAGTAAAAACTGTGCCACACATCACGATCATGTCGGATGTAGGGCCAGCAAATAAATTACAGGCTAATCACCAAAAATGAATCGCAAAGCCAAAACGCGACTGTAAATTAAAATGTTTACGCGGATAAGTTATTGCGTTGATGGCAATGAATATTCATGATGCGGTCGAGAGCGGCATTTTAAATTAAATAAAAATAAATTAAGGCATCTTGCCTCTCACTAATCAAATTAATTAATTATTTACCTTTGAAAGACACCGAAACGCGGCCATAATAAATTCAAAAAAGCGATAGAAATTAGTGGCATCAGACCAATGGCTGACCATATGGAACTAATCACTGTTTATTAGCTCGGCCAAATGAACAACGAATTTGCATGAACTGTGGCACTGACAACAAATAAATTTGCAATGAAATAACATAAATAAGTCATAAACTATATGTTGATTGAGAAAA
Source organism: Drosophila subpulchrella (assembly GCF_014743375.2). Classification (NCBI taxonomy): domain Eukaryota; kingdom Metazoa; phylum Arthropoda; class Insecta; order Diptera; family Drosophilidae; genus Drosophila; species Drosophila subpulchrella. The sequence goes on from NW_023665577.1 coordinate 2,432,502, forward strand.
ATAAGTCATTTCGTTTGAGTAAAGTAGGGAAATAATGTTAATGATTTTAGAAAAATATAATCTTGACAAATTTAAAAGTGATACAAATAAGATTATTAAATTAAAAATAAGTCATCAATTCGTAGAAAACTGCATGTCGTAAACATACATATTAAATATTTAAATCAATTAAATATTTGTATTTGCTCATGGTATACATTTATTATTTTAAATCTAAGATATTAGCTAAAAGATTTTCCCTTATAGCTTATGTTTCCTGTAGTAAGCCCACGCGTTAACCCAATGCCAAAAATTTTAATTTCACTCATATTTAATTGCTTGAAATAAGCGAATGGCACTAAATAAAAACGAAGATGAGATTTATGCTGCAATTTGCGTAAAATTATGTTAATGGCCGCACGGTGGCTGAAGGAGGTGGTTGCAGTGGAGGGTGGTGCAGTGGTGCGATGGTGGATGATCTGCAACCACGGCAACGCCACTTCAGGTTTTTCATGCACTCGAGCGCGAAAATATCATTGATTTAAATTAATGGACATGTCAGGCAATTAATAAATGCAAACAGCATGGAAACCGCGACGGAATAGACGACTTTGTATTCAGTGGAGCTCTTTGGGATGAGGGGTTGCAATTTTTGAGTTTTCGGAAGGGAAAACCAGCAAAACACCACTATTAGCTGAGAAAAATAAAAATGTAAATATAGTCTTATTTTTTAGGAAAAAAAAACCGACGAAAAAATGCGCAAACAATTATGTGAAAAGATAAGCTGAAAAGGCACAAAATTAAATGAAACGAAGGTAAACATTGCATTTAAACTTCATTTCACATACCGTTTTGTGTCTGAAAATTTATTAAAATTAATTTTGGAACTATCCCATCTGTAGTTTATAAAACAAAAAGCTTTATGTACTCTCTAAAAATTAATTAATTAATTAATTTCATGTTGAAGTATCACTCTACTTTCTAGTAAGGTGGAAGTTCTATTTTTGTGCAATCTATTAATATTTAATTTAATTTAATTTGCAATATCATCACGGATTTCATTTAATTAAACAATGAAAGTATATAAGTGGTTCAGCCTATTCTGCTGTAATGTGGAACTCCAGTTTTGGATCGATCTATTAGTTGTTAATTCATCCGAATTCTCCATCCCCATCCGATTCTTTGGACACAGTGCCAATCAATTCCATGCAGAGTCCTCAAGTTGGCAAATGGCATGGGGAAAACGCACCCCTCTGTGAAGTACTCATGGATTTAATAGAGTCATAAATATGAACTGCAAATTTCCATCGCCCAGCTGCAGCATTTGGTGGCGATTTCACGCTGGCAATCAGTTTGCCTTTGACTCCCTTGCACATTGTCTCCTCAATATTTATTGAGTCCTGCCCGCAGAGCCCTCGAGGTCCTAATGAGTTTTCAATTAAGTGTGACACGGGCATTGTCACCGGGAAATTAGGATGAGGATGCAGCCACCCCAAAGTCTGAATATCACGTATACGCCGCATTTGTCACGGGAGGGTGCAAAAACAAACCCTTTTCGCCTTTTCCACTCGACTGCAGGGACTTAATTTGTTTGCATTAAAATGACATAAATCTCGGTACAGCCCCAAAAATTGCCCACTCATCTCGCATGCGCCAAGTGGCACTGATACCGAGGGCCAACTTCAAAAAGAACCCTTTTCCGCCGTGAGTTGTGCGAGTATCCACTGGATTCGTTAGTCAGCAGAGCATTTCCACTGTCGCGGCACTCGCCATTTTCACACTCATGCAGCTAATGAGCAATAGAATTAAATGAAAATGCCACAGAGGAAAAGCCAACAAGAAAAGGCAGCGACGGCGACAAGGCGGCCAAGAAATCGATTTGGTCAATTTGTTATTGTTGCACTCGCCTTCTGCTGGTTGCCTTACACTCTTCTTAAGCCTACACAGAGAGAAAATGGAGTGGATAATGTTTAAGTGCTCAAATAAATAATTGTACTATTTTTTATTGGCTGTTTATAAGGAGTTAAGCATTAAACACATCATATAGTTTTGTGTAACAGATTGCTGGTTATGGTGAAAAAAACATTGAACGTTCATACCAGCATTTTTTATTTACTTTAAATTATCAAATAATTTGTTTTAATTACTTGTTTAAAACTATCTTAAACGAAAATATATATACCAGTTAACGAAAATCGTACCTAAAAACAGTTTATACATTTTTTTTTTCAAATTACTCAGAAAAACCAATTATGAGTATTTGTACAATCAATATTTTAAGGACACATCTCTTGACTTTATGAAAATTGTATATTACAATAAAAGAAAAATGTGTTAAGGATATAAGTCATGTATAATCAAATTTTACTTTGCAGTGGCAAGGACCTCAATTTCTCGCGGTGTACCCTGCCACAACCTTTTTGCCAGCCAAGAACGAAGCGCGCAAATCTGGAGTCGCCGCAGCTTTAGCGGCCAACTTGAAACGCGTCGGCGTCCTTTGATCAGTTCATATTATAAAATACTATGGTCACGCCTTAAAGGCATTAAACGAGATGGCGCTCTGCTCCACACACACACAGATGCCTGCGCACCCATACAGGGGCAGAAGATGCTGCACAGAGTGGGGCAATAGATTCCGGCCTGCAAGTTCTTTGTTGCATCTTCTGGCTTCTTCTTGGCCAGAACCAGAACCAGAACCAACTCATCGTGATGAGGCCGAAACCCGAAGCGGGCTCAGATCGGCGGAGGGACAGGAACAGGAATCGGAATCGCTGCTTCCACATATGGGCTCGCAAAAAGAAGAAGGGAGAGAAAACACAGAAGGGGGACCAAATAAAGAAAAACCCTTCCTCGCTTCCTGCCAACGTCTCCCGATTGAGTTTGTGGCTCGAAGCCGATCTCCGGGCAGCATCGCAAATGCAACGTCATCTCGAGAGGCGCACGGCAATCAAGCAATGTGGTCTGACCCCTCAGCAGCCCCCCCCCCTTCCCCGCCCCTGCCCCTGTCCCTGCTCATCCGTGTTGGCCAGGTCTTAATGCTCTCGGGGCGTTCGGACCACCAAACGAGCGAGTGCAGCTCAGAGGTGTTTGAAATGCGCTTTTTAACTGCAATGTAGTTGATTTGATATTCATACGTGCAGCGGCCCTTTCCGCGTCTCCGCTTTCGGTGTAATTGTGCCGCTCTGTCGGCCTTTTTAGCCACAATAGCACTCAAATTAGGTAGTGAGGCAGTCGGGAATACCCTTTTTAGTTGGGCTTTATGTTTTTTAAATAGCAATTAAAACGTTATTAACTAGGTACTTGAGTGCTTATTACTTATAATGTAAGATACTTGCATAATTTAGGAAGAGAATTCATATAACCATATAATAATAGTAATCATAATTATCGTCTTTCGTACTTCCTCTTGCAGAAAATATTTCAACAGATAACCAAGAATTATTTAATTAATTTAATTTATTCAAATATTTACCTATCTCAAATTTTAACTCAGTAATATGGAAATGGTCGAATAGTGTACATAAAATCCATAAATATAAAACCCAACTCATTGTATTTTACAAATAAAATTAAAGTTCTTAGAGTCAAAACAAGATCTTGATGATTTCCTTCTTTTCGGAAATAATATTTCTTGAATTTCATGGAAATTTATAAGTAACATTTTAGTTTCTTTAACAAGAAGACAAATAAATTTCACATGCTTCTTTTTTGCCACTAATATTTCTTTAATTTAATGATCATATTTTATTTAAGCGCCAAAGTTTCAGATTATTTGAAAAGATATTCAAGTTAATAAGTTCATGAGGCGCTTTACGCTCTTTGATGAACTTAAAATACCCTGCGTGAAAGTAAAACAACTTCTTCAATGGTCAGCCGTAGCCATATAATTACTTCTTTTTTGCATGCAAATGTTGATTGCATTTGCCCCCCAAAGAAGGAGAAGAACACCGGCAGGCAGCGTAAAAAAAAACATTGTTTCCTCTTGTCAGTCGGTGAGTCAGGCCCTCGAAATGGAGGAGCTACTGTAATTTCCACTCGCATTAATTATGTTAAACACAAGTCTCAATATTTAAACAAGCGACCCCCCGAAAAAAGTGCAGTCCAAATGAACCACTGAACCGTTTGTTTGAGCACGGCCAACGCAAAAGCCAAAGACAAAGGGGCCGCCACCGCTGATGCCACTTTTTGTATTTATTTTCCCTGGCCTTTGTGGACCAGTCGGTAGCATCCACATAGCCACATTCACCTCCACATCGCCAACCACGGCATCGACAGCCTCATCAAAGCCGCCGCAGCTGGGGCAGCGCTGTAATTATCACACGTCGGTCAAAATCAACGCGGCCACGCGCACTCTCGGCCAAGTCTATTAACTCAATTAAGGGGCCAACGCACAAATATTTGTGTGCGGCATTCAGTCGAAAAAGTATCCAAACAGTGTTCTCTGTCGCATGTAAATACGAGAATTCCCCATTCCCCTTCGAGTCTTCTTGGAGGAGCAAGAGGTCCCATGTTGACACAGCACAGTTCGATGCGTATACGCCGTGTGGCACGTAGCTCCACAAAAAAGAATTATTGTTAGGAACCTTCAAGAACTCGAATTAAATAAAATATATCACCTAGAAAATCCAAATGCAAATTTTAGATCAACAAGAAATAAAATGAATCAAGTTAAATCATAATCCTAATATTCGATTTTTATAGAATTACGAAATTAAATTCTTTAGTATATAATAAATTATTTATTTATAAAATATCTGTGAAATTATATTCAGCTATTTTTTTGTACAGCCTTCTGCCAGCATTATAGAAAGGAATTCATCTAAAAAATAATTTAGAAATTGAATAAACCAAAAGGGTATTTTTTTAATAAACTTTCACAATGTAAAAATAAAATAAATGTTTACCTAAGTTAATGTTTTAGCGGTCGCCAAGTATTACCATGCAATTTTGATTTTACTTGTAAGAGTAATTTTTTCGGTGCAGTTAATCGATGCTGTACACTCTACATGTGGTGGCAGAGTTGTAAGCCCGCTTAATGGGAAGCTGCTGATCAGGACCTATTTACATTTTTTATTCAAACGTAAAATGTAGATATTTTTGCCAATGCCGGCTTGAATATTAAAATCAGTTTTTTTACAGAACCTAACGTAATTTTCTCCAGTGTAGACCTGCTGGCCCGGATCGAACTGCCCTGCTGCGGATCGCTTGGCCCCCTGAGAGCCAGGAAAAAATGTAGCAACAGATTGAGACGAAAGCACAAGCCCCGAAAATAGAAACGAAGATGAAAAAGTTAAACATTTCAATTTAAGCATCGCTTTAATTAGCATGCGCTTGTTCATTGTTTTCCGTTTTTGTGCTTTCCATCGAGCGTTTGATTTGTGTCTCGCATTTGCGTTTCGGTGTTCGGATTTTGGCTTTTAGCTTTTAGCCATCCCGGCTTGATTAGCGTGCCCAACGGAGGCTGCCCAGCTTGCCCCGAAAGCGAGGTCTCTTGGCCTGGTCTTTGGCTTCGAACCCGAGTCCAAAACTCTGGAGGCGCACTCGCTTTGTGGGTGGCCCCTAAACGGCTTACTTCGCTCTGCTACTTTTTCCTCTGGGCCACCTTTTGTTCGGCCAGGGCTTTCTTGGCCATGCCGATGATTACTGTGAAATTGGCAATGTTTAATGGTCGCTCCAGCTCAAGTGTCTTTTGTGTCTAACTACTTTTCTCTTTGATGAGTTTTCTTTTCTGCCGTTTTTCTTATTTCGGCACAAAACGCTCGAGTCGGAGGACTTTCTCTTTGATTCTCGAGTCAAAGGCGGACATTTCTGCCAACTAAACAATACGGTAATGACTACATCTTGGTTAATCAAGATTTAAGCTAGAAATATGACAAATTGGTGGCTCAAGTTGTAAGGAAAGTTTGTCAGTCATGGGAAAATATTAAGGGGTTTTAGTTAGTGTTGATGAAAAATGAAACCTACTCATTAAAATGAAAGTAAAAATAGGGATGAAGAATATTAAGAAAACTAATTTTTAATAATAATATTGTTAAAACGTGCAAACCTCTTTAAAATAAATAGATAGATTTTTAATTTAAAGTATACAAACAGTACTTTTTATTTTTAACCCGAACTGTAAGCACTAAAATTCCATACAATTTGTTGTAATATCAATAATCCATTTACTTGCAGTTCAACTAATTGGAAATAATGACTTGCCAGCGATAATCCAGCATGGCTAACTCCCAAGCGCTTTTGAATCATTTTGGGTCAATCGAACACACCCAAGTCGAGCGGACAAAGTAAAGGCGGCTTAAATGCATAATTATCGTCTAGCCATCGGTAGTGATTTTCGACATGCTACCAAACAGCCAGTCGATTCCAATCTCGTGATTTGTATCTGCCGCACAGGCAACATCAAGTGGCAGTGACGGGCATGTGTCAATGCTGCGTGGGTCGCTGGCTGGAAATCGGAACCGAAAGTGACTCCATGGCATATGCAAATCGCTCGGGGCTCAGGGCAACTAAAAAACACACAAAAATAAATTTGTTTATGGAAGCTGTGACTACGGGCTGTGGCTGCCGTTGAAAGCTTGCTAATTGACAATTACAGACAAGTCGTTGTTACAGAAGTTGGGGCTTTTATGACAACGGAGGCAATACACTAGCTCCAATGGAATCAAGTATGGGATACACATAAATTTATGCATACATTATTAAAGTGAAGGGACTAAAAATTGATAACAATTTTGTTACCCGCTTCAAGCAATGATCCGCCAAATAAAGCTGTATCAAATAAATCGTATTCTTAAAATATTGGATTTAAATAAAACCATAAAAATATTTATTTTGGAATAGATTAAAGATCTCTAGATCTGAAAAAATTTAATTTTAAAATCCTATATATATTTTTTAACCATATATTTAAATAAGAATATCTTTGTTCCTGAAAAATGTTTTCAAAATGGTACGATAGAGAACATTAAATTATAGGTTCAGAAAGTCACCTATTATTTTTAAAATTATGGACATTCATTTCTTATTTCCCTGCTTAATATAAACCCGAGCTTAAACAGCTGGCGAACTAGTACTTATGAGCCATTTAGATACATGATGATAGTGACGATCTAAATTATAGAAAATCTATCGTTTCCGGGGGAGCCAATCAGAAATGAATCAGCTGCCCCGGCCGCTTTGTCCACCATTATCCGGCAGCTGCTACTGAATCGATAAATCAAAGAAATCGTCGCCCTGCATTTAAATTTGAATATTAATGAACCCTTTCCCGGCACTTTCACCGCAGGAGTTTATCAGCGTGTGAATGGAGCCACACACAGATGGGAACTCAGAGGGGGCACAGGTGTAAATTGACTTTCCCCGCGAAGGATTCATCGACTTCAAGGACCTGGCATAATTAACACGGCGGCTTTTCCCACGCAGCCACCGTGTGTATCTAATAGATACACTAATAGCCGCCGAGAACAAAGGGGAAATGGGCAGAAGAAATTAGAATTATAAAAATACAGAAGCGCTAAACGCGGGGAATCAAACGCACCGCTCGCGGCGAGACCCAATCACAAGCCGAATGCTCAAATATTTGTGTGATTAGTCCTTATCAACAGCCGCTCTCCGGGAGCACCAGGTAGTAGTGGTCTCTGGACCTCGCCAAGGGTCCCGGATAAGGTCGGCACCCAAGAACCCGAAAACCAAAGAACCCCTGAACCCAAGAACCCGAGACCAAGACCCACTGCGGCTAAAGTCGAGCGCTGAGCCTGCGGTGGTCGCCGGCGATTCCTTTCTCGTTTAGCGTCCTGCTGCGACGGCAATTGGCTTCGATTTTCGATTCTTCGTTAATAGACCTCTGGCCCTTTGTCTTCAGACGCCTTGACGCCTTTGTGCTGCCGGCACTCTGCCGCCGCTGCTACCATGTACTCCTTTGTTCTCCGCTGTTTGTTGCAGCAATTCGCATTTGTTTCAATTAAAAGGATTTGGCGTTGTTTGTTGGGCCTCTGGGTGTCAGCGATTGCCTTTAAGTTGGCTAAGACGTGTGGACAATTGCAAATTGGCTGGCATTTAAATGCAGCTAGGTGTCGGGCGGCAGGGATCACACACTTGGAATTCTGAAGTCCATTTAATAAATGTAATTTCTCACAGTCAGTACTCAATATTTATGAAGTTTTATAATAAAAAACAAAATATTAGGCTTTAATTCATTTAGTTATCTTGCAACTAATACCCGAAGACTTCAGTCTTCGAGCATTAAATAATTTTTTCAATACCGTATTCTTCACTCATTTCAATATTTAATATTTTTATCAGACCTACTTACTAATTAATGTATCTGCACATTGCATTAAAAATTTTTTAATAAATATTTAAATTTATGAATTAACATAGCATTCAACAAGAAACATAACAAAAGGAATAATTTATTTTCAAAAAATGAAATCGATGCAAAAAATATTCGCAACAATGTTATATTACCCTTATACACGTCATTAAAGAATAATATTAATTAAATTAACTTTAAATCCATACTTAATATAATATGTACATGCTATGACAATTATGAAATTCCTCTTATAAGTTTTTTTTGCTGTACCCGATCGATATTTGCATAAGTGTTAGTGAGTTTGAATATATACAATGGTACTTTTTTTAAAAAACGTATTCCGATAATTATCACTTTTATGTATCTTTTTAGAAGTTAGAAAAAAATTTCCCAAAAGATAAAAAAAGATATTCGAAAAAACCCGGTAGTGTAAAATTTGATACTGAAAGTTTCAATTCAAATTTTTTGCCGTCGGGATAAACAAAATTCAGTTCTATCCTGGAGAAATAACTGTGATAAAAGTAATTATATTATTTGGACTCCAAATAAAACGAATTGGAGTGAAACAAATAATCCGGACAATTAGTTTCAATTAAACAAAGTGGCCCCTAACCAATATCCGCTGAAAATAGAGACTATTCCTTCTCGTTCAACCGAAACTGGCATTCTTAGACCCAAATTAATTTTCAAATGTCTACAAATTTATGAGCAATTTTTACTTCCCCACCGTTTCGTTTTCGTTTTTTCTCTTCCACCAAATTAATTGTTCGTTTTTCTTACAGCAAATTAATTGCAAACGCTTGACAATTAAACGCGGGCTGCCTTCGGGGGTCATCGTCATTTATGCTAACTGTGCGGGGGGTTACGAGCCCCACTCGCTTGGGGGAGGGGGCCTTCAAAGGGGGATTTGCACTCCTCTGCCGCGGCCGCTGCCGGCGTCGCCGTCGACGCATCTGGAGTTGTGAAAACTTTGCAGCGACTAAAATACTAAATACAGTCTCGTTACAATCTGAGGAGCGTGCGTCTCGCTCGCACCCGCCGCCTGCCGTCCCTCTCGCACACCAGTCGCATGATGAACGCCATAATTACCGTTACGTATACGCCACCATTGCTATTTTTTGTTGCTGTAGCCGATTGGTGCTGAGAGCTGAGCAGAGCGAGATGGCAGCCGCATGGTGCTGTTTCGCTCTTCCGCAGAACGGGTTTGCTCTCTCGCCAAGAGAGCGCAGTTATGATTTGATTGCGAGAGAGGGAGAGAGAGAGAACGAGCTATGCGAAGCGAGAGGGCGAGAAAGAGAAGGAGTGGGAGAGGGAGAGGAGCGAAGAGAAGCGCGGCAGCAAAAGAACTGAAGAAATATCGACGTGTCTAGTTAGCAAACCAATCTTCAATCTAGTTTCGAACAGTTGACTGCGAAGCGTCGAGTTGAGAGGTCCTACGCGTCGTCGTGTCGAAGCCCCAGTGTTGACTGCTAATCAGAAGAAAATAACAAGATTCGAGTTCGGGACTGCCATCCTCAGTAGCCCGTCGTCAGTGAAGTGATAAAGCCGTTCCACAAATACAAGAAATAGAAAAACAGTTTAGTGCTCCAACTAACCTAAAGCAAGCGAAATCCCCGGACAAAAAACCAAGTGCTGTAGCAAACCTAATGCTCTGCCCTCCAACCATGCGCCCGGCCAGTCCCGCCGAATCCGAGATCTCCGTGGGCGGAGCCCCCAGCCCGCTGCCCACGCAGCACCATCCGCTTCCGCATCCGCACTCGCATCCGCTGCAGCATCCGCGGGCCAGCACCATCGATCTGCTGCAGCAGCAGCAGCTGCTGATGCAGCACCATGCCGCCGCGGCCGCCGCAGCCGCAGCAGCGGTCTCCGGCCTCAACCGGAGTGCCGTCGGCAACCTGCCGGAGGACTACTTCCAGCCGCTGAAGCGCCTGCGCATGTCCTCCTCCTCCTCGGAGCCGCGGGAGCACACGCCCAGTCCGCCGCCGGTGGTGCCGGAGCCGCAGACCAACCAGACCACCAAGTCGGCCATCGAGGGGGTCAAGAGCTTCTCCATCGCGGACATCCTGGGTCACTCGGAGAAGCAGCGGGAGGAGTCCGTCTCGCCGCCCCCAAATGCCGGCCTACTGGCTCCACCCGCCTCCCGACCCATGGCCTCCTCGGGGGGATTACTGCAGCCGCGGACGGAACCCCTTGACGTCCATCCGGCCGCCGCCGCTGCCATGCTCTTGCCCAGCGGACAGATTGTCCGGCCGTGGGACCACCTCCTCGGTCCCGCCATGCCCGTCCGCCCCTTCATCCCCTCCGCCCTGCTGCACTACGAGCAGCGCCTGGCCCTGGACTACCACCGCCAGCTGCAGGAGCACTTCAACGCCCAGGCGCAGCTGCTGCGCCACATGGGCATGGACATCATTCCGTCGGAGAGCGGCTCCGACCGCTCCAGTTCGGCGGCCAGCGACTGCTGCTCCCCGGAGATCGCCAGGGATTCTGCGGCAGCCGCTGCCGCCTCCGCCGCCAGTGTCCGCCGGAGTCACAGTCCGCAGTCGTCGGCCCAGGCCGGAACTAGTGGATCCACGAGTGCTTCAAGCCCCCCGCAAGGAGCAGCCGGAGCTGGAGGAGCGTCCAGTGCCGCCAGCAATGCCGCCGCCGTTGCCAAGGCCAAGGCCAATGGCACTCCGCTGGATGCCCTCTTTCAGATGACCACTAAGGACTTTGACGAGTCACAAGGTAAGCATCTTACGAAGAGATATGAGATATAAGATAGATAGATATATGTCATAGATAGACAGAAATATATTATAGATAGACATATATCACAGATATAAATAGATATTTATCTTAGATGGATAAATAGATAATTTAGATAGATAAATGGATATATATCATAGATAGATAGATAGATGGATTTATATCTTAAAGATACAATTCATATTGAGAATAACAATACTTTCGGCTTAGATGTACCTTTTTCCTTTTCGTTTTCTTACATTAGGAAACCCCAATTTGAAAATATTACCATTCATTGTTAGGATATTTTTGTTTTTTTTTATATTTATAATTTGAAGTAATCGAAGTATTTACTGTACAAACCATCAGATAAGCTTAGTACTTTACTTATTACATTTCATTACCCACACCATACATTTCCGATCACTTAAGATCGCCAGCGATTTTTACTCAGACTGTTTCGATTGATAAATGTCTCAATTTCCTTAATGAATTTACGCGATTTCTTAATTAGAATAAAAGCTTCTAATTTGTTATCGTTTGGATATGGGGGATATTGAAAACACAGCAGCTGAATATTCAGCTTGTTATGATGTTTGCCATTTATCAATCAGCAAATTCGTATTTCGTTTAATTGAAATAAATGGCCCGCTTACCCCGCTCCCCATTTTAGAGTCTTTTGTTATGTAAATTCCTGAACCGATTCGATTTCGGGCTTTTAATTAATTGGCAGCATGCGCCAGTGGCAGACAGAAACAAATGGAACAAGTTGGCGATAAAATATAAGGCATTTAAGGGAATCGAATTTAGTTCATCCACTTTGAAAGTATAGTACCGGTCACACAGTTCAAAGCGATAGTCATCCGAGGACATTTTGTGGGCGTTTCAGTACTACCCGCCCCCACCCCCAAAAACCTGACAGTGATTTCATGGCAATTAATGGTTAATAGTGCGCACTGTCCGCATTAGTATATTTGTGTAGTCGTGTCGATTCTGCAGCGATTAGCAACAATTAGCTGGCTGGTGCATTACCTAATCGAGTTTTGTTGCCGCGGCTCCTCGGCGAACAATTAACATGCCGTTTCCATTTGTTGCTACTCAAAACTAATGGCTGACAAACTCTAGCCCCGACTATATAGTGGCTATAGCTCCAGTCGTAAACATGTTTTAAAACACACTGAACGGCGATTAGCGACGACACTCGCCGTTGTATAATGCCGTATCTGCGAGTTTTAAGTTGACAAAATACACATATTACTGTTTATCATGAATTGTATAACGCGTAGACGAAATATTTACGACGGATCTCTTTGGTTTTTCGACTTCGGAGGCGTCGTTTGTCTATCAGCACCACAGACTACAGTTCAGATAGGCAGCTGCGAGGATATGGGTCTCTCTTAACTTATGACAAGATCCCATTAATATCACTCACACCGTAATGGAATGGAGATACTTCCACATACGAAGAGAAATCATTTCTGAACTCATTTTGCGGTTGTATTAACTGGTTTTTTTTTTTATTTTTCCCCGTAAGTAAGTCCCAGACGTAGTGTCGCCTTGGCTGGCCAAATCCTAATTGCAATTCCCAGTACTCGCGCCAAATTGAAACATAAAATCCCCGTGGCCAACTGTTGCTCTGCAGGTTCCTCGAAAACCGATCGGGTTTCCCTAGCATTCTGGACATGGAACCCTGACAAATGCGACCAAAACAAAACTCCCCCTAACTAAGGGCCATATTTATTGTATTTATGCCCTGTAAGTGGACACCTGAGAGGGTAAAAGGATACCCAAGTGGCCCCTGCCCGTCTCCCTTTCTCCAGAGATAAGTCAGGGAAATTACTTAATGAGGCCCCGATAAAAACAAATACGAAATAGCGGCGGAGAAAGAGGGAGAAAGGCTCGGAGAAAGGGAGGCGTGCAGTCAAGTGCCTAATGGGTTTTGGGTTACAAAACGTGCTCGAGATAACAAATGACCAAATTATGCATTTCGAATACATGTATAATGGTATGGAAAACGGGTATACCCACACCCATTCTCCGGGGACTTCGTTTGCATTCGGTTGGAGGGCATTTAATTAGTTTTTAATGTCGATCTAGTTTGTTTGACAAGCAATCGGAATGGGTGTGAAGCCATCGTTCGGCGAACCAGTTAGCCAATATTCAATAGATAAATATTTATGCTGATGATCGCCGATCGCTGATCGCTGATCTCCTTCGATCGCTTTGATTGGCACCGCGCCCGGGATTTTGCACCAGGAAACGTTATGCAAGCTCAATCAGCGCTTTAAGTACGGGTCAGTGGCTCATTAATCAAGCCATGGCTACGTGTGCCACTTAAAACTGATTTGTAGGTGTCAATAATTATTATAAATCACACTACAAACGAGACAAATGAGCAGCTGCCTTGCATAAGAAAGCTGCGGTCGTCATTAGACCCACAAAGCCAATGAACGCCCACAACTCGCGCAATCAATCAACTTGAAATTATACACTTCAAGTCGCGAGCCCAGCTCTCAGATGCGAGATTCGAGATCTCAGAATAGCAACTGCAATTGCGCTTGCAGTTGCATTCATAAAATGTAACAATCACGGCGTTTAAATCAACACGCGCCCAGTTTGGATCGACAATTAAAGCCAAATGCGAAGGCGCTCGTTAGTAACCGGTTCTCCAGATGCCAGGCATCGCAGAATTCCCCTTGAATGTAGCCAACACTAATTAATTTGAAATTATATTTGCAACAACTTAAGATCATATATTAGGCTAGGCAATAAAGATTTCTCCAAATGCCAGGCATTGCAGAATTCCCCTTGAATCGAAACAGACTTGGGGAAACCAACACTAATTAATTTGAAATTATTGTTGCAACAACTTAAGAACATATATTAGTCTAGAATAATTATAACAGCATACTTTATATCTAAGGATAAATAAAGTTCTCAAAAACTAATCAATCTCTGCTTCTTTTACCATTTTAGATAAATCCCATTTGGACATCTTCTCAAACCGGCCGCAGCCGAAGAAGAAGCGCAAGTCGCGCACCGCCTTCACCAACCACCAGATCTTCGAGCTGGAGAAGCGGTTCCTCTACCAGAAGTACCTGTCGCCGGCCGATCGCGACGAGATCGCCGCCTCCCTGGGCCTGTCCAATGCCCAGGTGATCACCTGGTTCCAGAACCGGCGGGCCAAGCAGAAGCGGGACATCGAGGAGCTGAAGAAGGACTTCGACAGCGTGAAGGTCTTCTCCGCCCACAAGTCCTTCCTGGAGAACGTGAACGACCTGAGCATCCTGAAGAAGAAGCCCATGCACGAGGCGGACATGGTGGGACTGGCCGCCGCAGCAGCCGCCGCCGGAATGGTCGTCCCTGTGCCGGGATCCGTTCCCATGGGAGGGGCACCGCCCAAATGAGGGCGTGGCCAGGTGCGCACCGAACCGCCAAGGCAACCTGATGATTGGTACAGAAAGTGAGCAACGAGGAGTCGAGTATTTTGTTTAATTTTGAGTCGAGTGCCGGGGAAGTTGGGAAGTTGATTTCTAGCCCATCGGACATTCCCCAAGGCACAAGACGGCCAAAGGAAGTGCCAGGACATCCTTAACAGCTTCCGAGGCCAATAGGAAGAGGGCAAAGGCAACATTCACTGCCAAACCCAAATGGAGAAAGACCAGACAGGACCAAGGCCCTCTTTAAGGGGCCCGCGAATAAGCCAGAACAATCATAACCGGAAACGGAGTGGAAATGGAACCAGCCAGAACCAGGATTCGGCCTTATAGCCAGGATCACATCGATTATATTCAACCCAATCGGCTCTTTTTAGAGCCACCAAGCAGATACCCAAAGAGATTTTGGAATTTTCTTAATAAGGATTATCAAAAATGTTTTAATTGAATAAACTTAGTTATGAGGAGTAATGCATAATCACTATTAATGAAAAATTTATTTATACTTTCTTCTCTTATTACATTTTAGAGTTAATTTAAAGCAGATAGGAATTCAAGAAATGGTAGTTACCTCATAAAGACAAAAGGCTGGATAAAATATTTACCATCCCCCATCATCAGATTCCCATAGCTGACTTTTTACACATCGTTTTTATATTCTTAATATTATTCAATAATTCTTTTGTTACCACATACTTATAGATTTTTAATAGACTGTGGGCATCATATTACCAAGATTTTATTACTTTTTGAACTTTGTTCGAGTTACAGAAAACCCGAATCGACAGTTTTGAAATACATCTGTATTCCCCAACCAATTAGCGTTCGAAAGCGAAATCTGTTTCACTCCAATTAATAACTTGAGGCGAACAAAGGGAGATACAAAAGACCGCAAATTGTTGTCAATAAATTTAAGCATATTTAAGCAAACAAAGCTCAAGTCCCAGCCAGAGCTTCCATTTGGCCCCTCATGAGTCGGTGAGTTCAATTCGAATCGAATTTGTGTATCTGGATGCCCGTTCTAATTTGAATATTCTGCTGCTGCCCGATCGATCTTAATGATCTTGCTACGTATTTTGTTGAGTGGCGGAGAGTCTTAAAATAAAAGAAATCTTTTTTAATTTTTATTAATGATTATTTACAACCGTTATTCATAAATTCAAACTAATTAATTATTAATTTAATCACTTGCCACGATCGAAAACGAGTTGGCCAAAAATCCAAAAAAAGCACAACACTTTTAAGTGTGCAAAGCCGAGCGATCAGATGATGTGAGTGGCTTTGCAGATTTGTGCACGGCGCCAATTTGCATACGAAATTTACTCGAAATTATTTCGATATTTATTAATTTTCGAACCGATCGTTTTCATAAATTTCCAACTGGAAGCCGCCTGCTCCGCGGCTACCGTTTGCGGCAAAGTTCAAAGGTGGCCCATCATCGCCAGCGGCGCACACATTTTTCAATCCCAACCCGAGGAGCTGAGAAACCGAGAAGGTGACCTGCGAGCTCTCCGCGACTGAAGTGCGCCATCAATCTCGGTCTCGAAGCGGACTCTCTCAAGCGAACCCAACGAACTTAGCCACCAGCCGATCGTTTGTTAATCATTTGAATAATCAAGCTATCAATTCCGCTGCTAATGATGCCCGATACCGATACCGATCCAATACGATCCGATCCAAATCCACCAACTGGCCCGTCCAAAACCCACTCCTAGTATCTCACAGTTCGTAAACTAGACGGGAAAATGGATAGATGCATATGGATGAGATGCAGATCGACGATCCATATCCGAAACTTCGCCGAAAGCAATTTATTTTCATTTCCAAACGTGTGACAATGCAACGCATGCGCCGCGATAAAAAAGCTCTTAGAGCCCCCGAAAAGCCCCTGATTATTGGGTCTTGGGCGTTATTTATGCGCCTGGAAAGCGGCCCGGCGAAAGTATCACCGAACAGCATTTAATTGAAATTAAGATTGAGTTGTACTTCAAATTACTGTAGCCATTACCGGTGGCATTTGTTTTATTAGCTGAGAAAATTTGCCAGCCAAGTCGAGTAAACTGTGCCGGGCTCTAATTATGGGAAAATCTCTCTGGGCACTTCCGTGAAAACAAACAGAAATGCGTAAATGTCGAAACCCATTAATCGAATCAACTAAAAATGACTAATGAACCTACCGCACAGAAGTGGAAGTGCCTCATGAGCCTTACAACCCGCTTTAATGGGGCCAGGTGCGAGTAAAATAGCCGTTTCCATGATTACGGTGTTGAGTAAGTTGGGAAATCGGTGGCCTGTTAATAGAATTCATAGCTTGATTTCGGATAGCTCATAATATCAATGGGAAGAGGGTCGTTACCGATCTGCTGGGAGAGAACACATTGTTCATTTGGTTTCAAATAAAGGTTCTTGGATAAAATAATGTTCCAGGTGTTTTAAATGTTAAAAAAATTGTATTTCTTAAATATTTTAACGTTCTATAAACTGAAAAGGGTAAACTTATTTTAAAATCAAACATTGTGCTTTAGTAATGTTTTAGTAACATCAGTTTTCATTGGAAATAATTAATTCAACACCACAATTGGTTTCTATACCTTCTTAGTTAATAAATTTAGCCTTTTACCTTTTCTGACTTCACAATAACCAAAACTACATATAACTTAACAGACTTCGGGACTATGATACAAATATTAAAAGTAAATAGGAATGTTCTTAAAACCGCCTATTTTAAGAGGTTTGATTTGATCTTAAAACGGAACTAATAAAAACGTCAAGTAAGTACCCGGCCCTTTTAAACTTTTGTTTCTTCCCGAAAAGTTTTCGGGGACCCCGTCCTCCACTTGGCTGTCCGATCCTTGACTAAACGCGTTGTCTGCCCTGCTCAGCCATATTGTCAGCAATTACTCAACGTTTCCCCTGTCAGGTGATCAAGTGCCGGCACACAGATGCAGATACAGCTACAGATACAGATACAGAAACCCGACGAACGACCTACATCAAGTGCCAGTCTGGGATGCAGATGCATCTGCATCCCGAAGTCGGACCTGGACTTCCAGTTTAACTGGCGCCGCGTTGCCAAAAGATGAAAAGTTGCCCTCGCGGCGGTTACAAACGACTGGAGTGCTGATTATGATAAATGTAAACAATTCAGCTTGGCACACAAATGCAATCAAAGGACTGCAATTACAACTTAGTTGTGAGAGCGGGCCCAGAACCGGTTTGGAGAGGCAGGGGCCAGGGAACCGGGGAACGGAACCCCCAAGATGCCGAGAGCCAGAGCCCGACTTGGCCAACATCCGCATCTCCAGCTCTCTTCCTGCCAAGTGTGCGAGTATCTATGTGCCGCTCGTTGGGCATGTGTGCGTGTGCGATAGAGATATAAAAGCTAAATTGGTAACTCATACTTAATTTGTTGGCGGCACCTTTGAACACGCTTCCAATTAGCTTACAGCCGACACCTCGGGCCGGCAACTTGGCCACGTTTTGGGCCACAGGATAATGCCGCATGGGGCATGGAAATGATGCAGCACAAAAGGGGATACGGCCGCCGAGTATCGGAGTACCAACCGATGGCAATTTGTTTCTGCTTTCTGCGTTTCTTATTTCTTATTTCTGATTTCTGTTTCAGTT
Source organism: Drosophila subpulchrella (assembly GCF_014743375.2). Classification (NCBI taxonomy): domain Eukaryota; kingdom Metazoa; phylum Arthropoda; class Insecta; order Diptera; family Drosophilidae; genus Drosophila; species Drosophila subpulchrella. The sequence continues at coordinate 2,450,583 of NW_023665577.1, forward strand.
TCTGATTCATTTCATTCATCCCGGCATCTTGATCGTGACGCGGCATATTTCGATAGAGGACTCAAAAACAACAGGGAAAAACTCACAATAAACCCACAATATTTTCCGATTCATGAATGAAATTTTATGATTCGTTGCGATCTTACAAAGCGTTAATGAAGTTGTAAATTGTGGAAAGCAACATTAACATTTGCTGTGCCCCAAACCAGATGAAAGGTCGATGAAAAATACCATTTACTTCGATCGTAGCCCAAAGGGTTTTAACAAGAAGTAAATTATGCTGGCTTACCGAAGCACAATTAGCTCTAATTGAGATATACATCTAACTATATTGATACTAAAGTACCATTTCAAGATATCTTCTAGATAAAGTTATTGAAAAATTACCATTAGTCATACAAATTTATAAATTAATTATAGAATACTTTGTTAGTAATTATTATCTGTTACTTTCTGTCTTGTAAAAACATCGGACTTTATGCGATTTGTTTTCGTATACCAAAAATCTGTTGTTAAAAATAAAATACTTTAAGGATTGTGAAATGTATTTTTTATCCCGGAAACAATTGTATTTTTAACAAAACTATTGTTATATGATTTTGTCAGACAGGCTTAAAAGCATCTCTAGCAGTTGCATTGGGACCAAATTTGGTAGTCCCCCAATCTGGTAGCGACTAATTTATATCACGATAAGATCACACGCGCAGAGCCGCCGCATCCAATCACATTCCCATCTTTGATCTTGTATCGGGGGTCTCTCATTCCCATTGCCGTTCCGAAAGCCATCACAATCAGCCACTTAGCCCATCTCGCAGGGAACACACACGTAGGCGCCTCCAGCAGCAGGTTCTTAGGTGTCCGTCAACGGAGCTCGGAATTCGCCGGACTCGTTCGCGGACCAAGATCGACCAAGGTGCTGTGGGGGCCACTTAATTCGTTTGATGGCAATGGGCTGACGCCAGCCTCCGCAGCTGTACCGCTACATCATCGATAAGGCGGCGGTCAGAAATTTGGAAATCAAACGATTCACAGCTCCTACAAGCCCAGAGAAGTGTTAATGGATGTCACTTTAGTTGGATGCCCCTTCCCCACTTTCTTAGCCCTTTATATTTTGCTTCGATCCACCTTTGGCTGACATTAAGCTTCATCAGACATTCAACTCGATGCTGAATTAGCATACAAATTACACACGAGCACTAGCACTCAAAAAACGCTCTTCGGTATTCGGGTTTGGGTATTGGGCTTTTGGTTTTCGGATATTCGGTCCTCTGACCACAACAAAAAGCCGACAAATTTCGCCCCAAACGCTTCCAAGTGGCAAACGGCTACCGATTTTATTATTGATAATGTTTTGATTTATCACAAAGATATACAAATTGCCACTGCCCCAAAGTTCGGTCGAGGTCCACTCTGTATCTTGCCGCAGGGCGCGGCACTTTTGTGTGTATCTTGTGGATAAACGCTGGGGTATTTCATTCGAGACCATAATTTGTATGCGGTAGCTCGAAAGTCGGTTGTTGGTGTCATTTCGTGCTAAGTTCCATTGTATATGCACAGGGAGAAAATATGATGTGTTTATTAAAATGTTCTAAAATATACTAATAGCGTTTGAATAGTGATTTTATACCAATATATTAGATAATACATTTTATGATGTCAATAAATTAGAAAAGCTGTTTAGGATTCCTTTTCTGGATTATAAGGTGCTCTATGATCTGAAATATAAACATAAACACGATTATTTCTTATTTCCGTTTATCAATCTTTAAAAGCAATATCTCAAAATTACAAAAATTAAACATTAATTTTTACTTCTATTTATTTACTTTCCGATTAGAAGACCTTTTAATATTATTTTAAAATACCACAAAAGACAGGATTTACTTATTACTGTATTTCAAGGATAATTAGAATACCCAATATTTTCCCACAGTGTGGTCTTGCGGCTTGGCCGCACTACTTATGTTGAGCGATCTCCGGTGCTGGTCTTTATAGACGGATCCGATCCGCATTGACAAATGCTGCTCGTCGCGTTCAGTAAATTGTTTTCGACATTTTCTTGTCGCATTTGTGGTCGAAATCTGCATAATGAGTTGGCAAAACGCTGACAGCTGTCCCAAGTGCCAAAGATTACCCGATGATAAGGCGAGGATCGCTTTGGCCATAAGCGCATTCGTCACAGATTTCTTTCGGGGCGCAGCTGAAAGGTTGAGGTTGAAGTTGAGGATACATGGCTGCGAGCTGGCCATAATTGGCATGCAGTTCGGGTCTTGGGATCGGTTTTGGAAGCGTCGAGCGTTGATTGTTGACAACTGGCTGGCACAACTTCATCAACGTCAGCAGGGGAACGGGAATCCGAGTTCTGGTGAGGTGAGGATCGCATCGGCGAAACAAAGGCGACATTAATGCATTGCCAGCAGCCACTCTGGCAGTCGCCGAAGGGGCGTGACGAATTTGACACAACGGCAATGACTTTATTACCAACCGACTCCTGCTCCGACACCCCAGATCACCCCTGATCGCCCCGGCACAAACCCCCATCCATCCCCGCCCCTGGCAGTGTGACAATGTGACAATGTACACAAATACGAGGACCGTGGTGAAGAGCCCTCTCCGGGGATTTGGGCTTGCCAGATGCGACAATAAACACTTTGGCTATTTATGAGGTTTTAATGAACACGGGTTCGCCATCTTGGACCGCCCAATGAAAGGATATAGAGCCGATACATTTGGCTTATGAATTTGCAGAATTAGAGGCGTGTCGGATCGTTTTCGAGGGGCTGTGAATTTGAGGCCCGGTTCGAGTGGCTCTTTCCTAGGGGCGATGGCTAATTGTGATTGACAGGGCGTGTCGCGTCTATTGAGGCGCCCAATTAAGAGTCGTTTTATAATTGATTTTGAATACGAAAGCGATAGCGAATGTTCGCAAGGGAGGCCAATTTCCAGCTCACAGTATTCAGGCCCAAGCGAAAGGAAAGGAAACTCTGGCCCGTCAAGTCAGTCAAGTGCAGGCATTAATCAAACAACGCGGCCATCTTGCAACCAGAATACAGGGGCGGGCAAGGGGGTTTTGAGAAGGGCTCTTATGCAAATGCCGACAGCAACTACAGCAGCGTCATAAAAAGCTAAATATATAGGGGTTTGAGGGACCTATGTACAACGAAACTGGAACACCCTTTCAGAGGTCTGAAAAAACAGGAATTCAAACTGGGTTTGAAAAAAATATAATTATACTTCGCTTGTTTCTTTATAAGCTGGTAATCGGCTTTAACATGTGAGTTTATTTACAATTTAAGTGCTTTAACTTAAGCTATAGTACTGTTACCCTTTAAAAACATGGTATTCTGCAGATTTTCTTATGTAACTTATGTAACCCAAAAGTCTTAATAAGATATACCAACTAGTTTAAATCAGCACCACCTCTTAGTTGCCTTCGTTATTTCGAAATAATCAATTATACCCCGTTTCGGGAGGGCAGTGTGAGCGAGGTAGAGCCCATTATCGATTACTCCGAGGCAGTTACATCATTTCACTTAGCCGACTCCCCAGTCACATTCCCACCGGCAAAGGGCGCAATGCAGTTAAATAGACATTTGCATGCAAAATGCAAGAAAAGCGAGAAATAAAAAGAAAACCAGGACAAACAGCGGAGCGAAATTGAATAAAAAACTGACACTGACAAACAAACGAAGCGCGGCGCATACAGGGCGCATACGTGATACAACAGCGGACCAAAGTTGCAATCAATTTGGAAATGCACCGAGTTTAGTTGGGGAGTGGGAAACGATGGAAGTGGCAAGACAAACGAATGTGTGCCAAGAGAATGCACTGAGGAAAAGACGCAACCACTTATAAAACCTAGTTTTTGATCTTAAAAAACTTTTTTAAAGAGAATACTGTTTTATATAACTAAGAATAGTCAATTGGTTCGTGATAAAAACGTATCTAAAAAAATGTATTATTGTATACACATGTATGTATGCGGTTGGAAATATTTTTTGTTGCGTACTTTTTAATACCTCATTAAGTAAGGGTGGATTTGAATCCCAAAATACCCTCCAAATATCCGCCCATGATGGCAGTTAATATTTCTAAGTTGATAATAAAGTCTACGAAAATAACGTAATTTCACAACGTAAAATATTTGAGTTAAAGAACTGGTTCCTTATATTCATCGTTCATATTCCTTATTGCATAAACCCAAGATCGCATGCTCTTTAATACTTATTTTTAAAGAAGTTAGGGTTAATATTACTTTCCCAACATATAGTTTCTAAAGAAATTCAGGTCTCACTGTTCTATCAAGAAGTTATATCATTGAATGGATTTTAATGGTTATTTAGAAAACAATATATTTCGGGACATCTGATCGGGAAGGGGATTTCTCGATCAGGGGAACTATATTTTTCCCTGTGCACCAGAGGTCTCGAAATGCGGATTCAAAGAGGCTTGCTTTTTCAGCGGAAAATAGATGAGGAGCCGAAGCCAACGGTACAACGAGACATCATTATTGATGACAATTGAGTGGGCCAAAAGAGAGCTGCGAAAAGCGGGAGAGCCAACAATTACGATAATTAACGCAGTCAGCCGCCTGGAAAGAGGAGGGAAAGAGAAGAAACGACAGAGAGAGCGAAAGGAAGGGAGAGCGCATGTCAAATTGTACAAATTAATGACGTTCGCACGTTGACAGCGACTTTCGGGGGGTTGAAGGGGGCTGAAATAAATGGCCCACTGCCATTGGTCCGCTAGCCCGCTCTCACCGTCTTGCTCTCTCTTTCCGACTGCTCCGCCCCCTTTGGACAGAGCGAGGCGGCGCGAGTGGAGTCCGTGACGTCATGAACCAGTTTAGAGCCCCCAAAAACCAGTCGAGAGAGCTGGCCAAAAGAGAGCGAGAGCGAGAGAGAGGGAGCAGCACTAGCAACAAATTCCGGACAAGCCATTTTCGTTGTTGGTGTTTGTGTTGCACGTTGTGCCGACGTTTTTCGTGTGACAGCCGCGCGATTTTGCCGACGCGTTTTTAATCGCGAGTTGAGAAGACCATTTTCTACAGAGAATATAGCCAGGATGTGCTAAGTGGCTAGCGGAAAACCACCTGAAGATGCCGCAAAGAACCCCCAGTCCGGCCAACTCCGAGATTTCGGTGGGCTCGCCCAGTCCGCCGCCCACGAGATCGCTGAACATGAAGCGTTTGCGGCTTTTGAGGAGTCCTGTGGGCCTGGAAAATGGCCGTCAGAGATCATCACCCGTCAGGATCAAGAGCTTTTCCATAGCCGATATCCTGGGCCGGGGAAACGAAGAGGGCAGGGAGGTGGAGAAGAGACCGGAGAGGAGTACGGTTCCGAATGCCCTGCCAGGAGTATCCGCTCCTCTGGTGCTGATAAACGAAAGATTGCAGATGCCACTGGTGCAGAACTGTCCACCGCCGGCTGCACTGCATCCGTTCTTGTCGCCCGCCCTGCTCCACAGCTACGAGCAGCGACTGGCCTGGGACTACCAGCGCCAGCTGCAGGAGCACTTCCAGGCCCAGGCGCACCTGCTCCGCCACATGACCTTGAACCCCGCCATCATCGCCTCCGAGGACGGCAGCTCAGAGCGTTCCCAGCGGTCGAGCAGCAATGGCAGCACCGACTGTTGCAGTCCCAGGCAGGTGGAAAAGCTGGAAAACCGAACAACCCAAGAGGCCAGTGAGGGAGCCCCGAAGAAGTCGCAGGAGCAGCAGCCCGCGGGGGCGGGAAAATCCAGTGGCGACACCCCTCTGGACGCCCTCTTCCAGCTGTCCACCAAGAACTTTGATGAGGAACAAGGTGAGTAGTTCCGTATATGAGTGAAAAGCCATTAAAACAATGCTGTATTTATGAAAACCATTATTCAATGTGCCCTATAAAGAATAAAAAATCGAAATCGACTGTGAATTCAGAAGGTATTCTAATTTCCTTGCATAATTTCAATATATTAAATATATATATGAAATTTAAATGAATTTATTTATTATTTATAAACTATATATTATATTTTAAACACTATACTATAAACACATTTTATAAAGTTATAACAACTCTTAAAAGCCGTATAAAATCTCCACTAACATGAAATAAAAAGGGTTTTGTATTTGTTTCCATATGTTTTCTTTTAAAAAGTTCCTTATAACAACGATTTATAGGTAACATGAGCAATTTTTGGCAGCTACAAAAATATCTTCCTCCTGAATTTATATTTACTCAGCGGTCGCCATTCTACTCTGTGCACACAACCGCAATCAAATTACATTTTAATATAAACTGATTTCCCAACGAGACCCATCATAACCATTAGCCCGGCCAGCGATTGATCAATTGTTGTCATTACGCCTTGATGAGATTCTGCTTAAGGCGTAAAAACAGTAGTGAGGTCAGTCTGGTCGGCCGAGGTGGCTAAATCAATTTCAGGCCGGCTGGCTGCTCGCTCGGCGTCGCCTTTGATGGCGATTGCCTTTCCCAGACCCAGACCCAGTCCCAGTCCCATGCCAAGACCCACTCGAGAGCCCCAGCCCGATGATATGATGGTGCTCCAGCTCGGATTCACATTCAGAGCCAGGCTGATGGCTTATGGCTCTGGCGCATGCGTATCGTTCGGCATAATTTGCTTAGCGGCGTTGATTTCTCGTTAAGTCGCAGACGCGAACCGATTTATCCCACACTCGAAACAAAACTGCAATCCTTAAAATTAGAGATGAGATCTACATTTGATAAAAGGTATTGTACCAATACTATACAATAATACCATTCCATAGTAAAATTAAAACATTTTTTAAATAACTATGATCATAACATACTTAAATCAATCAATGCTATTTTATCCAAAATACGGCTACATAGTTACTGGTATTTTATTATTTATTCTCAAACAAACATTTGTTTGTTTTAGATTATTGTAATGACAATCTCCTACTATGTGTATTTTTGGTTATAATTGGATATTAATTTGTTTGTTGTGAAATCGAATATGATTATAATTAAGAAGTAGTTCGCTTACTTAGAACACCATTACAATTTGAATACAAGATATGCTTATAAATTTAAGATTTTTTGGTATAAATATATTTTAACTCAATAATAAATACTTATCGGGGGTACTAAAACCATGATTAGATGTCTCTTTCTCTCTTCTTTTCTCTTTTAATATTTATTGAAATTTCGTGGCACACTAGTTTCCGTATTTTCTCCCAGTGCAGCTGCCAGCAATCCATCAGCGAACCCATGGTCTGCGCTTTGCTCATCAGCTACTGAAATTGAATTTACGCGGCGCACGTACAACGGGCAATTGGTTCGTGCTCCACTCCGGATTGCCGTACTGCTGGATTGCCACAGAGCCATCTAATCAGCATCAGCTGATTTGATCGGTTGATCGGTTGATCAACTGCTACTGGCATTGAGTGCCGCCCGGGATGATTATGATTATCGCTCAGGGGCACTTAGGCGCCGCAGTTTGCGAAAATTGTATTATATTTCTTTTCCCAAGGCAGCATCCGGTGGGGAGATCGGTGGGGAGATCCGCATCGACCCTTCGCTTCCTGCAACTCAAACTGCAGGGCAATTTGCCTGGCTGATCAAAAGCCATAACCGGCCAGTTGGGGAAAGATCTGAGGCACTTCCGCCTGGCAATTAGGAGCAGCGACAACTCCCATTGCAACACCATCGTAGATCCACTTTGGCCTGCTCACTGCTCATGACGACTGCCAGCAGATTGGCAGCAGATAGACCTAGAACAGCCCATGTAGCACATACAAAATAATTACAATGCAAATGGCTGAAAACTTGCAGCTATTTGAACAATGGACCTGTCGTTAGGTCTTGTCAATTACGAGTACGGGATATGTCTTCACCGAAGGTTGGGTGCCCTTTGTCAAGTTCTATATAGGTTGGTAGTATGGGTAATATTTAGGATATTGATTCAAAATGTTTAATCTTACACTTAAGCCGAAGCATATATAACAGTGTTCTAATTTATAAAAATAATTCTGATTTGAGAATGTTAATGATAGCCAATTTCCCACAGTTACCCTTTTTGGAAGATTTATCTTTCCCTCAACATTGAAGTCAAGATGAAATAATTCAAAATATGAAATATTTCTTTATGGTAGTAAGATAGTTATTGAATAATAGCTAGTTAGTTAAAATTGTTTTTATAAATTCATAACATCCTATGCATATTTACACGCATTTTTAGGTATTATCAAGAATTGCTAAGCTGAATAGAAGCACTTTCTCAAGATACTTTAGAAAGTTTATCGTTATGGCTGGGACTCCCCTTTTGGCAGGGTATAACCATAATGGCAGTGAGCTAAAGGGGGCGACTAGGGCAGAAGAAAGCCCAGTTGAGGGGTGATCAGCACGGGTTGTTATAGCTGGCTGCCGCTGAAAAGTTGGCTTGATGAAACGCCAAGACAATTGGCACAGACAGCCACATTATTGAACGCACAAACGGCACAGAGAGCGGCGGATGCATCCCTAATTACAATTTAATTACTAAAACTTTTCCCACTTGACAAAAGGCGGCGGCCATGGCTGAAGACCGAAGACCGCGGCCCAGCCGAGCATGAACCACCAAACGCACCGCAGCCAGATACATTTACAGACCCCAGAATCGAAACAAACTCACCGAAACTCACACAGATACGAGGGCCACAATGATGATGGCACTTCGGGTTGACAGTTGATTTGACAGATAGCAGTGTAAACATTTTACAACATGCGGGCTGAGGTCGCGGGGGGCGGAGCAAAGTAATAACGAAAAGTGCAGGGGTGTGGGGTTTTGGGAGGTGGTGGTGCCCAAAGAGTCAGAGCTAATTAGTTCAACTAGACGTATACTTAATTTCGAATGAGAGCAAAGTCGAAAAATGTAAATAAGTGGCGGATTGAGCATAAATTATAGTTATAATTGGAAATCCGCACGGATAATGGGCCGGGTCGTGTGCTAACCACCATGCAAATGGATCCCAGCGAGAGCTGTTAGAAGGCAATTTTCAGACACGTCAAATCAAACGATCCATAACCGGTCCACGTCTAGTACTCTTACACATATGTATGCCCCATCGGCGGGTGGGGTAATAGCTTTTTGAGATTCTACCTCCCGAACAACGTGACATTCTAAATGGCGTGCCCTGGCTATCTGGGTGGCCTGCAACGCCCCACCATATATAATGCAGGTATTATATGTTTATCTGCTGTGCCAGATAGATTTCCATCTTTCGCATTAGTGGCCACTTGCCCTGTAATTGCTGCTCAAATATTTGCCTCGAGATCGTGGCGTATTAAAAATCTAGCTCGCCGATAAAAGAAATGCAAGTGCTACGTGCATCGAAACCCATAAACAATTTAGCACTCTGCTATTTGGATAATAACAAATGTGCACCGATAATTTATTGGTATTTACAAAATTGATTTCATTTCTATGGAACCTAAACACAAATCGCAAGCCCTTCAGAATCAGCAGTGCGCAAATTACTCAATTGCACTTGCAATTTCATTCGTTTTAAATGCTTCCCAAGAAACCCATTCAATGGGCTAAAACCCCTGGCAAAGTCAACAAGCTGCGGGTTCAGAACACACATAAATCAAGCAAACAAAAAGAAATCCCATCCCGCCAGAGTGTAAAATAAAAATTCATTTCAAATGATTAATAGCTGCACAGCGTTTCAACAAAATTCGTTAATGACATTAAAACACCGCGCGAATACTATAAAAAGTGTTTGTATATTCGCATGTGTTTATTAAATGCTATAAGGCGAGACTCGTTTGCCTCAATAAAATCGAGAAAAATGACTGCGGGCACAAACCGTTCTAACGTCGCATAAAATATGCATGAAATATTGCAAAAATGCCTCCGAGCAGCCGAAACAAGTTGACAAGCCGGCGCTCGGCATAAATTCTCTAATTAACGGTTGCGCCTCAAATCTTTTATTAAAAATTATAATTCGCTTGTAGTAAAAGTGGCAGAGAAATATGAGTTTGCGTGCGGGCTGACCATAAAGCATTAGCATTAATACGAGCCGGGGAAAACTACGAAAAAGAAGTAAACTAGGGAGACCTGCGTGGCGGGCTTTCAAAAATGGTTAACTGCCTACTTTGCTTTCACTAACCCTCGGCCCTCAGGGATGGAGACTCGCATGCCAAGCCGTGGTATTCCATATTATACCATACTAAGCGGTACCACTCGGGTGGTCCATCATCATCACGGGGCACGGGCACCCCTCGAGCAAATTGCATACCGTATCTCGCTCGGTCCGGTTAGAGCCAAAGTCAGAACAGCCAGGAGATGCTCAGATACAAATATACTCGGATAGCCAGATACCCAGATAGCCAGCTACTCAGATCCTCAGATACTCGAGTCCCGAAGAGGTGTGCGAAAGCAACGCACTGAAGGTGTTACCTGCACGCTTTTGATGAGCACTAATTGAGCTCAGGTTGCATTTTTCTTCTCTGCCCATTACCCGCGATCGGGCGGAAAGGGGTCCATCGGCGTCGAGATCAAAGCCGGCAGGCCGATCATAAAGACAAGCGAAAATCAAGCATCGACAGTTGCACAAGAGACAGCAAATGAGAGAATTAGCCGGGAGACTGAGACTGAGAATGAGAACGAGAACGAGACTGATAGAGGTGAGAAAGAGAGTTGGCCAAGGAGCGCTACATTTCGGTAATAACTCTATCAGAGCCATATGGGAGGCCCAGGCCCAACTGTTGCCAAACGTTAAAAAGGGTTGGCTACACTGAGAAGCAATAAGGAAATACTAGACCATGTTAACAAATTTTAACAATTTAGGTATCATCTTTGTAAGGATTATCTACAGATTATCTTTGATAACATTAAAAAATAAACCCACTTTATAAGCAACATAATTTGTAGCACTTGATACTTCTTCCCACATCATTTGATTGTTTGTAATCATTTGTTTCTTGATAAAATACTAAATAGAAATACATATTTGCTTGAAATGTAAGTCCTGAAATGGTTTATCTAATAAGCACTTTTTATAGATCTATCTGTTTTTATATACATTTTAAAATATTTTCATTATATATATTTATATAATATTATTTATTTTGTAAAGTTTAAGACGCTACATATATTTTTGTATTATTTTAATTCAATTCCCTTCTTTCCGTGTAACAAATGAACCCAGAAAGGGGCAGGAATGCGGCATTCAAGTCAGGACCTTGTCAAAGTTCTTAAAAACGCATTCGCATTCTCGTTCGCACCGCGATTCGCATTCGCATTCGCGTTTTTGCCAAGCATTAATCACTGGCCCGAGTGAAGAGCTGGGACCGCCCGAGCTGTGAATTTTCGGCATGTGTCGAACATCAAAAGCCCGCGCCACGCATAAAAAGCCATTTAAAAACGCATTTTCTGCCTGGCCCCATGGTCCCCGGGGGCGAAACTCCTTGCTGACCCCGCGGGGCCACAACTACAGCCAACTAACTGCACACTGCTTTTGGCCAAGAGTCCACGGTCTTGGCCAGGAAATGCAGAGCGCGAGATTGATGCGTTCACGGACAGCCCAGCGAACTACTGCAGACGGAATGCGGGGTGGCCCAAAGGCTGGGGGGAGGGGGGTAATACGCATTTCCTCGCGGCTTTTCCAGCTGCACATTATGTGGGTCAGTTGGCGCCGGGCCTGGCGAAACCAGTTTTCCATCCTAGGTGTTGGCCATTGTGCAGATATCAGGATTCACTGCGAAAAAATATGGCTAAATAGAAAGAATATAATCACTATACAAAGTCTTTTCTTAAAAATATTTCCCATCCTAGGATCTGATTCTCATTCATTCATATTTTCCTAATATGTATTGTTTTGTTTTTAAGTAAACTATGGGTCTACACAGAGAAAATTCTGACGTTCTCATCTTAGTTGAAAATGTTCTCAAAAATAGAACGACATTTTTAAGTTGAAAATGTTTTTATATTGCTCTAATCAAGTTGAATTTTCGGTATTTAAGTACATTGTACATTGAACTATTAGTTCAGTCCTTAGTGTATACTTATCAAAAAGTTATTAAATAAACTCAATTTAACTTTTCTCTTCTCACCATTTCGTTCTTACATTGATACCAAAATGTACTTACACGGTTTTTAATACCGAATGTTCTCAATTCAAGAACAATGTTCTCATTTTAAGAACAATGTTCTCAATTCAAGAACAATGTTCTTAGATAGTTTTCTCTGTGTAGGATATTATCATTGATACGAGTAATATCAGAACTTAATGTAAAAAAATATGGCAAAAGACAAAGAAAAATAGGATGTTTAACACTTTTTTTTATAAATATTTTCCATCAAAACATCTGATTATTATTTATTCACTCTCTCCGATTATTTATTGATTTTTTTCCAAGTGAACTGTGGATTTGAAGAGACGTGGCTGTATCTATAATAATCGTGAAAATGCACGGCGACAAATCATATTTATATGCCCATGTCTTTGATGATAAATGTTGAAAAGCCAGCATAAATTAAAGCATTGAAATCATTAGCAGCGATGCCGAACAAACGAGCGGCGATCGGAGGATAAAGGGGAGGGTTTAACCAAGCGGATGGGGAAATTATTCACAGCTACGGATCGGGCGACATTAAGGCGAGGGAAATGCCCAGATGCAGGAGCCCAGGGTGGAACTCCACTTCCTCCGAAAGAATTCCGATCGGGCCTCCAGTTCCACAGCCTGCAAGGTGTCTGCTCTTTTTCTGACCATTCGCTGCGCCGACAGGTGCAGGCATCATCCCGTATCCATTCAGTTCATCTAGATGTCTGCACTTCAGTTTTGATGAGCCCCGAGTAGCGTTTGATACATTGTAATATAACAGGATTCGTCAGGGCAATCAGACCGAACCAGACATAGGATCTTCAAAGAACGTTCAAAATGTAAAGCGTGGCGGATTCTTAATGTCTGTCGATAAAAATATGAAAAGTAGCAATCTTGATAAGATGGTATATAGGGGTAAAAATATTATAGGAAAATTTAGGGAGACTTTTGAAAAGCAAGAGTAAAAACTGGGTTAATTTTAACACCCCTGTCCAAGTGTTGTAATCGTGGTATAGGGGTTTGTTGTAGTCCCTAACCCAAATAGTGTAAATTCCCCGTTCTTACATTACATTCCGTTCCTTTAACGTAAGACTGAAGATTGTCTTGAAAGTGGATTTTAGTTGCCCACATTTTCACTAACATATTTTTAAAAATAAGTTTTAGATCTTTAAGTACTTGGTAAAGAATTTTTTCAATCGCATTTTTATTTAATTGACTTAATCTATTTATCCAAAATTTTCATACTAAACCTTTATAATTATTAGCCATCACTGAATCTTTTAAGTCTTAATGTTCTCAATCAATTCGGATGCATAAAATCATTTCCTTTCCGACGATTGACTTTCTCTAATTAGTGTATTAAGTCATTTTCACGCCTTCCCCTTTCCGAAGAACACTTCCCCCGCATTGTCAGTACATCAAAGAGCATATTCAGCCCTTCGCTGGAACATATTCGAAATAGCAGAGTCGAAGGGCATAACAAATTTCGGACCGAAAAAGAACCCAGTGATTTGGAAAAACAAGCACAAGTTGGTGTTATTGTGTGGATGGGATGTTGATGTTGCTATTTACACGCAACACGACTGAGAACCAACCACCGACAATCACCGCAATAAAGCAAGCGAAGAACGACAAACTTCACGCTAAAATCGAAGGAAGCTGTGAAAAATGTTTTCTTCCCCCGAATCGCTTCCTCCAATCGGGTATATATAGTATAGTATGGTTCTATATTGTTCTGCTGCTACTGTGGACAATGTCAACAAAGCATTTAACACCTTCATCGAATAACGAATACCCACCCCATGTGCTGGTGGGTATTTGTGTAATCGTTTATTAAAGTGTGAAGAAAATTAATTTGACTATCTGAGATGTTTGCCGCTGTTTCTATGGCAAATGACTTGCAATCGCTGACAAGATTAATTAATCCCCCTTGTGCAGCTGCGGGGAAATCGAAGGGAGAACACAAATGTTCGCCCTAATTGATTTTCTTTTCCACTGCATTTCTCTTCAATTTCATTTGTATATCTTTTTGCAGTGCAGAATTGTTGTGACACGTCTCGTTATGCCAACGAAGGCGTTTTATTCCAGGTTTTGGCCATATGCAGATGAGGTGTTGTACAGGGAAAGAAATAGTTACAAAATAAAAGAAATAATACATCTACAAAATTAAAACATGCTCTTATTTACTTTCAAAAATATTATATTGAATGATGATTTTTCTATACATTAATTGATTATATACAAATATACGTGCATCAGTATTCTATAGATTATGTGTCGTACATATACAACATACAAAAAATATGTGTTAGGTTTAGTTTAATATTTATAGGTAAATTTGGACGTATAACTTTTACCATTTAATAATGTTAAATAGATATTGAGAATTGCATTGGTTGAAAAAGAGCCAAAAAACCAGATGGCGACTAAAACTTATTTAAGTAGTCGCGAGAAGTCCTGTCTAAAATTCATTATTTCAAACACGATACTTTCGAAATAAATTGTTTACTTTTTTGAACATGTTGGGCTAAAATAAATATAAAATTTCCTTAAAACGATAATCGTTTCTTATCAATTATTTTAATCTGTGTACCGATTAATTTAATTTAGTCTGAGTATGTACTTTTTCGCATTTTTTCCGGTGTATACATATGCTTAGTTGTCTGGGGCTGTTTCATGTCCGCCGACATTGCAACGCCCCCCTCCCCTTTCGGGCTTTAACTTTAACTCCAGCTCGTGTATGCACTTTTGACAAGTAATTTAATAAAGCCAGCGACATGGCGCGTTGTTGTTGCCAAAAGGTGTTGCAGTTGCTGCTTAAACATGCATAAGCCACGTTAAGAGCGGGGTGGGAAGTGGCAAGTTGAAGGGGAAAGGGGGAAGGGGAACCACCGCCGTTGGCTCGAGTGCCAGTGCCAGTCAGTTAGTCACTCAGTCGAGGAGCAGAAAAGCCGAAGAGCCGAAGACCAGCCTTTAGTTTATTTTCGTTGCTGTTTGATTGCAGCTTGTAATCACAATTAAAGTGTTAAACATAAATGCCAGGGGCCAATGGGCAACTAACGAATGTAAAAGAGACAGTCAACAAAATATAAGGAGGCGCACAAGGGTTGCTCACTGTTTTTGGTGCTCAAGTGGCCAAAAGTCTGGGGATCGGCCGACGGTTTTCTGGGCTCGGAGTTTATCATTTCATGGACATGTCTACGGGCTGACAGCTTTGGAATTTCGGCAGTTTTTCGATTAATTAATTGACTGCCTGCCACCAGCCAGCCAGTCAAGTTCGAATGCATTTAAATGCTAAGTTTAATTTGTCATAACAGCGGAGCGTGTGAGCAGAACTAATCGGATGGGGGTTGGCCTCAACGGCTGTTTTCTAAGTAAAGAAACACAGTGTTAACTTGAACCAGGGCTGACTTAAATAGCAAGGTTAAGCATTTTAACTTACAAATTATATTTATATTATTTATTTAGTTGATGTCTGTTTACTAAATAATGGCAAATTACCCCAAGCCTTGTTTTAAGCAATGGTCTATGGGATATTTGCACTTTAAGATTCCTAAATTAAAAAAAAATAATTTTATGCCTTAAAAAAATGTTAAAAAAGACAAAAACATGTTAAGCTACGTATCTTTTTTAAGGTAATGTTAAACAATTAATTTTTTTAAAGTAATATGTAACTTTTCAAAAGTGTAATAGCATAAAACCATAACATCAATTCGGTAATACAAATATTTTATAGGAAATGCTTAGCCCAAAAACCTTATTAAAATTCCTCAATTTAGAAAAAACTTTCCCTAATTATAACCCCATTTCTATCAGTGTAGAATCGTTTACAATGCAAAACTGGACTTAATGAAGCGCTTTGCGGACAGATCGCGACAGGCCAACACCTTTACAAATTACAAGTCAGCATTTAAATGGCCGTAAATTTTTATGACACGGCGTCTACCAAATAGTCCACTGGCGATCAGGCAAAACGGGCTCATTAAGATGCCGGGCGAAGATCTGTGTTCCAGTTCCACATCCCAATCCCAATCTCCATTCCAATCCCAGAACCGCGTCCATCAAAGTCGGAGCAGTTAATTGATTTTAATGTGCCAATATCCTGACTGGGTCGTCGGACACGAAACATGTGCTGGCGATATGGATCGCCACTTTTCATTAATCGGTTTGGTGTTAATTTATGGCGTATCTTTATGGCCCAGACTCGGTATCAATTGCTTCCGTCTTCTGTCGGCCATCGCGGTGGAGAATCCACCCGGCAGACGTCACTTCAGAATGCACTTGAATCTCCTTCCAGCCCCCAGTTCTCGCTAATTACGGCAATTAAAAACCACTAAATGTAGTCAAGAAACGAAATTTCCTATACCGATCTTCGTCGTCGCCGTCAAGTGTTCCCCAGCCAGCCAGCCAGTCAGCCAGTTGAGTTCAAGTGGCTCGGATTCCCGAGTCCCGATTCCAGTAATAAAAATTACATCTTAATAAACCATAATTACCAAATGGAACCCCGAGTGTTTTGTCAAGTAGGAGAAAGCAGCCGTCGGCGGTATCCTTTGGTGCCCCTGCCCAGGACACTAGTCAGATATCGCCGCTGATTAGCCGATTAGCCGAGAGTTTGGCTTAGAGTATAGCCCCTCCATTAGCAGTCCCAGTTGCATTACATTATCGAACAACAGCCACAACTGCAAGTCATAAACAATTTCAATTGCCGTTGCACATTCGCAACACTCAATTAACGCTTTTCAACAAAGGCCCGGGCAGCACTATACCCCATACAACACCATACAACGGCAGCACAATAACAATAATAATAATGCATTCATCACTTTATGACGGGCCCACATACAAACTTGGCCTAGACAATAGTGTCAACCATAAAGAGATTGCAAGCCCGAGCGGCGTATCTATTAAATTACGCTTAACTATGTGCTTTTGTTGGCCCAGTCAGTGGTATTGGTAGTATGTGTGGCTGTTGTTAAGGCCACTTAAGATCGCGGAGGCTGGACAACAAAGGAGTTTGCCATCCGATTGCCTCTTCTTCAGCATTAACACTACCCTCCCTAATAAGTATACATGGTAACCAAAGAGGAGCCCTTCTTAAATTTACTGCCCTTCGTATCGATGTCTCCAAAAAGAGCAGTAACAAGACATCAATTGGTAACCCAATTCGTAGTTCCCTTACACATTCAATTTTGCCAAAAATAAACGGCCCACGTAGCTCGTTTTGGCGGACACAAAAGCACCAAAACATATGAGCGAGTGTGTCGAATCTACTTGTGCGAGCTCAGATGTGAAATACGTAGGAAATAATACGAATTTTTCATAAATTCTCCTTAAGCAAGAGTGCGTGGGACTCATGGGATCGCTGAAAATGAGAATGCCGTAGCATTCCCGAAATACCCTATATTTTTAGAGAGAAATACACAGAACAAAGTTATACTCGTTAGATATAATAGAAGAAGATTATAAAATATAATAATCAAATCAAACGAATTTGATTTATCTATTTAGTATTTGATATTATTATGTAGTTTTATTATTTCAATTTTATAAAATTTATTAATATTAAGTCTTTTATAAAATGATCTTGAAATTAGAACATACGTTTCCTGTAAACTGGAATATTTTTAATTTGTTTTCATTTTTTAAGCAGGTTTCAAAATTTTTTATTTTTAAGAAGGGTTTTTTTACCGTTGTGAAAAGTCTTAAAAGGGTTTAGGGTAACATCATGTTTCTTGCCATTAAAGCAACATTTATGACCGCTCTGGTATCCCTGGTTAAAACTAGACCCCTTTGCAAGGAGAGACCCATCAAAAGCTGTCCACATCCTACTCAGATCCCAAGTTGACTGCATTTTATGCCAATTCAATTGACAATGACCGCTGTATTTCCCCCGGGGTAGTACGCACATTTGTGAACGCCAACGTTATTGTCATTGGGCATAATTCCTAGTCGCTTTTTCTCGCCGCAATACGCTGCGTATACGTGATGACCACTTGGGCGAATGCAACTGCAACTTCGCCTGCGGCTGTATCTGCCACTGAGCAAATGCATAAACTGCTGAATTTATGCGCATTTGGCAGACCGGAGGAGCTGGGAGCCAAGGTGGCTGCCAACGGGGCGTAGATTTAATTAAATAAATTCCGAGCGAAGCACTCGGCATCGTGGCATTAAGTTTTTGTTTTTTTTTTGCATATTTGTGCGTAAATTTGTGTTATAACTGTGCTAATGTATGCGTGCTTGTGCGTCACCTGCAATTAAATAAATCTGCGCATTGTTTGCAGTGCCGTTAACGTGGCAACCATAAATGGGACGGCAGAGTCTACACTCTCCTTTTATAATGGTTTTAATGTAGGATAGTTTCCCATAGAGTTTATGCATAAAATAAATAATAAACGAAATTTCATAGTCACGTTGCTCAGGTTATTTTATGCGCACGCAATTTTATTATAGAGAAAGCTTCGCAAAATTGGTTTTATTTAGAGCGCTGATTTCTCAAAATTCGAGATCCGCACCTAACTTTTTCTTGAAATTTAAGCAATTTCAATCTTGAAAGATAGTAAGTTTCTTTAAGTAAATTTGCTAACTCATAGTAAATAAAGTCAGATCATTTATTTAAAATATCCTTTTATTTTTAAATTCTGCACATAATATATTCACAACAATAATCTTAAAATACTTATAAGCCCATTTCAAAATTTTACTAAACAACATTTTTGTAAGGATGTGCTTTAATAGTTGAATTGGAATTATGAAAGTGTATTAAAAATTGTATAAATACCATGGCTGAGAAAATAAAACATAACATACTTACATTTTTATTTATATTTTTCAAATACACCTTTACACTACCTCATATTTTTGAATTCAATAACGGGTTTTTTCGTTTGCAGTGCAGACAATGATGTGTTCAAAAACTGTATTTGCACAATATTTATTGTTAATTTATTAAGCTTGTCATCCGCCGAGCCTTGTAATTACGAAGGCGAAATGTGTGCCACGCCCACCGCAGCCCGAGTGTCGGGTCTACAACAGATATACATATACAGAAACACGCACTCGCCGAATCGGGCATATTTCAGGCATATATCAACGGCTTAACAATTGGCTCAGACTTGTCGTCAGGTGGCCATTGCCGTTAAGCCTGGCTCTTTTTTCCCCAGCCAATTTCCATTTTCAATCCCGTTCTTGACGCCTTGCGTGAGCCCCTCCCCCCGCCCACTTCCCACATTTCCAGCCCCACCCGCCCCTCACGCACTCTGATACTTTAATTTATGGTCTCGCCTGCAGTTTATTTGTCATGCCAACATGCTGTCGCCGTAATTATACACATAACCGTAACTAGTTTTATTTTTTGGTGCAACATGCAAAACATTTTTTACGGCCCTCGTAACACGAACGCACATCAAAAGCGCCATGCAAATGGTCGCTTGTTATGGCTAATGGTTCGGATCGGTTGTAAAGAGAACTCGTTCTGAAGACCGTCAGTAGAGGATGCAAAAACGGTTATTGGATCCGCAGACGTGGCTATTTCAGCTCAAATGAATATCGAGACGGCTGGGTAATTAGTGTATATCTCACTTGATTGGAATGTCTTTATTTTGTCGCTTTTAAATTTAAGACAAGATTATTAGCAAAGAGTTGAAAAGAAATATTGGTTGTAAATAAACACATATTACGAAACCATAATCACGTAAAGTCACAAATTAAATTTATTAAAGATATTGAAAAATGTAGAGAGATACATTTTGAAAAAGTTTCAAAATAAATATTGTAAAAACAAAGTATATGTCAATATATTATGCTTGCCGAAGCTAACAAAAATACAAAAATGTAAAACATCAACTTCTGTCATGAAATTAATATTTCTAGTCCAAAGTGTAACCAATTTGTATTTATATCACACAAAACACCTCTTAACGGGGTAAAAGACTAGTGACGATCGCACCTTCTATATACAAAAGTTCTGATATCAACTTTTACGACTAAAATATATTAAACGACCCACTAAGTAAATACACCCTAAAGATTTTTCGTATTCAGGCTATATAAAGTTAGGCGACTATCCTTTGCACACCTTCCATCTTGCACTTCGTCACTACGTGTGCTGCCGTCCACAATGATATATTATTTATCTATTATTTTACGTTTTTATTTGATTGTTTTTACTAATATTTTTTTTAAATACTATAATTTTCACTTATTATTCATTGTTTGCTTTCCTTAAAACGTGGCTTATTTTACAGATATATTCCGGTATGCCAGCAATGTGTATTTGGCTACATGTTCTTCCAAACTTGAATGAATTATTGCTAAAATTATTTTATAAAAAAGCCTCTCAGCTGGTAGCCAAGTGACATTTTTCCACCTCCTCTTAAGCAACGGCAGTCGGCACTGAACTTTCATTTTATGGCGCTCACTAAAAACAAAACCTACGAGCCCGGCCCACTGCTCCTGCTTAAAGCCGCTTATCTGGCCGGCTATATCGATAAACATAAATTAGCCGATATTGTCGTTGTCGCCCCAAACCGGCGACTACAAGCTGAAAACGGCCGACTGCCAACTGCAAACTGCCAACTGGAAACGGCCAACTGCAAGCGGGCCAACGCCTTTTCAACCTTTTCGAAAACGGGCAGTCAACATGCAGGCGCACATAAAAACTCACCATAATGATAACGATAATGATAACGATGCGCAGCGGTTTGTTGTTTTACAAGAAAATTATGTATTATTAGCGCGCAGGCGCACACTGCGATGAGAGATGCACTTGTTTGTCGTCCTGCTGTGCGATCGCAGTGTTATAAAGATGCCTGCTTTATCACTGGGGTTTCGGGATCGGCGGGATCGAAGATCAGGGAGATCACGGGGCTAGGCGTAGTTAGGCCCGCGTATCCTCGGCAAATTAACTTGTTCCTGAGTTGCGAGCTCTGCTCGTGCCGCAATCCCATGGGCCCCTCCTCATGGGTATTAACGGAAATTTATCATAAATTCCAATACCCTACTACTAATGGGCGTTGATTAGCTAATTTGCTGCGCTCGTTTCATTTTCCACTCATGCCCGCCAAGTCATTTCAAATACTTAATGCTCGTTGGCTGCTTTTCGTCGTCATTGCCGTTCGATCAAAACCGTCGGCAGCATATTTGCCAAGATTACACTGGGGAAAAACGGGTGCCTTAAATGATAAGATACCATAATAAAAAAATAAGTTTTCCTTTATAAAAACAAACCCATTTAAAATATTTATGTTGGCGTCTAATGCTTATTTTAAAGATATAAATTTAGAATACTCCTTAAAAATAAACTTATTAAAAAGGGCTTAAAAATAGTTCTGAGTTTCAAGATTTCAATTTAAAACGCTTATTAAATTATTTGAAAAATCGCAATAATAAATCTTACTTATAAAAAGGACATCCGGTATTTAAGATAACCGGTGACTTGTTCACACCAGGCAGGTTAAAATACTTCCCTCTCTCTTTCTTCCTTTTTTGTGAATGTCTTCTACTTAGGCACACCTCCCATTAATTTAGGTTATCTTTTCCTAACCTTAGTTAAAGATAGTCGATTATTCCCAAAGTGTATTGGTCTGTCCATCTCCTGATGGCCGTATCAGCCGGCGGCTTGTTTGCTTTGATCTCCGCTTAGGAGCTACAAAATCATTGCTCGCCCCGAAATAATGAATGAAATCGAATCGGAGCCAAATACCGGGCTGAAAACAAATTAAATGCCGTTTTGGCTTTGTGCGTTAACAGAGTCTGGTTAGGCAACCGACGGATTAGCATAGCGTGTTGTTACTGTATCATTTTTGGCACGCATGTGCACCGGCACTCCTTCTCTGTCCCGCTCTAACCCGACCTGCTCTCCCTTTCTCTCTCTCTGGGCCCAACAATGAGAAGATTAATTTATGTTATTAAGTCGGCACCGCCGTCTTTGATCTACGCTTCTGCGAGGTGTAAGGTAGGCAAGTCAATGGCGGTGGCAATGCCGGCACCTGAAGAACCCAAGCCCCCGCCCAGAACTACAGAACCACAGAACCACGGACAATCGATGCCCAGATCGAGATCTTCACGATCAGATCCAATCCAGCGAGCAATCGATCGATCGCACGACCCTGACCACAGAACAGAAGACTCGGACTACTCAGCTACCTGCAGCGAGTTAGATTGCCCCTGGTCCTGGCCAAATCGAAAGTCGAAGGGGTCCCAGGTTGAGGAAGTCATTCGTGGATTCTGGTTCCGACTCCTAACTCTCTCTGCCTGCGCATCATTACATTAATTTGTAATTTATGACAGCTTGTCATAATATCAACGATATTGCGCCTGAAATCCTTAGCGGGTGCACTGGAAAAAAATAGTTGGATCTATGTAAGGGTTAAAGCAAAGGGTTACGATATAATTATAACAATTAAATATTTCTAAGATATATATTTATATGCAATGGATATTTAACAGAAAACATAAAATAGAATAATATAATATAATAATGGGGTTATTTAAATAGCGTTAAAAAATGAATTTTAAATTGTATTTAAAAGATGAAAAAATCATATTTCTGTACCTTTTTTCCTAAGTGCAACAAACTCATCCCCACAAGTTATTCACATTTAATCAAATTTAAAATTGATTCCCAACCTATGTTTTTCTGTTGGCCTACGCTCATTAATAAGCCCCTCGATGTATTTTCTTGTTCGCTGCCGCTTTGGTTTCGCTGAGTTGTCAAAACTATCGTACAATGTCTCTGGGGCAAGTTTAGCGGCTCGGCGATCGCTAGATGGTTATGGTGATCATCATCAGCAGGGATAGGGATCGGGATCCATTCATCTAGTGGCTGCTCGGGGCATTGTTGGCTTTACATGCCGTTGTCAACGCTCTTTGTTGTGCCACCAATAGAGCGGCGGCGCCTTTGATCCGGCGGCCAGTTCAAAGCCCCCAACGAACTTCTAACTCAATTAGTGTGTAGTTTTTTAAACGGTTTTGATTACAGCGCATATTTCTTGCCATCCAATAGCCCCATCCGACAACATAGAATGCATGCTACTTATAAAGACATTAAGCCAGCAAACCCATCCCGACTGGCCCACATTGGAGTCGAGTGCTGAGGAGGCTGGTCCAGAAGTCGGAGGTGGGGAAGGGGAAGGTCACTCAATTAGGGCGCAGGATCCTATCCCGAGAGCCGCCGCCGCCCGCTCTTTGATCGCCTTTTAATGATGATGACCATTGTTAGCTGATGTTAGCGATTGCAAGCCCAGATTTTCACTTAACATCAGCCGCCAAATGCCGCCGCCGCCCCAGATCGGGAGGGCTTAAAGGGCATGCAAACATAAAAATGATGAAGTGGAGTCATCCGGGCAAAGGGGGGAAACTGTGGGGAAGCAGGCATTGACTGCTCGGCGTCCAAATTGCAATGCTACGTAATTTTTATTGTCTCGCACCGACCAAACGATGCGCACACAGTGGTATAAATTCTATTACCAGTTGGTCATAAAGTTGCTGTCATGGGAACTGGACTCATTAATAGATATGAAAGCTAGTATTTTCAAAATGTTTGTTTTGCTACAAAAGATAATGTGTTATTATCTTACTTTAAATTGTAAATTGCGATTCAAAATCTTAATATATATAAAATTTTCCTATTGGAAAGGTCAGGGTTTGTCTCATAGGACTCTGCTGGCTTATCCTATCATTAGGGACATTTTTTTTATAAATTCTTTTACCAGTTGGTCATAAAGTTGCTTACATGGGAACTTGACTCATTAATAAATCAATGGTCTGGTATACTTTTGTTTTACTTTACTTTACATTGAGAAATGCGTTGAATATTTCGTATGGGACAGAACAGAAATTGACCTATAAGTTAATGGTAGTTTATCCTACCATTAAGAAGATATTTCTTAATCAAAAAAACAGCACATATTCCACTTGAATCATAATCACATCTATGTATCTACATACATAAGATACATGTATTTTAAGCCACTTAAGTTTTACTTATTTATATTTTAAGTCTCAAGTGCAGAAAAGGACCTCTTATAAAGTGGTCATATAGGATAGCAACATGTACTCAACTGGAAACCCGCACGAATGTACACTATTAAGCATTACAAATATTTTTTAAACCTTAACGTGGCTTTCAAAGATGTTCTTGATTAACTCATAACTCTTCACTCTTGGGGCTACTCTTAAAAAACGAAATTACAATTACTTTTTAACAATGTTCTTGGAAATAAAGGTTTACATCGACAAGTTTATGGTTTTGACCCACTGTCGACCAAAACTGCAGCCTCGGGAGGCGTCGAAACATGGTTCTTGCAGACATCGCCTGGGATCCAGAGACTGGCTTGGAGCCCCCTGATCTTCATCTTCGTCTCCATCGCCACCTCCATCCCCGTCCCGCTGATCCCAATTCCCAGTCTGCAGCTTCGTGCCCGACCGACTCTTACACTGACTGACTTCATTGCTCTTTACGTTACGTTAAGTTTAAGTATACGTTGCCCACTGCCCGAGCGCCATCTCGTTTAATCTGCCTTTTAGAGGGCGTGGCCATAGTATTTTATATGTGCTGATCAAAGAGAGCCGACACTTTGTCCCGGAGCCGACGCGTTGCCCCCTTCCCGGTCCTTCCAAAACTTTTGCGTAGCGCATGCGCAACGGTCTGATCGTGAATCATGTGGCTTTTGCTAAGGATGGGGATCGGGATGGGGATCGACTTGGATGGTAGGATAGATGGATGGATGGATGGGTGTGCGGAGGAGGAGAATCGGTGTGTGGCCGTGGCACTCTGGGACTTTTCCCGTCTGGGCCTTACGTATTCATTATTGAATTAAGGATGACCACGTTTTCGGCGCTTTGTTTGGCTGCGTCGGAGTTGCAATTGATTTGCCAGCCATTAAAATCAATCAAAATATAGAGTCGGGGGTCATCTTAGGAGTTCGGTTGCAATTACAAGAGAAAGTTGCAACCGCTGAATCAATAAATTGTTAGAACTTGAGGTATCTTTGATAATGTACACGAAATGCTTATTTTTCTTAAGCTTTCCGGTTTCGTTTAATTTTCTTGGGGCCAGTGTAATTTCGGTGCCCTGTAAAGTGAGTGAACATCGTGCGCAAACGGTTTGTTGGTTTACCCGTTTATGTTTATACTGGAGTACGAGTCCTCGGGTCCATTGAAAAGAAAGCGGCCGACTCTCCGATCGTTCGATACATGTATGAAGAAATTAACCCTCGAAAACATCTGATTACTGCCCCCAGGTACCGTTGACATGTTCTTCCACTCTGCAAATTGCCGGGGCACTCGGAAATTATTGGCCATGTTAATGTTTACAAGATGTAATATCGCAATCAAAATAGCTGCGGGCCAACATGAACATGAAAACTTTACGCTGGGCAGTGACGCTTTGCCTTAATGTACGAAAATTTCAATTAAAGAGAAGGGGGAGAAAACCCCAGAGAAAGTCCTTGATGCCGAAAGGTAATCAGTAATTTTAATAGCCTGAAGGTATTCGACTTTGTAGAGGGCGCCCTCTATAAGTGTTATTATCTTGATCTTATAACTTTTAAGAACTATTCCGTTCTATTTCTTAAAAACAGCGATATTATTTTGCGCTTATATGTTTTTCAATAAAAATGAATCCTAGTTATAAATAGAAGGCGGTGACTAAGAGTCTTAAATATGATTATAAATGTTCCCCAGATACATAAGCTTTAAATAACCTTGTGAAATATGAGCCAAAAAGTATCGGCTCTTTTCTGGTTGATCTATAAAAGGCCTCTCGGAATCAAGTCCCATCAGCACCTCCCTAATAACGTCCATTTTGGGCTTAAAATAACTTCGGTTACCTGAACATCCAGCCAGTTTCCAGATCTCAGGGGCGGTACAAATGACAACAAAATACAAAAAGTTATTGGACGCATTACGAGCGTGTAAACAAGCAGCCAACAATGACAGTCGACAGTCGACAGCCCAGTTCGAAGACCGAGACCCCACCAGTCGACAAGTCACCAGTTTGGATGTATATTGAAAAGAAAATACCAAAATTTATAACTTTCTCGTTATGGAGAGCTGCGCCCCGCGCTCCACTTCGATCCGTAATGATAATGGGAATCTCCGTGGCCAGCTCACTTTGTCGGCGGCTAAATTTGTCTCATCTTCTTATATTAATTTGTGTTATTGTGTTTCGGCTTTCGTAGGTCCAGCAACAGCAACAGCCATAATAATAATAAAAGAGCCAGCAAACAAAGGTAGCCAAAAGGTATCGGGTTTTATAACCTGCTCGAACTCATCAATTTCATTGCTAACAACACGCAGACACGCCAAAGTGAGAAAAATATGCAGGGCCCGCCATCGACTTTGATCCGGTCTGAATCATCGCTGGGATTTCGTATCTCAGATTCCAGATTCCAGAACCCATAGTTGTTATTCTGCGGTTATGTATTCTTATTTTCGTTTTCGAGAGCGAGAACGAGAACGAGAGACGCCGGCAACGTCATAAGTAAATTTCTGGCGTTGTTTCGGGGATTTCAAAAAGCCATTTAGAATAAATTAACCGGGACCTACCGCTAAAAAGATCTCTGATCCGATGGGATCGGATCACAAAGAGGCTCTTCCCGGCTTCGTTTTCGTTTTTGTTTCGGCGTTTTGAGGAAGAAGGTGAAGCAATGCGGGAGTGAGCCCCAAACAGGATTAAAATTAGTTTTTGATTACGCTTTCGAGCTTCTGGACAACGCAATTTGCGGTCTGCCCCTGCAGCTCCCCTTCTTCTGACCATAATTAGCGCTTTTAGCCCAACTCTTTTGCATCCGAAGGTCGCCTTTGTCCTTTGCCGGTTTCAGTTTGTCATAACTCTGTGGTGGCGGCAATCTTATAAAGCTATTGGCAGGTATTTAGCCAGAGGGACCCCTGAGAATGTGAAATTCCTTGCGGTCGTAAATCCCCCGAAAAGGCAAAGCTTCTAATTGAGTCTTCCGCTGGCAGCCCGAATCACATTCCACATGTCATGCTTTTGGCCTGGTTCTGCAGCCAAATAAAATCCGAGCCTGGCTACCTACCTACCTACTCGTCTTTCAAAGGGTCCGCTGCCATTCGAGGCATTTGAAGAGCGTGTGAACAGCAGGCACCTTGTGGCCAGCTATTCAAGTATTCCCCGGGCATTAGCATTAGCCTTATCCGATCCAAACGATACGCATCTTGGTAGCACCCATCGAGTGAGCCAAGCCAAAGTATCTCGAGATTGTGATCTCGACGGCCTTTTATTATGTTGTTCGATCTTATGCATGCATCCCCGCAGATAAAGGTTACCATTACTGCCACATATTCGGCCGCTGGCTGATCTCGGCTGATTGATTTGGAGTTGGCTTTAATTGAATCGTTCCTCGCCCTCGGACTTAATCAACATAATTGCTCCAGCACTTTGGGCCTTACTCTGGTTCTTAGCCGCCCGAGCAGCTCGTTTTCCAATAGGATTTCAATGGCTGCTGAGCGGAAGAGCCGGTCGTGATCCGGCATTAACCAGCGAGCAATTAATTAATTGCTGTTAATTTATGTGCCTCCCAGTAGCAGAGTCCAGCTAATTTGCCTAATTACCAGCCACACCATTAGCCATGCGCACAGGTCTGGGCCCAGATTGGTCGTTGATAAGGCACGCCATCTCGAATCGCGCTGTGCTAGTGCACTCGAAAAAATATCGGGGGTGAGCAAGGTGTCATATTCGCATCACAAATAAAACAATCTCCAAGTCTAGAAGTTGGGAATTAAAAAAAATTATTCGATTTCGGCATTGTTACTTAATAACCAACTTAAATTGTTAACTCATATTACTGTAAAATATTTCATGTAAAAAGGATCGAAAATAAATAACTTATTATTTAATAAGTTTATACGGCTAACATTACTGGCGTTTTAATTTAAAAATATAATTTCTTAATTCTGTATTAATGTCATGTCAAAAATCTAGTTTGTTATCTTTTAACTGATGGTACATTTTACGGATAGCAAAATTATTTTTCTTAGTGTGTAGTTAATTTATTAAACGATAAGATATTTAACAGTTTTCAGTCAGATAAAACGGAAAATGATATTGAAAAATAAAAATTTTTGAATACTGCAATTTAACAGAATGACTAAAGTTAAAAAGGCATTGAGAACTCGGCTCAAAAGCCATTTCTAAGCTGTCAAGAATTATATTTTTAAAACTGTGAGAATTTAGGTAAACAGAGCCAAAAATGTTTAAAAATAATAAGAATGAAGTAATAAATTCATATTGATTACCTACAAATTCTCCAAATAGTTCGAGCAAGTGGCTTAGATGCTGAAAAATAAGGTCAAAATAAGTAGTTTGTAACCGAAGAAGATTTAAACTATAATAAGTGTTTATCAATCCTCGATATATTTAACTCATTCTGACTTTTTGAAGTGTACATATCCCCGCACTAGAAGCAGACCAAACCTACTTGCGTAAGGACAATGCGTCATTTTGTTTGTGTCTCAATTAGCAACGCTGCCAGGAGGCATAAGTTATGCTTACTTCCCAGACAACGGGAGCAGCTCCTTGGATCCATTGTGCTGAATGTAGACCGGTGGTTCGGTGACTCGGTGTCACCGGCAACTCTCCGCCGGCTGTCACAATGATTAGTTATGCTGATGACATTATTTGTTGGCCACCACACGAGGTGGAGGTGGAGGTAGACTAGTGGGTGCTCAGGTCGTAATTCTTTCGGCAAATACCCGTGCACTGTAACTTCAACTCCGTCTGCGTGGTTGTTAGTGCCACAACTGACATACGCTCTCCATGTGGGTTAAGCCATTAACCAGGCTCCGACTTGGTCCAGCCCCCGAAGTGGAGTTTCCTTAATTAATAGAGCTCAGCAAATGGCCAGAAACACACCCACCATCGCGAACCCCGACCAGTTTTTGGCCAAGAGAAGGCTTGCCATGGCTTTTAATTAGAGGCGTGGCTAGGACGTGGTATTGATGGTAAGTGGGGGCCAAATTAAATTGGCTAATGAAGAATATTGAACTAGTTAATGAATGGAATACAGTTATACCCATAACGGTTGATTTTAAAAAATGCTAAGATCTTTAAAAAAAACTAATAAAATTGGTATATGTTTGATCCTATAGTATGCTGAAGCGGTTTTAAAGCATTATATAGGGGCAACTTCATTACAAGTCGTATAAATCCAACATTATAATATTGTGAACAGTAAATAGTGCAGTGTTTTTTAGAAAATATAGAGAATATCTCATTTATTTTTCTATTCTTTAGTTACTACTTTTCTAACTTGTTTTTTATTGATATTAAATATCTGAAGCCGTAACTTTAAAAAATTCAAATACTAAAAACTTTATCAGGGGTGCCACAGAAATCAATGGTAAGACTTACAAAACCACACGATGTCTGCATTTATTTAGGAATGTTATTAATTGTGTTAGCAACAATCCCCTTTGATGACACTACTCACGCACATTTAGACTGCCTTAGGGACATTCCTGCCGTTAACCTTTAATTAACTCTTCATGTTCCTACTCCTGTAAATGGAAAACACCTAAATGTGTGCTTCCTGCCGCCAAGGATCCTTTCAACCCTCGAGTATTATGGCAAGAGGCGTTTACAAAACAGTAGATTATCTAACCTCACAATAAACACATCAGGGTAGTGTCAAAATGGCTTTAACCACAAGGCCGCAGAAAAAGAGAAGAGGGACTGAATCAACCCCGTCATCCTTTCGCTGTTCAAGGACCAAATTCGGGTGTCTTAATTGTTATTCGTCGGACATGTTTAGCAACAACAAAGTTGCCCCGACCGCGTTTCCAATGCGCAGCTGCCATTTTCATCGTCCGACTTCCTGAGTCCTCGGCTCCCTCCCTATACCTCCCTTTATATCTCCAACTTCAGCCCTATAAACAAACGACGCAACAGCCATTTCCGTTGATACTTTGGCTGGAGCACTCATTCCCATTCACCGCGATCATTCCGCAGGCAAATAAATATCGGGCATTAATAAACACTCAGCCGAAAGGCGCAAAAATTGAATTGCCCACGATAAATAAACAATACCTAATGGGGTTGGGCTGGCATCCAATGAGTTCGCCGGGTTGAAAGCCGTTTCCGCCGAGAAATACTTTCGAAAAAGATACCAGTAAAAACATCAATCAGCCGCCGTATTACCTTTAAACATGCCAAAAACAAATACCGGCCATCACAATCCCAATCAAATCAAATCCCCATCGAATCGCTTACGAAAACAACACAGGAAAAATCATCCAATAAAACGCGAGGTTATAAAACGAAGAAGCTAGAAAACCCCCTGCCTGGCTTTTATGGCCACCGATTTGTAGATGTCGATTGTCTATTATGAATTCCATCGAATTGGGTGTTTGAAATTGTTTTAGCCGAGCATTTCACTGATTGAATTGAAAGTGCCAGTGAATGCGTAGAGATCGGCCATAAATACGGACATTAAAGCATCCTCACAATGCTCTCCGGAGAAAGGTCAGACCCTGGTACTCGTACTCGCCTGCAGAGGGCCGAAAGCCCCATAAACTTTTCCGTTTTACGATCAACCGTGTGAAGCGTATAAAAAGTTGACTGATCGCTGAATAATTTACGATACCATCTGACACCTCTCTGAATCGATTCCATTGCTGACATTGACTTTAATGTTGATATTGTTGTCTTGCAGATCCCGCCACGCTGAACATATTTGCCACGCGATCCAATCCAAAGAAGAAACGGAAGTCCCGCACCGCATTCTCCAACCAGCAGATCTTCGAGCTGGAGAAGCGCTTCCTGTACCAAAAATATCTATCGCCTGCGGATCGCGATGAAATTGCCGGCGGCTTGGGCCTCTCCAATGCACAGGTGAGTATTGAAATGTCTGTAGGTGCTAGCTAAAAAAGAAAATACGGTCCAAAGTCAAGAGCACATTATCCTGAATGCTGCAATTCAAAGTTTTGTTCAATTCTAAAGTAAATGGAACATGGTTTTATACTACCTTATTAAACATTTTAAACATTACAGGTAGAAAATTTCTTATTCTATACACAATACATAGTGTTAAAGATCATCCTCTTAGGCCATTTTGGCTTTTCATAATAGAGCCACTTAGCTCCGTTATTCTAATACTTCAATTTTAAAAGATATACGGAAACACCACAGATATCTCTACGGTTTTTAAATCCTTTTTAAACATCATATTAGATGTATAAAAGTATGCAACCATATATTTTAAACATAAAAGTACAATGAACTCATTCGGTATGACGACTATACTTTACCCACTGCAACCCTTAGTGAAATCTGTGACAATCTACTTAATCACATTAATCTAAAATTCTACGAAATGAAAATCTTCATACCAAAGTTCGTTGCTTTAATGTTCCGCATGTCATTTATTTATAGAAGTTTTCATTTTGTATGCTTTTAATTGAAGTGAGTATGAGGCTTAATTCGATAAAAAGTATTCTCCTCTCTGTATAGCTGTGAAAAGATTTTAATAGATTTCATTTAAAACAGGTCATCACTTGGTTCCAAAATCGGCGGGCCAAACTCAAGAGGGACATGGAGGAGCTGAAGAAAGACGTGCAATGCGAGAAATTGTCAGCGAACCAAAGCTTTTTAAAGAACGTTAATGACTTGAGTATTTTAAAGACCCGACCAGTCAGCAGATCCCAATCGCTCGCACCACCATCTCCACCACCAGCATCACCACCTCCCCATGCAGAGCATCGGGTCGGAAAAGGATGCGGATCGGGAGAAGGACAAGGACAAGGATAAGGAGGAGCTGCGGATGCTGAAGCTAATGACCCTGATGCGCTATTCGGATGGCAAGTTGCTATATACGCAACCACCGGCCGTATATTTGCCCAATCCACAGGCAAAACAGTGATTAGCTTAAATTGTAAACTACTTAACACAACGCTTTTATCTGCATCTAATTTGCAAAAACAAAAAAATCACAGAGCAAGAAGGAATTGCAAATTTATTGTGTTGATTTTGTTAACTCAAGTATTAAATTTGTATCTCCCCTGCATTCGACTTCAAAATATTATATTTCAATGTGTATGATACTATAAAATGTAAACAATTTTAGCTTGTGCTAAGCTTAAATCATTTATTTCTAACAGTATATTGAAAAAGTAAAGCTTGTAAAGAAAAAACGATTTTTTTTATTTTTTTATTCAATAAATGATAAGATCATCAGGTTTCTGACATCCCAAGTATATAAAGTTTTAACGAGACCCACTGTAAGTAAAGGACAATGGGAAGCAACCCATTATACGAAGTACACCCAAAATATTTTCAACTTTTCTAGGCCATTAGGCTTGCGTCTTACGCGCTTTATTTTATTAATTTTTAAAGACAAATTATTCCAAATCCCAATATACTTAAGTGTATTTGCATATGCACATAATCATTGTATAGTATGTGCAAAAAATATCCCCTGTGTTGAATAAAATATTTTTAAAGTAATGTACTTTTCTATAAAAACAATAAAAAATGTAGTGATGGGGTGTTAGAAATTCAACAAAAATAGAGTAGTTAAAGTGAAAGTCTAAGTTAGCCTTTCACAATATCGCCAATGATTTCCATGCATATCTCATTAGGACGCTTAACATTGGCTTTGTCAAAGGCAGTATATATTATAAGGGCCTTGTGACGTCCTGGAGTTAGGGGCACAGCGTAATTTATTAAAATTTTCAGTTGAAAGGGTTCCACAATTAAAACTGTCTGGAAAACCACATAATAGTTATTGACTTATGATTTTTTTTATAAAATTAATTCTTACCCCAGGAATATTTACGCATTTGTCCTTGACTTCCTCCTTGTTGATCACGTGTTCCGTCGAATGAGGATAGTAAATGGTGTTCTTGTCATAAAACGACTTGCAGAAATCTTTATCAACCCCTTTGAAAACGGTTGGTTTCCAAGTTCCTTTTTCTAACTTTAATATACCAACTTCAACCTGAAATGTGAATAATTATAGTAAGTTTTGCACCTTTAAAAAGGTATAAGAGCTCTAACCGACACACGATCTGACGGTTGTACATCCCATTTCATGGTTATGTTTCCATGTATATCGATTCCACCATTTTTATTCCTTTTACGGACAAACTGGGAAAGGTCCGCTATTTTATCGATGTTTTGAAATCCTGGCTTGTCCGTGCAGTCACTGAACAAATCCTCCCTCTCAGGCACAAATTCGTGATTCAATTGGAATGAAAGGCTTACTATTTGCAGCAAGATAAGAATATGCCATTGCCAAGACAGTTCGCGGACCATTTTGTACGATTTTGGAGAATGCTTCTGATGCCTGAGCTCTTGTCGCTTTTATAGGACATGCTTTTAATATTGTATAAGCCAAAGTGTAAGTAATTAAGTTTTTTCACGCTCATGATTTATATCTGAAATGAATATTGTGTAGAGTTTTATATCTTCCTTATCAGCACTTGTTTAGCGTGCTTATAAATAACATTAATCTTGAACACGGATATCTACTTTAGAGAGAAGTTAAAACGTGAAAAATAAGACGAAAATATATGTTTTTTTTATCGTATCGTTTGAACTCGCCCCTTATAGATCGAATTCGCTCCGTCTCGTTTGAATTCGTCTCTTCTCCTTCGAAATCGCCCCTACATCACTTCTACATATCAGTTACATCGTATCTACTTGAACTCTACATGGAAGGTTGCTGCTCTAACCGTTTAATATAGCGCCATCTATGACAGCTCTGTCAAGTGTCACCGTTACGGCGAACTTAACACCACCACTAGATGGCGCACTTAACTCGATTTCTATTTAATATTATTTTCATCGACTGTCTGGTTTTTGAAAATAAAAAATACGCGAACAATTAAGTCAAGGTAAAGTGTTAAGATCTCGAGTATTAGCCATTTCTAGCTTTGCAATGATTTTCGTACTATTCTAAATTTAATTTTTCCTACTTTTAACACAATTTCTCTCAAAATAAAAAAAATAGCAATACCCCAGTCGTAAGTTGCGGAACGTGTTTTAAAAAAACATAGTTCTGGGTCGTATCTTTTTTACGCAAAACAGCACGCATGCAAATTTTCCAAGGCAAATGTGTGTGCTGGGTGCATTCTATTGCGGTGCCTTCTAGTTGTGTTTCAGAATAATGTATCCAGAAGCATGCCCAAACACCCGTTTCGGGAACGTATTCCGAAAAAAATAGTTCTGGGTCGTATCTTTTCTACGCAAAACAGCACGTATGCAAATTTTCCAAGGCAAACGTGCGTGCTGGGGGCAGTCTTTTGGGTGCCATCTGGGTGTATTTCAATATAGTGCATCCAGGTGTATTTTAGAGGGAAGGTAAAAAAACCAAACTCAAACCTGAAGGTTGCCGATGCCCATTTTTTTACAATCGTCTTTTTTCGGTACTGTTCTCTTGACAAACAAATACTAAAGACAAAAGGGAATATGCAAGGAAGCACGCGGTTTTTCTTGTCTCTTGCATTTCTCGTCAGTTGCATTTTTAGTTCTGAAAAGTGAAGTTCGTGCCTCGTGTTTTGAAAAAGTTTGTTGCTTTCTGCCACCAATTTTACATCAATATTCTCACAGGTAAGCAAAGTGTAGATAATTTAGTTCAATATGAGCACAACACAGTTCAATATGAACATAACAGAGTACATGTACATTGAACATTCAAACTAAAAACAAATTAAATTAATAAAATAAAATTTTATTTGAATGTAAATCGTACAAACAACAGTGTTAATGTGACATAATAAATATATTGTATATTTGTAATATATATACACATGTTTCAAAATATATAATATTAAATTTCCTTTATATCTTTCAGAATCGCAAGAAATGAATGGGCACACCAAGGACTGAATTGCGTAAATGATAAAAGTACATCAACAAGAAGGAAGCAGCAAAGCCCCGTACAGTAGGAGAGTGACTCCGATCAAAAATTAGTTGAGTTCTTGAATATTGAAATAAAAAATAAATATGAAATTGAAATCCAGTCTTATGTATTCCAGGAAAACTTCCAGATATTTGATTTTTGAATGCTTCTAGGTGCATTCCTGGGTACATGTTACAGGTGCATTAAAAAAGAGTACACCCAGAAGGAGTTTAGTATGTTGCTTCCAGGTGCATTAAAAAAGAATACACCCAGAAGGTGTTTAGTATGTTGCTTCCAGGTGCATTAAAAAAGAGTACACCCAGAATGTGTTTAGTTTGTTACTTCCAGGTGCATTCCAGATATATGCTTCCAGAAGCATGCAACGGGTGCATTCTTTTTTGTCCCGCACCCGTGTAAAAAGAATGGACAGACTCATCACTTCCGGAACACCTTTTTGATGCCATTTCATAATGAAAGAACGCATGCTGGAATGCTGTAATTTACGACTGGTACCTTTCGATTGTTGTGTTATAGGGTATTCAGAAAGAGGGGTCTCTGGTCAGGGACCATATTCCGCTTCAGCAATTTTTTCTTCTATAAGCCTAGTACTCACATCGACGAAAACCGCGAGCTAACCATAGGAGTGAGCGAGAGGCAAACAGGCGGCTAAAGGTTTTCGTCGGGTCTGTTTTTCAGCGCGGTACTCAGATGAGCTAAGGAAATACCAGAAAAAATACCAGATTTCGCGAGTGAATTTTCGATGAACGCCGTTAGCCGCGGCCCAAAGAATAAGAAATTTAATCTTTGGCGGTGTTCGTGCAGAAGCGGTGGGGAATTTAAAAATTAAAAATGGAAGAAAAACACCCAGTGCAGATGAAAAAGGATGCCTAATCCAAGCTGCTGCCCATTATTGTGGGACTTGACCGACAGGAAGCAGTACCACAACGGGTCAAATCCGCAGAATAGTTGAAGCGCTGGAGGAGATCCACTAGAAAATGCCAGTGGGATGGAACATGGAACATCGCTCGATCTCCGACGAGCTCTCCATTGAGGACTCCACCTTCACCAGCTACTTGGCAGCTGGTGATGGAGCGGAGATAGAGGATGAGCCGGCTTCTATAGGGAGGAGGACATAAGGTCGCCCGCAAAGGGACAGCTGGAGGAGCCATTACCAGCCATTATTGGCCAGCTCGGAGCTGGACTACAGATGGCGAATTAATTTACTAATTTACATAAATAAAAACATTCGTTGAAAATTTTATTTATTTTTATTTTAATTTCTTTGTGCACCAGCAGACTCTCCTTTTTTAAATTGCTCCAATTGATTTGTTTTCCGTTTGTCAACAAACCCAGCTGCTTGACAGTAAGACCATGCCACATGCATGGCGGCTGAACTTTGAAAACTTCGGTCACACTACGAAGAATAAGATTTTTCGACTAGTGAAACTCTTAGCCGATCTGAGTACTAGGCTATAAGAAAAACACGCGCTAAAAAGAGACGGGGAAAGTGGCTACATATCTACCTCCTATGCAGCATTTTAGTATTTTTATTCAGGATTTTTAAGAGTTTAATTGATTTCTGTACTTGCGTTTCGGGTTTTTTTTTTGAAAAGAAATGAATTTGTCTTTTTTTAATGGGGTGTCGGAATTCTTGATGGACTGTTGAATTAATTGCATATATGCAGTCTTTCCAGAGAGCGCAAAAATTTAATAAATTCAATAAGAAATTTATCGTTTTAGTTTTTTATTGAGCATATGCCAACTCGCTTGCATTAAGATTGCATCAGGGCGCTTTCGACTTAAGCCCAAATTTTCTTTTTCGAAAACTTATTACCAACCTTTCTCTCTGCTTCTAAATGGTTTGAGATTGAGATTGAGATTGCATTAGGAGGCTTTCGACTTAAACTGCCCCAGTTTTCTTTATCGAATACTTATTACCTTACCAACCTTTCCCCCCGCATAGGCAGCCACTCAAAAGTCATCAATATGGCTTTCAACCCCTTTGGTTCGATACCGAAATCCCGATGGTTGTAATGTTACGAGAAATCCACCGGTTGCTTATAGAACATGAACTTTATCAAAGAACTAACTGGCTTCAAAACGGTTTGTCTTAGGGCAAACCACTATGTGAAAATAGCTTTCGCTTTGAACTTGGTACCGCCTGGTTCAGATCCTTTATTAGGTCCTCGAAAACTTTAAAGATTCGATCAATCCCATTTTGTATAATCATAGGTATAACAAATGACAAATATTTATGCTGGATAAGCTCTCTAAAAATCTTAATGAAATCAAAAATTTCGTTTCCCTACTATAACTACCGTTAACCATTTTCTGGCGGTTTCTACTTATTTTTATAGTCTTTTTAGACAGAAAGTTTCCCGCAGCAACAACAAAATTCCGCTTCAGTGCCTTTCTTCCAAAAGATGTACTTTTGCGATTATGAAAATAGTTATTCCACGGCATTGTTTGGCTCATACATTATAACAATTTTTTGTCAAACTACAATTTAATGTAAGTGCGAGCAAGACAGATACATGTCAGCTCTAATGAGTAAAATTGTAAATACCTATAGGCACTTCTGGTATTTTTTATGGTGTTCTAAAATAACTTAATACGGTAATATGTAGACCGATAGTTCAAGGAGCAAAATATAATCGAATACCCTCTACAAATAGCCGCTTTAAAATACTGTTACATCTTTTTTTATAATCGCTTTTTTTAACAATTAAAACATTTGTTAAGATTGAATTCGGTGTATCTCATTAAATACTAGCACTTAAACTTATCATAAGGCAACAAAAATAGTAAAAAATGTCCAGATTTTCAACCAGAAAAAGTATGAGTACTAAAGCAAAAAATGGCAGTGGCGCTGTTATAAAGAAATGACCAACCATCAGCCTATGTCCTTCTTGGCAACACCTGGCACCTGTTGCACCAAAATGTATATTGTTTATATAAAGAAAAAGTCATTTGAAGGAGCATTCACCTCCCAAAGTTCCCAGTTCATTTCACTACGCTTGCCTGAATGGAATTCTCACCCTTGATCAATTTGCTAATAGCAATGAAATCATCATTTGGCGCCAAAAACATTCCATATGCAAAATGTATTTATTTTTGCGTTGTTTTCTATTTTTTTTTTTTTTGTAAAACTCAATTTGCATGTCCTTTCCTTTCAGATACTGTTTGCTTATGCCGATCATCTGTTCACTTCAGCGATTCTGTTGCAATTTAAGAGGGTCTTAACATTGATAAATCCCAAAATTGCCTAGTAGTGTTAATTCGGCTTCAGCCAAACACTAAAAATACTAATAACAATAGATATGCTGTGCTGGGGTCACACTGCATTTTGGCATTTTGGCGTCACTTGAGTTGTAGTTGGCTCACTTCGTTGCAATCAGTTTGGTAGCATATTCTGAGCATTTGAGGTCTTCCAATTCTTTAATTTTTAACTTAAGCAGTACATTTTTCTCACAAGAAATATTTTGGTGGTCACGCAACCTACGGACGTAGCGCCTACTCGTTCTCTGGATTTCTTCCTCCACCCACGGGAAGTTGAGTACATCATGAATGGTGTCGTCGTCGTGGAACAGGTGGGCATTGGAGGCAATGCGAAGCATTTTATTTTCGAACGCCTGAATGATGTTCACGTTGCTGTGCCCCATATGCTTCCAGAATATTAAATTTATGTGATTGTCATTCCTTCAAGTTATTTGTTCCTTGGCTTCAATTATGGCAGGAAGTCCACTGTCAGTCTCTAGAAGATAAATTTGATGCGTGACCGATATTCCTTAAGATCTTCACGCTATCAGCGTCGAGGTATGTTACAATCTCCCAGTTCTCTGTAGATCACTTTCCGTTCGTACTCAGTACTGTCTGGGTCCAAAACGGTTTGCTTTATGATGGATCGTTCAATTGTGGCAGGAAGTCCACTGCTAGCTTCCAGAACATCAATTTCATGTCTGACCGTTATTCCTTAAGATCTCTACGCTCTCAGCGTCGACGTAGGTCACAATCTCCAAGTTCTCTCTAAAGATCACTTTCGCTTCGTACTCAGTACTGTCTGGGTCTATAACGGTTTGCTTCACGATGGACCGTTTTTCCGCCTAAAGATTCTATGTTTGGTTTTGGAAAACTTTAAGGATTCGATCCATCCCTTTTTTACTACCATCGGTATAACAAATGATACAGTCAAGATATTAAGATTGTTCTGAAGATGAAAATATATTTATAATCTGAACTGGATAAGTTCTTTAAACCAGGGATTGTAAAAATAATGATTTAACAATTATTTACTGCTTTCTAAAGTACAACTTCAGGAGTTTTAGAATAAAGGTTAAAAAAGAAGTTATTAGTTCCTTGGCTTCAATTGTGGCAGGAAGTCCACTGCTAGCTTCCAGAATATCAATTTCATGCCTGACCGTTATTCCTTAAGATCTCTACGCTCTCAGCGTCGACGTAGGTCACAATCTCCAAGTTCTCTCTAAAGATCACTTTCGCTTCGTACTCAGTACTGTCTGGGTCTATAACGGTTTGCTTCACGATGGACCGTTTTTCCGCCTAAAGATTCTATGTTTGGTTCTGGAAAACTTTAAGGATTCGATCCATCCCTTTTTTACTACCATCGGTATAACAAATGATACAGTCAAGATATTAAGATTGTTCTGAAGATGAATATATATTTATAATCTGAACTGGATAAGTTCTTTAAACCAGGGATTGTAAAAATAATAATTTAACAGTTATTTACTGCTTTCTAAAGTACAACTTCAGGATTTTTAGAATAAAGGTTAAAAAAGAAGTTATTAGTTCCTTGGCTTCAATTGTGGCAGGAAGTCCACTGCTAGCTTCCAAAACATAAATTTCATGCCTGACCGTTATTCCTTAAGATCTCTACGCTCTCAGCGTCGACGTAGGTCACAATCTCCAAGTTCTCTCTAAAGATCACTTTCGCTTCGTACTCAGTACTGTCTGGGTCTATAACGGTTTGCTTCACAATGGACCGTTTTTCCGCCTAAAGATTCTATGTTTGGTTCTGGAAAACTTTAAGGATTCGATCCATCCCTTTTTTACTACCATCGGTATAACAAATGATACAGTCAAGATATTAAGATTGTTCTGAAGATGAAAATATATTTATAATCTGAACTGGATAAGTTCTTTAAACCAGGGATTGTAAAAATAATGATTTAACAATTATTTACTGCTTTCTAAAGTACAACTTCAGGAGTTTTAGAATAAAGGTTAAAAAAGAAGTTATTAGTTCCTTGGCTTCAATTGTGGCAGGAAGTCCACTGCTAGCTTCCAGAATATCAATTTCATGCCTGACCGTTATTCCTTAAGATCTCTACGCTCTCAGCGTCGACGTAGGTCACAATCTCCAAGTTCTCTCTAAAGATCACTTTCGCTTCGTACTCAGTACTGTCTGGGTCTAAAACGGATTGCTTCACGATGGACCGTTTTTCCGCCTAAAGATTCTATGTTTGGTTCTGGAAAACTTTAAAGATTCGATCCATCCCTTTTTTTACTACCATCGGTATAACAAATGATACAGTCAAGATATTAAGATTGTTCTGAAGATGAAAATATATTTATAATCTGAACTGGATAAGTTCTTTAAACCAGGGATTGTAAAAATAATAATTTAACAGTTATTTACTGCTTTCTAAAGTAAAACTTCAGGATTTTTAGAATAAAGGTTAAAAAAGAAGTTATTAGTTCCTTGGCTTGTGGCAGGAAGTCCACTGCTAGCTTCCAAAACATAAATTTCATGCCTGACCGTTATTCCTTAAGATCTCTACGCTCTCAGCGTCGACGTAGGTCACAATCTCCAAGTTCTCTCTAAAGATCACTTTCGCTTCGTACTCAGTACTGTCTGGGTCTATAACGGTTTGCTTCACAATGGACCGTTTTTCCGCCTAAAGATTCTATGTTTGGTTCTGGAAAACTATAAGGATTCGATCCATCCCTTTTTTACTACCATCGGTATAACAAATGATACAGTCAAGATATTAAGATTGTTCTGAAGATGAAAATATATTTATAATCTGAACTGGATAAGTTCTTTAAACCAGGGATTGTAAAAATAATGATTTAACAATTATTTACTGCTTTCTAAAGTAAAACTTCAGGAGTTTTAGAATAAAGGTTAAAAAAGAAGTTATTAGTTCATTGGCTTCAATTGTGGCAGGAAGTCCACTGCTAGCTTCCAGAATATCAATTTCATGCCTGACCGTTATTCCTTAAGATCTCTACGCTCTCAGCGTCGACGTAGGTCACAATCTCCAAGTTCTCTCTAAAGATCACTTTCGCTTCGTACTCAGTACTGTCTGGGTCTATAACGGTTTGCTTCACGATGGACCGTTTTTCCGCCTAAAGATTCTATGTTTGGTTCTGGAAAACTTTAAGGATTCGATCCATCCCTTTTTTACTACCATCGGTATAACAAATGATACAGTCAAGATATTAAGATTGTTCTGAAGATGAAAATATATTTATAATCTGAACTGGATAAGTTCTTTAAACCAGGGATTGTAAAAATAATGATTTAACAATTATTTACTGCTTTCTAAAGTACAACTTCAGGAGTTTTAGAATAAAGGTTAAAAAAGAAGTTATTAGTTCCTTGGCTTCAATTGTGGCAGGAAGTCCACTGCTAGCTTCCAGAATATCAATTTCATGCCTGACCATTATTCCTTAAGATCTCTACGCTCTCAGCGTCGACGTAGGTCACAA
The DNA here is from genome assembly GCF_014743375.2 of Drosophila subpulchrella. Taxonomy (NCBI): domain Eukaryota; kingdom Metazoa; phylum Arthropoda; class Insecta; order Diptera; family Drosophilidae; genus Drosophila; species Drosophila subpulchrella. Next base: position 2,492,227 of record NW_023665577.1, read on the forward strand.
TCTCCAAGTTCTCTCTAAAGATCACTTTCGCTTCGTACTCAGTACTGTCTGGGCCCAAAACGGTTTGCTTTATGATGGACCGTTTTTCCGGCTGAAGTTTTTATGTTTGGTTCTGGAAAACTTTAAAGATTCGATCCATCTCTTTTTTTACTACCATCGGTATAACAAAGGATACAGTCGAGATATTGAGATTGTTCTGACGATGAAAATATATTTATAATCTGAACTGGATAAGTTCTTTTAACCAGGGACCCTAAAAATAATGTTTTAACAATTATGTACTGCCTTCTAAAGTAAAACTTCAGGAGTTTTAGAATAAAGGTTAAAAAAGAAGTTATTAGTTGCTTGGCTTCAATTGTGGCAGGAAGTCCACTGCTAGCTTCCAGAACATAAATTTCATGCCTGACCGTTATTCCTTAAGATCTCTACGCTATCAGCGTCGACGTAGGTCACAATCTCCAAGTGACCTCCGTGAATCACCGTTTTTCCGCCTAAAGATTCTATGATTGGTTCTGGAAAACTTTAAAGATTCGATCCATCCCTTTTTTTACTACCATCGGTATAACAAAGGATACAGTCGAGATATTGAGATTGTTCTGACGATGAAAATATATTTATAATCTGAACTGGATAAGTTCTTTAAACCAGGGATTGTAAAAATAATGTTTTAACAATTATGTACTGCTTTCTAAAATAAAACTTCAGGAGTTTTAGAATAAAGTTTAAAAAAGAAGTTATTAGTTGCTTGGCTTCAATTGTGGCAGGAAGTCCATTGCTAGCTTCCAGAACATAAATTTCATGCCTGACCGTTATTCCTTAAGATCTCTACGCTATCAGCGTCGACGTAGGTCACAATCTCCAAGTGACCTCCGTGAATCACCGTTTTTCCGCCTAAAGATTCTATGATTGGTTCTGGAAAACTTTAAAGATTCGATCCATCCCTTTTTTTACTACCATCGGTATAACAAAGGATACAGTCGAGATATTGAGATTGTTCTGACGATGAAAATATATTTATAATCTGAACTGGATAAGTTCTTTAAACCAGGGATTGTAAAAATAATGTTTTAACAATTATGTACTGCTTTCTAAAATAAAACTTCAGGAGTTTTAGAATAAAGGTTAAAAAAGAAGTTATTAGTTCCTTGGCTTGTGGCAGGAAGTCCACTGCTAGCTTCCAAAACATAAATTTCATGCCTGACCATTATTCCTTAAGATCTCTACGCTCTCAGCGTCGACGTAGGTCACAATCTCCAAGTTCTCTCTAAAGATCACTTTCGCTTCGTACTCAGTACTGTCTGGGTCTAAAACGGTTTGCTTCACGATGGACCGTTTTTCCGCCTAAAGATTCTATGTTTGGTTCTGGAAAACTTTAAGGATTCGATCCATCCCTTTTTTACTACCATCGGTATAACAAATGATACAGTCAAGATATTAAGATTGTTCTGAAGATGAAAATATATTTATAATCTGAACTGGACAAGTTCTTTAAACTAGGGATTGTAAAAATAATGATTTAACAATTATTTACTGCTTTCTAAAGTAAAACTTCAGGAGTTTTAGAATAAAGGTTAAAAAAGAAGTTATTAGTTCCTTGGCTTCAATTGTGGCAGGAAGTCCACTGCTAGCTTCCAGAACATAAATTTCATGCCTGACCGTTATTCCTTAAGATCTCTACGCTATCAGCGTCGACGTAGGTCACAATCTCCAAGTTCTCTCTAAAGATCACTTTCGCTTCGTACTCAGTACTGTCTGGGTCTAAAACGGTTTGCTTCACGATGCACCGTTTTTCCGCCTAAAGATTCTATGTTTGGTTCTGGAAAACTTTAAAGATTCGATCCATCCCTTTTTTTACTACCATCGGTATAACAAATGATACAGTCAAGATATTAAGATTGTTCTGAAGATGAAAATATATTTATGTTCTGAACTGCATAAGTTCTATAAACCGGGGACCGTAACTGTTATGAATTTTATTTTAAAAATAATATTTAAGCAATTATTTTTCTCATTACTAATGTTAAATTTGAGGAGTTTTATAATAAAATATGCTTTTCGCTATACTTTTAGTTTCCAGAACCATAAACTTTATTACACGACAGTCATTCCCCAAGATCTCCATGTTCTCAGCGTGGACGTAGGTCACAATCTCCAAGTTCTCTTTCTTTCTTTCTTTCTTTTCGTAGTCGGTACTGGCTGCCTCCAAAACGGATCAGGGTTGGGTGCATCGTCGACGGAATCGGAAAAAATATCTACGGATCCGTTCCTGGGAGAAGGTGAATCGGCAATCGGGGAGGGATCGGGGACTTTCCAATAAGTAGCTCGATAAGTAGCGCGGGGATGTTTTCATTGCGCGTTTGCTTTGTTTAATAGACAAAATAATAGTTTCCCTACATACCATATTAATCAAGACTGCAGTAGTTTTTATGTTTCTTGCTGAAAATTGTTCTACAAATTACCGAAAAAATAAATTACACAGATATTTAATGTTATTTTGCGCAATTTTCCCAATGTTTCGGTTGCTGTTGCTGCTCACCTTCAACTTCGGTGGTTTTCTGAAATATACATAAGTAATACATATTTATATCGTATTTGTGTTAGCAAATATAGTTATTTTAAAGCTGTGCTGAACCGTCCTAATTGAACGTATAGGAAAAGCATCTTCGCGCTTATTTCACAAAGTCAACATCTCGGAATTTGGTTTAAAGTGTGTGTATAATTCTTTTGCAAAACTCAAAACTCCTTTTGACATGACTCGTAGCATGCTTCTATTGGCACATTTTCAGTCATTGGCTCGTTTTCGAAATGTATATTAAGCACCGACATGTGAGTGGTGTAAATAAATCTTTCTACAGTCATTTCAAGTCGGGTTCGAATTATTTGGTCGGCGCGAATTTTCTCGATTTAAGAACAAAAATTTCAAATTAAGTACGAATAGTTCAAGAGCAAAGTTATGGATTTAAGAACGAACTATCTTGATCCAAAGAATAAAATTGAGTCCACGTATATACTATACAAGATTGCTTTAAGAAGAAAAAGTCTTAATTATATTATAATATAAAGTCACAACGAAAATATAAGACATTAATGAATTTCTGAAAAACGAAATAAAGCAAGAAAAACCTTAATAAATAAATGCAACACATGGTACAAAAACATTAAGAGCACGATATTTGAAGAAGAAATTAGCCGAATTGACCAAAGGTATAAGTTTCCGGTTGGGAAACTCAAACGTAACACCTCCTTGATCTAAACGCTCCACGAAACTGCCATCTCTGCCCATCATCAACCCCTGTAAACATTGAACACAGGACATTACGAGTAACGAGTATAATAAAAATTAATCTGAACGTTTTGGTGCAACAGGTTCCAGATCTTGTCAAGGACAAAAAAATGAGCATAGCAATATTTCTTCTTAGATGAGATAAATTGCTGGGTTCCGAGCCGTTGGGAGGCCCCTTGGGCCACCAGCAACAACAGTTTCCTTAAAACGGCACCATTGCAGTTGAAATGCATTTCCGTCCCTTAGTACCACGTGTATTTCTTATGGAGGAAAAAGTTGCGGAAGCAAAAATCTCTATGTGTGTGCATTAAAAAGTAATATTTTGCTCATTTATTAGAGCTGCAGTACAAGTGGAATAGAGTTTAATAACATATTTTATGCTTTCTGCTTGCGTTTTTAAGCTCCTTGCGGCCAATTTAAACGAATAAAAACAAAATTAATATTTTAGCGTCTTCATTAGTCCGTTACGATTTAAAAATAATAGCTTATAAATAATGGCAAAACTGAATAGTAGTATCAGAAATATGAATCAAACGGCTTTTGAAGGTTTTGCTGCCGGAGATGATAAACATTTGGATTTGGGCTGGGATGGGGTTTTCATTTCGTCTGGCGGCCATTCGATTTCTCAATTATCTCTATTATTACCAACCGGTTGTCATTGCCTAATTAACTAATTTGCAAATAAATACTGATCATAAATTAACACGCCTAACTCGCAAGTTAATTAAAGCTTTTGGAACAGATTTTGTAAAATACGCATACGCATTTATCTGGTTAGGAAACCAGGCTCTAATGGGAGAAGTGTTTCTAATTAGATAAGCAATATCAGCTAATGGGAGTAGCTAAACGAGGTTTGTGTCCAGTGTAAATAGGGGCTAATTAGGCATATTCCACGATTTCAAGTTTGCCCTGTTTTGCAGATTCTCTATTTCGGGGAATATGCATAAATACAAGTTTCCCCCGAACTTTGCCCGGATCGATTTTGGGTCACTCCCGATTGCCCCCATGCTTAGCGCTGATAAAGAAATTCTATAGCATAAATTCTATACATAAACATCTCCGAAAAAGAGAAAGTTGATTAATAAAGTATTCCAGTAATAAGAATTCTATATACAACTCACAAAAAAGGACCAACACCAACTGATATTAATATTTATTTACTTTTAGTAACTACATAGATGTCGAATTTAAATTTAGTCTGTTAAATGCATCTGTGTTACCTGCATGCGGTTTAGATAGTAAAAGCCAGCCTTGGCCAGAGCCTGAGGCGTGATGTTGGGATTCTGGAAGGAAGATGGTATGAAATATTTAGATTAGAAAGATTCATAAACATATATATATTACTTCAAACAAATTGCTAGCTATTGCCAGTGCTAGCTGGAGTTTTTGTCACTGGAGAAATACTCGCCCCGGGCAGGGAGTTCAATTTGAAGGCTGCCGCCTTGGCTAGCTGGTGTTGCTGCACTGCCGCCGGAGTTCCAGCTGGCGGAGGAGTTGTCGTGGGCGTTAGTTGTGGCGTAATGTAGGTTGAGCAGCAGCGGCTCATTCAGGGCGGCCACACAATGCGGCAGAGTGGCCAGAAGACGCTGCGGGGGAGTGTCACTGGTTGTGAATCTCTGGAGATGCGTGGAAGGTAGTGGCAGAGTGGCTGGCTTGTGGGATGAGCTTCTGAAGGGCAAAGTACGAGCAGCACTCATGTTGGCGGCTACGGCGTTGACTACGCCAGCAGACTGAGCTTTCACCTGAAAGACTGCTCTGCTGCTGGGAGGCACCGGCGTGATCTTGGCCACTGTCGCAGGTCGAACCATCGCTGGTCGGTGTGCAAAGGGAGGAGTTTGCGTTGGCGCATTTGGCGGTGGCTGCTTTTGCAATAGATGAGCGGGTGGTGGCGTCTGCTGGGGGAATATCCGCCCTTTGCAACATGGGTAGCTTCTGAATCGTCATTGATTTGTGTGTGTTTTGGTTGACCACGGGCAAAGACGGTTGCTGAGCTGGACCTTGTTGGCTTATCACAGAACTCATTAGTTGTTGGGCCATCTGTGCCTTTGGTGACTGCTAGCGTGGGGTCATCGTCAAAGGATTTCGTTGCAGGAGCTGTGGCTGAAGTTGTGGCAGCATCAGACCCATCGGTGCCTTTGGAACCTGCGGCTGACCAAAAAGAATCTTTTGTTGCTGCTGTATTAGTCCTAGGATAGACTTCTGTGGCACCTGTTGCTGTTGAAACTGACCCATCATGGCTCCCTGTTGCTGTTGAAGTTGTCCTATGGATATTCGTTGCTGTTGCAGTTGCAGGAAGGCTATTTGCTGTTGTTGCAGTTGAAGTTGACCCACGGGCGTCACGGTCCACGATGGCCTTCGGTGGCTGCTGCAGCTGTTGTCCCACGATGGCCTTTGGTTGCTGTTGTAGCTGTCCCACGACCGTTAACTTCTGTGGCACTGGCTGTTGGAGCGGTTTTGCCAGCGGCTTTGGCTGTGATTGCAGTGGTTTCGGTTGCTGTTGCATCGGAGTAGCCAAGGATCTAGGTGGCTGCTGCTGTTGCACCTGCTGTTGCTGCTGTCCTGCAATAATCCTCTGTTGCACTTGTCCTTGTAGCGTCTTATGCTGCTGCTGCTGCTGTTGGTGGTGCAACATTTGTCCCATTGGAGCTATTGGCTTGGTTACACCCACAAATATTGGCTTCTACTGCTGGGGCGGCGGCTGCAGCCGTTGCTGTCGCTGGGGCTGACCTATTACAAACGGCGGGCGAGTCATCGGCAACACTCGGCTGGGCGACTGGATGACTTTTGCTCCGGCTGTCACCCGTATTTGGTTGCCAGGCGTCACCCTCACCTGGTGACTGGGCACTGGGGTTTTCAGGGCATTGGATCTGGGCACTTTGCTGCTCACCGACCAGGCCACTTTCTGGACGGCGCCCATCTTCACCTGCTTCACATTGTTTTTGTAGCTGTTGTTGTTGGTTTTATTTTTATTGCTCTTTTTATACCCTTGCAGAGGGTATATCGATTTCAGTCAGAAGTTTGCACCGCAGTGAAGGAGACGTTTCCGACCCCATAAAGTATATATATTCTTGATCAGCATGACTAGACGAGTCGATCTATCCATGTCCGTCTGCCCGTCTGTCCGTCCGTTTCTACGCAAACTAGTCTCTCAGTTTTGAAGCTATCGGGCTGAAACTTTCCCAAAAGTCGTATATCTTTTGCGGGTAGTATATAAGTCGGAACCAGCCGGATCGGACAACTATATCTTATAGCTCCCATAGGAATAATCGAAAAAAAAATTATATTTTTGGTGTTTTTTTTATCATATAACCTCCTGAGCTTGGAAATAACATTTTTTTATTAGTTTTGAATTTTGAATTAAATTTTATCGAAATCGGACGACTATATCATATAGCTGACATAGGAACCATCGGAAAATTGGTGGAAAAATAATATGAAACAAATTATAGCTTCGGTGTTTATCAACATATAACCTCCAACGCTTGGAAATAACATTTTTTAATTAGTTCCGAATTTCGATTTTAATTTTATAGGAACGATCGGAAAATTGGTAGGAAAATAATATAAAACAAATTATAGCTTCGGTGTTTTTATACCCGTTACTCGTAGAGTAAAAGGGTATACTAGATTCGTCGGAAAGTATGTAACAGGCAGAAGGAAGCGTTTCCGACCCCATAAAGTATATATATTCTTGATCAGGATCACTAGCCGAGTCGATCTAGCCATGTCCGTCTGTCCGTCTGTCCGTCTGTCCGTCTGTCCGTCTGTCCGTCTGTCCGTCTGTCCGTCTGTCCGTCTGTCCGTATGAACGCTGAGATCTTGGAAACTATAAGAGTTACAATACTGGGATTAGGCATGCAGATTCCTGAGATTCCTGCGCAGCGCAAGTTTGTTTCAAAAGAGTGCCACGCCCACTCTAACGCCCACAAACCGCCCAAAACTGTGGCTCCTACAGTTTTGATGCTAGAACAAAAATTTTAACTGAAATGTATTGTTCTCATCAATACCTACCGACTGACCTAAAAAAAGTTTGCCACGCCCACTTTAACGCCCACAAACCGCCCACAAACTTCAAAAAATCGTAAATATGAACGCGGATATCTCGGAAAATATCAAAGATAGAGAAACGAGATTTCAGATTTAGATTCCGTAGGCTTGAGCGCAGCGCAAGTTTATTACGCGAATATGCCACGCCCACTCCAACGCCCACAAACCGCCCAAGTCTGTGGCGCCCACAATTTTCATGGTAGATAACAAATTTAAACTGAAATGTATTGGTCTCGTCAATACCTATCGATTGATTTAAAAAAAACTTTGCCACGCCCACTCTAACGCCCACAACGCTTAAATCTGTCTACCGCCGGTAGGTGGCGCATTTGCTGCTTGCATATCTCCATTTTCCTTTGGTCCCTTTAGCTGAGTAACGGGTATCTGATAGTCGAGGTACTCGACTATAGCGTTCTTCCTTGTTTAACATATAATCTCCTACGCTTGGAAATAACATTTTTTAATTAGTTCTGAGTTTCGAATTTAATTTTATCAAAATCGGACGACTATATCATATAGCTGCCATAGGAAGGATCGAAAAATTGGTAGGAAAATAATATGAAACAAATTATAGCTTCGGTGTTTTTTGACATATTATCTTATACTATTAGGAATATCATTTTTTGTGTTTTTAAATTTAATAATTATAGCTGCAAGGGTATATAAGCTTCGGCTTGCCGAAGCTAACTTTCTTTCTTGTTGTTATTGTTGTTGTGCTCTGCCAGGGAAATATTCAGATTTCCATTTGTGGTGAGGATGCTCTTCTGGTGTTCGGTAACTGTGATACCACTGGGGATGTGCATGGATCGGAGAGGATCCGCTGGGACTGGAAATACCCTCGCAGGTCCAGCTCCCACTCCAGGTACTGTCACCACGGATCCCAGGGACGCCTTTGGTATGTTCATAAGTTTGGCGGGGAAAAATTGCCTGGGGCCAGATGAAGCCATTTGTCGCAGGGGATCCTCGAGTCGTCTTCGTTTGGCTCCATTATTCGACTGCGTAAGAAAACACCCAAAGATATCATTTAAAAACTGGGCTCTACGTACACATTCTTTATAAATAAACATAAAGATCTCAAAAACTTAAAATAAGCTGCACTTACCTGTTGGCTATAGGGCATCGAAAACCACTGTAAATAAATTAAATAATATGTAAAATTAAAAAAAATGGAAATTATTTACCCTTGCTGCTGGCGGCTATGTGAGCGTCCAGCTCCTTCTCCATGTCCGCCACGTAAGCTGCTTTCTGAAAACATACATTTAAATATATTAAAAACGATATCTGTATTAATGAAGACTTACTTCGCAGCGATTCTGGTGAATTTTAAGAGACTTAGGGCATTTGAACAATTTTCTGCACGTCGCACACAACAAGGTGGCGCGTGAGGTTGCCTTTGTTGCTGGACGTTGTTCCGCACCACCTGCAGATGACGACGGCCGAATTTTGAAGGCCAAATTTGGCCCTCATCTTTTTGTCCAGATCCAGATGTTCGTCCGATCTGTTGTGTTCCTTTAAAAGTTTTTTGGTACTAAATACCATATCGCACAGATGACAATAGTCGTGACGAAACTTGTTTCCCGAGTCTGCGTCTGGAAAAGGGAAAACATTATCGACGACTACAAATATGATACGATTTAGACATAACTGGCTCGACCTCCGTCCAGAGGTACATCACCTCGGCGTCTTTATCGAACACCATCTGTGGTTCTGCGGTCCCTGGGAGGTTGTCGTCGTTGTCCTCGACTAGAAAAGAGAAAACGTTATCGACTTGAACACAAATTTATTAGGAACTTAGACATACCTAGCTGGTGAGTCAGGGGCTCCACGGGTGAGAAGTTCCCGACCTGGACGTCATCCACAAGAGTTGCCCTCTACTAGAAAAGAGAAAACGTTATCGACTGGAATACAAATTTGTTAAGGACTAAGACTTACCTGAGTTGGGGCTCATGGGAGACAAGAGGTAAACGACCTCCGCGTCTTCATCCATGACCATCGTCCTTGAGAGGTCCATGTCCGTTTCGTCCACATCCCGGTTCCGGCTGTTGGATGAGCACGCGCTAGTGCTGGAGGTTGTCGTCCGGGCTAGCAACTGTGGCTCTATAAAATAAAGATAAAGTCAAGGATAAACATTATTGGAATCACGGCTACTCACTTTGGAACTCCGGGGACTTTGGCAGACGGTAAACGCCGAGCTCATTAAAGGCCAACCGCCGCTTTGCCTTTTTTTCCGGTGTCTGCGCCTGCAAAGCAATCACATACATATGTACAACATGTTTTAAAATATAAAATAATAAATAATAATAAACAAACACATACATAGGTATTGTTAGCAGTGTATTAAATAGGTTCATAGAATAAGCTGTATGCCGATGACTATTTAGTATTAATATCATTTACATGCTAACTTCCGCGGTTATGTACCAATTCCGATATTCCGTTCAATGTAAAACTAAGTTAAGCTAATATGGAAAGCTAAGGATATTGAAAAGATCGGAGAACGGTCACACTGCGATACGAGAGAGACTAGCGAGCACATGTGCAAATTGAAGACCACATAGAGGAATACGAATAAAAAGTGAACATAGAACGGCGATAACAGTATAATGTATTTTAAAACAAGAAAGGAAGTTAGCTTCGGCAAGGCGAAGCTTATATACCCTTGCAGCTATAGTTATTAAATTTAAAAATACAAAAAATTATATTCCCAATAGTATAAGATAATATGTTAAAAAACACCGAAGCTGTAACTTGTTTCATATTATTTTCCTACCAATTTTCCGATCGTTCCTATGGCAGCTATATGATATAGTCGTCCGATTTCGATAAAATTTAATTCAAAATTCAAAACTAATTAAAAAATGTTATTTCCAAGCGTTGGAGGTTATATGCTAAAAAACACCAAAGATATAATTTGTTTCATATTATTTTTCCACCAATTTTCCGATCGTTCCTATGGCAGCTATATGATATAGTCGTCCGATTTCGATAAAATTTATTTCGAAATTCAAAACTAATTTAAAAAATGTTATTTCCAAGCTTAGGAGATTATATGCTAAAAAAACACCAAAGATATAATTTTTTTACATTTTTTTCCGATTATTCCTATGGGAGCTATAAGATATAGTTGTCCGATCCAGCTGGTTCCGACTTATATATTACCTGCAAAAGATATAAGACTTTTGGGAAAGTTTGAGCCCGATAGCTTTAAAACTGAGAGACTAGTTTGCGTAGAAACGGACGGACAGACGGACATGGCTAGATCGACTCGTCTAGTCATGCTGATCAAGAATATATATACGTTATGGGGTCGGAAATGTCTCCTTCACGGCGTTGCAAACTTCTGACTGAAATCAATATACCCTCTGCAAGGGTATAAATATATATTCATACAAAACTCTTTAATATTGTACTTTACCTCTTCTTCATCCCTTGCCCGCTTCGGGACAGGGCTAGAATCTCCGGCTCCGGGCTCGGAAAGATCTTTCAGCGATTTTACAATTTCCAGAATCGAGGTATTTCTAAATAAAGACCCCGAGCTTGATGCAATTTCTAAGGAAATGTGTTTGTTTTTAAAGTTAAACGAATCCATATGCACCAATTCGCCAATTAACTCTTCTTTACTTTTAAGTCGGTTTTCGATAGTATTAGCAAATGCAACCGTATTTCTATCTAGTTTTATGCAGCCCTGTTTCTAGTACGTTTGAGCGCTAGCGCCGTGTTTGTTTTTAGTCTTAACTTTTCCGAGCCTTGTAATTTGTGATGCTGGATACGGATGAGGACATGGACATGGACATGGAGGACGTCGATTTGCTCAACGAAGGAGCGCAAGGATATGAAGGTGATGTGGATGAAGCTACAGATGCAGTTCCCGATATTGATATAATGGAGGTGCTGCGAAATATACCGTATTTTGAAATTTTCAGGATTCCAGCCGGCAGTTCCCTGGAGGTTACCGGCCCGACGCTTCTGAAGTTTGCGCTGGATGTGAGGAACGGCGGTGGATCAATCCCCCTTTTCACCCCCTTGGAAAGGAAATGGGATTTTACGAAACCCTTCGTCGTCCTAATTGATGAGCTACATCTGCCCCAGGTGAAAGCTTTGTGATCGCCCCGAAAAAATAAATTACACAGACATTTAATGTTATTTTGCGCAATTTTTCCCAATGTTTCGGTTGCTGTTGCTGCTCACCTTCAACTTCGGTGGTTTTCTGAAATATACATATAATACATATTTATATCGTATTTGTGTAAGCAAATATAGTAATTTTAATAAATATAGTAAATTTAAATAAATCTTTCTACAGTCATTTCAAGTCGGGTACGACTTATTTGGTCGGCGCGAATTATCTCGATTTAAGAACAAAAATTTCAAATTAAGTACGAATAGTTCAAGACCGAAGTTATGGATTTAAGAACGAACTATCTTGATCCAAAGAATAAAATTGAGTCCACGTAAATACGACACAAGATTGCTTTAAGAAGAAAAAGTCTTAATTATATTATAATATAAAGTCACAACGAAAATATAAGACATAAGAAAATGAAACCTTAATAAATAAATGCAACACATGGTACAAAAACATTAAGAGCACGAATATCCGCACATCAACATTCTCTTACATATTTGAAGAAGAAATTATCCGAATTGACCAAAGGTATAAGTTTCCGGTTGGGAAACTCAAACGTAACACCTCCTTGATCCAAACACTCCACGAAGCTGCCCTCTCTGCCCATCATCAACCCCTGTAAACATGGAACACATCCTAGACGCATGCCCAGCAGTTACACACAACGAGTATGATACAAATTAATCTGAACGTTTTGGTGCAACAGGTTCCAGATCTTGTCAAGGACAAAAAAATGAGCATAGCAATATTTCTTCTTAGATGAGATAAATTGCTGGGTTCCGAGCCGTTGGGAGGCCCCTTGGGCCACCAGCAACAACAATTTCCTTAAAACGGCGCCATTGCAGTTGAAATGCATTTCCGTCCCTTAGTACCACGTGTATTTCTTATGGAGGAAAAAGTCGCGGAAGCAAAAATCCCTATGTGTGTGCATTAAAAAGTAATATTTTTCTCATTTATTAGAGCTGCAGTACAAGTGGAGTAGAGTTTAATAACATATTTTATGCTTTCTGCTTGCGTTTTAAAAGCTCCTTGCGGCCAATTTAAACGAATAAAAACAAAATTAATATTTTAGCGTCTTTATTAGTCCGTTGCGATTAAAAAATAATATCTTATAAATAATGGCAAAACTGAATAGTAGTATCAGAAATATGAATCGAACGGCTTTTGAAGATTTTGCTGCCGGAGATGATAAACATTTGGATTTGGGTTGGAATGGGGTTTTCATTTGGTCTGGCGGCCATTCGATTTCGCAATTATCTCTATTATTACCAACCGGTTGTCATTGCCTAATTAACTAATTTGCAAATAAATACTAATCAAATGGGTTTGCAGATCAATATATATATATTTCATAAATTAACACGCCTAACTCCCAAGTTAATTAAAGCTTTTGGAGCCGGTTGTGTTTTGAAAAATACACATACGCATTGATCATCCTAACCAGGCTCTAATTGGAGAAGTGTTTCTAATTAGATAAACAATATCAGCTAATGGGAGTAGCTATGCTTGGGCCCTGTTTTGCTGAGGCAAATTTTCCGTTTATATTTTTAACATTGTTTGCGACCTTTACTCCCTTTTCTTCTCCTAGTGTGTATATTATCCATTCTCGTTCTTCTATGCCTACACTTATATAAAGCTAAAACAATTCAATATTTTTGAATCAAGACGCCAAGAAGATGAGTCATATTTTTCCTAATCTGGTAACACCATCCTCGTCTTTCTCTTCACAACTCCTACCATCATTAAAATAAACTATTTGTAATATATTCTAATTTATAATAAATAATTAATTAATTAATTTTTAAAGGTCGGAAAAAATCGACAATATTTTTTTTTAGTAATTTACTTTATTTACTTGAGTACAGATTGTACACATGAGGGAGTTTTCTACTTTTAGCTTTGCTTTTATACATTTCATTTACATTGGCACGTAAGTCCCCAAAAAGTGCACGTAAATTTCCAAGTCTTGTAAATTTTACAATTTGGTTTAAGTTGTACCGCTATCGTCCGCTAGGTGCCGTGGCGGTGGCATGAATTCAAATTGTTTTGAAATTCGCTTAGCCGCATTGGAATTCGCCCCGCCCAACAGCGAACACTTAAATCCAACACCACAAATAGGTGGCGCACTTACAATTTGGATTTCAGTCTTGCAACGGTCACACTCAATTCAATATTTTATGAATATTACGCGGTTGGATTTGTCCCCCAAATTCACGTCCCGTGGAACCCTGAATGGATACCTAGTTACCACCACAGTGAATTTGGCGTCGTAAATCAGCTTTTCCTTGTATTTTTATTATAGTGTAAATGTACAAAACTGATAGAATACAATTATGCCCTAACAAAGGTTAGAAACCCCTTCATCGTTTTCGAAACGCTTTCCCTGAGATCGGCCTCCTCGGTGATTTTGTGCAGTTTGCAGGAAATATTTTTGTAGTCGTCCGCATAGAGGAAAAGCGTCTCCTGTAGCCGGCCAAGAACCCAGTGAAACCAGTAGTGCTCCTCTGATCCCTCATGTTCCTCCGGAGCAGCAGAAAGGGCCTTCACGAAGCGGTTCACGATGTCCAGTAAAATGCCTCTGACTGCGTAATTCGTCCCACTTGGACAGTCCACGTCTATAACTTCATTCTGCTTTTGGACACGCTTGACTTGGCGCACAGTTGAATGGAGCAGCTCCCAAATGTACATCTTGGTGAGCTCCTTCCGCATTAGCGGACCAAAAATCCAGGACACTATACATCTGGGCTCTATCACCTTCATACGGACCAGTCTTTCGCTCACCACCAATCTGAATTGCTCGCTATCGACCCAAACCTCGAAGATTCCATTTAAGATCGCATGTTGCTTCTCCGATTCGCCCGCAGTCAGTTCCTAGAGTGGAAAAGTTAGCGTGAGCAGTGAGTTTAGAGTTAGTGGTATAAATGGGTCTATAAAAAAGGGAATAAGAACTGCCTTGATAGCTAAGATTAATTTTCCGAAATAAATCGACATAGAAATGAAATGAATTGTGCAAATGGATGATATATTCACGCTTTAACGAAATTATAATCTTACCTTGAATACCGAGTGGTATTTGCAGAGTATTGCGAAAGTATGGCTGAATGACTTAGAACCGAGGTGGAGGCAGTTCTGGGTAAGAACGTTGATCTTGAGCAGCGGTGCGATTCCTGTGGTGCCATTTATAAGGGTGGAGATCATTTCGGGGCAGGATTGCTTGTTGCGCATCGTCTCCAGGAGATTCTTGGACAACATCGCACCCGGGAGCGTTTCGTCGACGAACTTGAAGTGTGGAATGGGAGTCCGCGGGAGGAAACCGGCGAGAAACTCCGGTAGAATTTGTGCAATTCTCTCTGGGTATGAAAGTCTGCGTTTTGAGAGATCATTTTGTGGTACAAAACCCATAAAGTATATAATTAAAACAAGGAAGAACGCTATAGTCGAGTACCTCGACTTTCAGATACCCGTTACTCAGCTATAGGGACCAAAGGGTAATGGAGAAATGCCAGCAGCAAAGCGAGATTGAAATGCGCCACCTACCAGCGGTAGACAGATTTAAGCGTTATGGGCGTTAGAGTGGGCGTGGCAATTTTTTTTTTTGATCAATCGATAGGTATTGACGAGATCAATACATTTCAGTTAAAATTTTTTATCTAGCATGAAATTTGTGGGCGCCACAGGTTTGGGCGGTTTGTGGGCGTTAGAGTGGGCGTGGCACGCTGCTGAAACAAACTTGCGCTGCGTAAGAAGCTCAGGAATCTGCACGCCAAATCTCAATAGCTTAGTTCTTATAGTTTCCGAGATCTCAGCGTTCATCCGGATAGACAGACAGACGGACAGACGGACATTGCTAGATCGACTCGGCAAGTGATCCTCATCAAGAATATATAAGCTTTATGGGGTCGGAAACGCTTCCTTCTGCCTGTTACATACTTTCCGACGAATCTAGTATACCCTTTTACTCTACGAGTAACGGGTATAAAAACTAATTCCTAATTAATTGGTTAAGTATTACGCACCTGACACACTTCTTGAGCAATTCCCTGAGGAAAACCGCCTTCGGCTGGAGATTGGTGGCACTCGGAACGATCGATGAGCGGAGACTGTGGCCCCACTTGTCCCAGTAGAAGGCGAACCCGAAGTTACTCAGGTGGTACGACAGCCAGTTGACCAGCCGGTCGAAGCAGGCCACGCTCATGGAGTCCATTCGGTCGAAGAGAATGAGCGCGACGTGGTCGACCACGCGGGGCACCTTTTCCGGCTGCCGCTTGCAGAGCTCCACCAGCAGGGCTCCGTAGTTGATGTTGATCCACTCGGAAGCGGGCAGATGCAGCATATCGCTCAGAATCACCTCCACGATGCAGTGGTACACCGCCAACTGGGTCTTGGTGGCGGCGTAGGCCAGGAGGTTGTCGGCGCAGATCCTCCTCTCCAGATGGAAGGACTTGAGGATGTCCTGGATCTGGACCTCCAGCAAATGCCGCTCGATGCGCAACGGATGGGGCAGTTCGCGGTGCTCGTCGCCAGTGTCGTAGGGAAAGAGGCAAAAGGATACTCGAGGTGGGGGATATGGGCACTTGTGCTCATGAGGCGCCACCTTGAAGTCACGCAGGCAATGCAACGGTCCGATACTCAGGGCCTCGTCGAAGGCCAGATAGGGTCGTGGGATCAACTGGTGCTCTGGTTCGGCCCAATGCTCCCGCCTCAATCCATCCACCCTCTGCCAGAGCAACTCCAAGTAGTCCCTGTGCTTCGAGTCCCGCCAAATACACAACGCAGCGGTGGGCAAGGTGCTTCGCTTCTTGATGTAGATCTGCAGGGTGAGCATTAGTCTCTCGAATCCCGCCTTACCCTGCAGGTCTTTGCCGATCAGGGGAATGGCGGATAACACACAATAGGCCAGCCAATCGCGACGAGTCTGCGGTACAGAGTCTACCTCATCATCCGCGTCCGTGACATTCTCGCACTCCTTAACGAAGCCCGCGAGGAAGTTCAGCAATGACGACGAGGTGACCACATGGCAATTGTACAAGTCCACCAAGAAGTGGACCACTCCCCGCACTTTGAACCAGTCGCGGTTGCAGATGGTTTCGTGCAGCTTCTGCATCATGAAGGCCAGGCATTCGAAGGCGAACTCGAAGTTGACTATATTCAAAAGGCCCACAAAAGTGGCATAGGCACTGGCCTGCCCCGGATGGTTGCCCACGCAGGTGATCAGGAGTTGCAGGATGTGCTTCCTGAGCTCGGGGCTGATCTCGTTTCGCAGCAAGTACGAGAGGTTCTCCAGCTTCAGCTCGATGGAAGTGCCGCCCTGGTAGCTCAAGCCCCGCATCAACCTGTCCACGGTAGCCACCTTGACCTCGGCGGTCCTCTTCCGGCGGCAGTCGTCCACCTCATCACCACTCGAATCTGCACGCTTGCGACGACCTGGCTCCATTTTTCCTCGATCTGGAAATCAAAGAACACACTATTTGCCAATGTGATAACTTTACTAACAAACCACTAAAAGTATTACAAGTAAAATAGGAAGAACAAATTATGTATGAAACTGTTTAGTTCTTATTTAAGTGTATTAAAAAATTACCGTCAGAATTGATTTTATAAATTATATCACGATTATTCAAGTTACTTTTATTTATACAATTATTCCTAATTTCTCGCACGTTTAGGATCGAATGAAGAAACCGTAATGAGCAAAAAAATTATTTTTAAGTGACATTTTAACTTTCAAAGCCTGCTTTGCAAAGAAAACTCGGGATAAATGAATCACGTAACAACTATGTATAAATAATAAAATAAATGTTTTATCCGTAACGCAAAACAAATGTTGCCCGTATGTGTACCTTATTTTTAAACGATTTTTCACCAATTAAAACGCGTATAGCTGAAGTAAGTCAAAAAATTATTCCCCTAATTATCAGGGGACCTAATATTTTATTACTCTTTATTAAATTGATATTATTCACCGAATTAATCCGAATTTTTTAGACTTCTCGAATCGACTAGAAGAACCGGAATGAGCAAAAACTGATTTTTAATTGACAGTGAAACCTTTAACGCCTGCTTTGAGTAGATTTGACTTATTTGGAAAATACATTTTAAACTGTGTGCTTAAATCTGCAACATATTTTATATCAGAAAACAGAGGATTGAGCTTATAGTGGTATCTTTTTAACTTTATTCACCAACACAAAATGTGGTTTGGCATGTTTGGGGTCATATCTCCGAGGTCAACAAACTACCAAAAAGCCATCACATCTCCAATGGAGTTCAATGGGTACTTGAGCACCCAACTTGAGAGGCTTCACCCTTTCCCAGGCGCAGATAGCGCTTCATTACGGCGCAATTATGTCAAATAATTTGGCGGCCACTTCAGTTGCACAGCCATATCTGTCCCAGGGCCCTCGATTCCGACACTTGCAAGTGGCCGCTTTCGCTGGAAATCAATTCAATTATGGCTCAATTTTATTCTCACAGGGATTACAGTCACCCACCACATCCTACTGCATCCGCACACAATGCTCTGATTAATTCCACACGAACAGCTCCGAAGAGCGGCTGATGATTAGCACACGGGAGGGGGATCTCTATCCCCACATCCACCCAGTACCAGTACTATACATCATATCCAGCGAATGCATAAATCGAAAGGCCCGAAGACCCAAGGTGGGACCACCCACATGGCCGTCTGTGCTTTTATTGCTCACAAAGTAGCATAAACAAATTGCGCTTCTAACGGCGGCGGCATTGGAATATCCACATCCAGAAAGCCAACGCCACCACACACCTGATGGCCTGATGGATGGATTTGGATGGATGGAGCATATGGATGGTTAGGGATGAGCATGAATGAATGGAGCCAAGCCAAGCCGAGTTGAGGAGTTCTCCTAGTACATTAAATGCTGGGGGAATTCATTTAATGTACTAGTGGAATAGTGGAATGCACAGGAAAAAATCATACCAACAAGAAATTAAACAGCTAAGACAGCTATACTTCTTCAAAGGGGCTTTTAAAAATGAAGATCCCTATTGAAATATATTTTTGTAATATTTATTTTATCTATTATTTTTATATTTTTATTTTTTTAATTTTTATTTTTTTATTAATAAAATTGTAGAAATAATCATTCAAGACTTATTACCGGAGTAAAGTAGTAGGATTGATTAGTTTCCATTATAAACATGCTATAGAAAAGTTTGTTGCGATGATTAGGTACATACTTCTTCTATACCATAAAGCATGGTAAAAATAAATTGTATTCTTTTACTATGTAAGTGAGGGATTTAAATAATATAATGGAATATTTGAGAAAAAAGTGATATCAAACAAAGCTTGAACCTTTATTACTTATTATTATACTTAGTACACTCATTTTTAGTATCATCAAATAAATTTATAGATCAAAATCATTTCTATAAATTGCAGTTCCCAAGAGATTTACTTCAAAATAAAAAATGACTTCAATCTTTCATAGAGAAATATATTAGTAATTTTGATCAAGTTCTTTTGGTGTACCATTGTTTGTTGTTGCATCGCGCTTTGCTTATTTGGAGTACGGTTTTGGGTTATTTGCGTCTGTTGTGTGGTCCGTTCCCTTCAGTTTTTCCGCCTTGGCGCTGCTTTTCCTACATTTGTTTCCAAACAGTGGTCAACTAATGTGTCCCAAATGTCCCGGGGCGACAATCACAACAAACCACTTGGCTGAGGACCACCGCAGAACAGCTGTCTAGACTGGTTTCGAGTGGAGGTCCCAATTAGCCACCTTGACCGAGACTCCCAAACACTGGCCACTTGAGTAGCCGGGGATCCGGATCCCGGAGGAACCACGTTCACACATATTTCACCGTCCTGCCGACATCCTCGAGTGTGTCCTGTCTGGTCGGGAGCGGCGACAAGGCGTGATTTGTAAACAATGCCACACGCATGATTACATGATCATGGAGCCGGTGCATAGCCATCGCCACGAGTGCGGGGAAAACTGACTGGTGGCCCCGACGGTTTCCAATTGCATATTAGCGTCGCCGCAAAACAGAAGGTCGGCTCCTCACTGAAAAATATGAATTTGAAATATGTGCTATAAGAATTTCTGTGTTATTATTTTACAACTTTTAAAAACAAGTACATTCTCAAATTAAGAATGTTTATATGATAACTAGCATCTTGAATCTAAAAGAATATTAATTACCTTAAATAATAAGATTACAGTATAAACTTCGATATCAACGTTTCGTTTTGTGTTTAGCATATGAAAATCAAACATATTTAATAATACCCTAACCATTCTTAACATTTATGCAAGCTAAATATTTATTACTTAAGTGCATTGATTAAAAATATTGATTTTGCAATTTAAAGTGTATGCATGGCTTGTACAGGAACTTATAAATTTTAGGAAGTAAAATTAAGAAACTAGCATTTCGAAAAGGAAGAAAAAAATAATATCACAGATTTTTAGAAATTTGCCATTGATTTTTGTTTTTTTAACTTAAACTAAAAATTAGAAACACTTTCCACTCCATAAGAATGTTTTTTTAGGAAACCTAAAAAACTGTTCTAAAATTTAGAAAAATCGCCAGTGTCATAGACGAACTTTTAGAATAGAATAAAGATAGAATCAATATCGCACAGAGATTCCGATTCAGATACAGCTGCAGTGAGGCAAGATGCGCACTTTTAAGCTCTTAAGTACAGACGATTCACTTTGGCCAAATGTGCGCTTTTCAATTCCATTTCTGTTTCGATTTCCACATTGGAAATAGCCGATTTTTCAATTACCATTGGGTCGGCCGAAAACAAGTACGCGTATTATTAATGTAATAGCGGCTAATTGCGCATTCGCTGCAAAGGCAAATTAGAACGCAAGCGAAACACTTCAGGCAGCGGCTTAAAAGCTTTGATTTTGATGGAACACTTGGCCATCCGACGCGGAATTTATGGCCGCATTTGGCCGTTGAGATCATTGCAGTGATTGCCAAGAATGGGCATTATCCCAAGATTAGAGAATTTGCAATAACTTCATCCACTTGAGCCCCTCCTCTGCGGGAAACACATGACCGATCAAGGTTTATGGCCAAGTCGCAGCAAGCACCCGCCAAATGCCAATCGGCAAATGCCAAATTTACCGCAGAAAGTCGTTGCATTTATTTGGCCTGGCCGAGACAATAAACAAAGTATCACTGCTGGCATGCAGCAACAAATAGAGGCAATCTAAATACGAGTACGAATGCGGCCCGCAGAACAATAAAAACACATTGGCAAAATATGACAAAGTAAACAATAATAATAAGTCCGCCTCGAATGGCTGCCAAATTGAATGATCGGTGCGAATGCGGTACTGATCAGAATTCACAATCCCAATCCCCACAGAAGTTCAGGCCGGACGTCACAGAATCTGCCCAAATTCCAGTTCAAACATAAAATTTAATTGCCTACAAATTGGCGCGTTGAGTTTAATGGCAATTTAACCATTCATATGGTTAAATGGGTGAATACATATCTTTGGAAGACTGGTGATTCAAAATGTTTACAAGGGATAATAAATCAACAGCATTGGGGCTTATTCAGCACACCATTCACAAAAAATCGATTTAGCGTCACTTGTGACCGGTTGCGTTTATCTCGTGCTATGTGACTTTGAAAAATTTTTGTATTAAGATCTGTGGTACTGGTGCCCTAATTGTTTTTATATTGACAATTTAACAAAACTAAATTTTAATTTTTTTGGATGGCTACATAGCTCTGGCCAATGATAGCTCTACGAAACTGTTTGATAATTGTTGAAAGTTTAAATGTAAATTTGTGCTGACTGCCGTTACCTCTTGTCTAACATCGGAGAGAATATACTCTCATAGCCCTGACAATATGGAATTTGTTAGTGTAAAAGTTTCTTTGCGATCCTTACTTATTTTTGTAACCTGTTCTTATATTTGACCTGGATCTGACAAAATAATTTAAGAGTACCATTTGTCTGGAGTAAAATCTGTCCTATCCCATCTTTCCAAATCTGGGTGATTTCAATCTCACTGATATTCCTTGGCCCGCTTCTACTGACTCTTTTGTCTCTACACCTTTATCTGTCCATAACTTTATTGATGGTCTGTTTGAATTATCATTACAGCAAGTAAGCTTTATATGTAATTCACCACACAGACAATTAGATCTTGTATTTGTTTTAGGCTCTTCTGAAGTCACGGTATCTAGAATTAACGCACTTGTTGTCTCAGAAGACAAATGAAATTAAAAATTTGCCTCCCCTAAACTATAGTTTAGATGCTTATAAGCTATATGATTTCCCAGTATAATTGGACAAATTTTAACAATTACATTGACATTGAAAAAGGCTCTGAATTATTTTATAGCGTCTTAAACCCATTTTATAATGATTGCCATCCTGATAGACTTCCTTCAATGCAAATCGGGCCTCCTTCGTTTACCAATGCGCTTTATAGTGTCAGAAACCTTAAAAGAAACACTTATAAAAAGAACAAAAAGTCGGGTAAGCCATCCGATTTCTCACGATATGTGGTGGCTCGATTGGATTTAAATGTTCTCAACAGTAATTGCTCAGTCAGCTGATATCACCGTGTCAACATGGTTTTTTAAGTTAAGATCGACCACCA
This sequence comes from Drosophila subpulchrella, assembly GCF_014743375.2. Taxonomy (NCBI): domain Eukaryota; kingdom Metazoa; phylum Arthropoda; class Insecta; order Diptera; family Drosophilidae; genus Drosophila; species Drosophila subpulchrella. The sequence continues at coordinate 2,514,300 of NW_023665577.1, forward strand.
CTAACCTACTCGAATTGACATCTATTATAATAAATGTATGTAACATAAAGTTGAAGACTGACGATTTACATACGGATTTAAGTAAAGCCTTTGAGCCTCTAAACCATTCTCTTCTTGTATTTAAATTAGATCAGTTCGGGTTCCCCAATAAATTATCAACTTGGATTTCAAGTTATTTGAGTGGTAGAACTTAGAGGTTTATATTTTAAATGAATATATACGTGACATCTGGAGGGCCTAAGGGTAGTCCTTTAGTCCCTTTGCTTTTTACTCGGATTATTATTGAGCTTCACTCTATCGTAACACTAATATATGCTGATGTGGTTAAGCTTTGTTACCATATAATGTAGAATCTGGGTTCTGCTTGCAGTGAGATCTTAATTGATTCCAGGAATGGTGTTATGAGTTATTCTTTTCAGAACATGCCACTGGACCGAGTACAAGTCAACGGCTTAGGTGTTGTTCTGGACATAAATCTTAAATATGACTCCTAAATAACTTCTACTGTAAATAACCTCTACTGTATTAAGCTATAAAGTGTTCATGGGTTCATAAAGCGTTGGTAAAAAAAAATTTGAAGATTTATTTACAACCAAATTGTTATTTACCTCCCCTGTTCGCCCTAATCTGGAAAATTGTTCTTCGGCTTAAAGTACACAACATCAAGTGCACATTGACCGTATTGAGTCGATAAAAAAACAATTTTTTCTTTTTGTCCTACGTGGTTTAAACTGGGATCAAATCGTTGGGTTACCTTCTTATCCGAGTAGTTTGCTTTTGGTTTATTTGCCTACTCTAGTAAATCGTAGAATAATGCTTGTTACTATTTTTATGCACAACCTTATTAAAGGTGATATTGATTCTGATATTGATATTAGACTAACGCGCAATTATTATACTGTTAATTTGCCACAGTTCCTACTATTTTTCTCTTTATTGTGTCTCATCTCTATTTGTTCCATATACCTTCCTCGCGAACCGTATTTCCGCCCGAAATGATATATGGGCCCCGCGTTCAACAATAATACTGGGTGGCAACCGGGAAGCAAATATTTAATTTTTTTGTGATTTATTTACTACTTCCTATCGTTTGGGAAGTACTACATAAACTTGTAGGGGTAAGTTTTGAAATGAGGAGAATATTTTTTTAAAGATCACTTCGGTCATGTCTTTTTACATAACTGGAAATTTTTTTAATATACATCAAAGGATCAAAAATAGGAAGTAAACTACATGTTTTCTTTAATATTATTTGGTATTAAAGCTTAAGCTTAAGTACCCAAAAAGATTTTAGTAAAAGACAGCAGATAATCACTTAAAAATGTAAACACCTTTTATCAAGTTCATACTACTGCCGGGTATCTATATAGATTTTTTGCACTCATAGATAAAATGTGTTGACTTAACTCTTATCATTAAAGATTACTTACTTGACTAGAAGATGGGGAACTTAATAAGGTATTTTATCGGTATCATGCAGTGCCGTTGAACTGAAACAATCTACAGACTTATCTATCCGAATTTTGACAAAATAAAAGAAATACCCCCGCAGAAAGATGAGGTAGTATATAAAAACTTCTGCCAAGATTGTTCCCTGAGCAGTATACCTGTGTCTCGCGAGTGCTTAAGATATAAAATAAATAGTTTGCTTTCTAAAACCGAGTTCAATTAATAATAATTTTAGCCCAGAATGTATTATTTGACCGTTTTTATATATTTTTAAACCGCAGATACTACTTATAAAGTTGCTTTTCTTTTTGAGCCCGCATTCTGGCACCTTTCTTCCTACCCATACCTAGCCATTTTACGATGACAAATGCTATTATAAGAGAACTGGTAAAACGTGGACATGAGGTCACATTCATAGCTCCGTTTTCGTTGGCCAAGGAAACTTGGGGCCAAACTATAGAGAAATTCTTTTGCACCATTATGACTCATGGGGAGATGGTAAGTCAGTTTAGTACTTAGAAAACATAAATTCTAACATATTTTTCCACAGTTTCTGCAAAGATGAATACAAAATTGGCGCTGGATATGATTGACTTGTCAGGAATCACACTTGCGTCTGAGCCAACACATTGGTATCCAATCAACGGATTTTGCACTGGCCCATCCGGAAGTTCAGGATCAAATTCACGCCAAAGATAAGATCGGTAAAATCGATCTTCTCCTTGCGGCACAGTTCTACAATGAGGGTGCTCTAATGCTCGGCCATCTCTACCAAGTACCCGTCATTACCATAGCACCCTTTGCCTATGCCAACTACTTCAGCCAAATCTTTGGCTCTATAAATCCCTTATCATACGTCCCAAATACTTTAATGAAATGCACCGATAGAATGACATTGTGGGAGCGATTGAAAAAAGTCTCCTTTTACCCGGCCCAGGATGCCATTATCAAGAAGTATTTTGGCAAGTTTTTACCAGAAGTGCCGACGGTTAAGCACGAAACATCTCGGATTAACTAATAAACAGCTACATGCCGCTGACATCACCGATACCAATGTCCTTAAGCATGATTTCGGTGGGTGGACTGCAAATCCAGCCACCCAAAGCTCTGCCAGAAAACATAAAAAACTTCCTTGATGATGCAGAGTTCGGTGCTATCTACTTTAGTTTAGGTGAGTTAAAAATAAAATAGTACAGGCCCTAACTTAACCAAATCTTAAAAGATGTATCTAAAATCTGAATTTGCATTAAAGCTATGTATATAAATCATTGGCATTTTTAGGATTTCAAGTGCGCAGTGCTGACATGATGAAGATGTTCCTAGGAGTCTTCGGCAGCTTAGAACAACGTGTCCTTTAGAAATTCGAAAGCGACCAGTGGTCGAATATTCCCGACAATGTCAGGACTGAAAAGTGGTTACACCAACGATATATTGGCCCATCCGAATGTTAAAGTTTTCATTGCCCACGGCGGACTCTTTGGAATGCAAGAGGCAGTTTATCACGCTGTTCCGGTGCTCGGAATGCAATTCTATTTTGATCAGGCTCTGAACTAAAAGCGATTGGCTTGGACTACCGCACCAAGACAAAATCGGAATAAATATAAAGTAACGTTGAGTGTTGCATTAAAAATAAAGAAAATTGGAAAGCTTAAAAAATTTGATTACTGTGTATTGACTTTAACTGAATTGTAAGTTTGTAATTATAATGCAACAGGTCAAAACAATTATAATAAGAAAGTGAGTTTTTGAGCCATTTTAATAACAAATTAAGACAGTCCCCACATGGTCATTTCCATAAAATGTTTTATAAATACTTGATCTGCACTTTGTTGCTTCTTATACATATTTTTGCAATAACAGCCCGAACACTTAAGCTTTGGCACTTGAGCTTCTACTTAAGTATTTAATGAATCCAAATTGGTATGGTCCTACAATATTGTACTTAAGGCGCCTGAGTGCTGGGCCAAGTGTTCTTTTCGAATTAAGCAAAATTGCAAAAGTCTTGAGGAGAGAAGAAACCCCTTCCCCAAAAAGCACACTCATCATACATTTAATGGGATTTCACCATCATCATCGTGTTGCCAGGGGCCTGGATTGCCCAATTGATGATATGACCTCTAAGACTGCTAAAGTATGCGCTTACCAAATCATCGAGAATCAATAAAACTACTCCGGGAAAAATCATAAAATTTTCAACTTGAAGCATAAGAAATTCAGAAGACTTACCTGTTAAATGAAATCCCAACCCACTATTCATTTTGAGGAATCCCAAAGACTCGGTTTTTTGTCATTAAAGAACTTTAGATCCCGTGTTTATACTTGGAACATCTAAGTACGCACACGATTATCCCAGATATATGCAATATAAATACATGTTCAATTTCAAAAATCGCATAAACAAAATGACCCCAAAGACAGTTGCTTCCTGCAATGGCAGCGCCATTTAGAGCGCCATTTGGACCCAGAATGGGATGTTTACACGACTCCGGAGACTGGGAGACTGGGAGGCTGGAAGACCGGGTCTCCGGCAAGTGCACTTGAGGCCGGAGTGCGGAGACACGATCCGCGGAGCTCCAGGGCTCATTATGCATTCACGAACTGACATTGAAGTGGGTGCGACGCCCCATGCTGGATGCTTCCTGGGCTATAGGGTTACATACATGGCCCATCGGCTTTATTATTGGTATTTGTAACACATGATTACGCTTTATTGTAAACAAAAGCGCCGATAAACAGGCAAACACACGCACGCACTACTGATATGTTAATGCAGATGGCGCACAGGGCGTATGAGTGCTGTTTTTGAGTGTGGGGAGCGGAAAGGGGTGAACCCAAGCTGTTTGTCTGTCAACGGCTTAGGCAAATAAACTTAAAATCATACTCTGGCGGTGGAATGTGCTTATGCGATGGCTGCGCGAATGATGAAGACAGATCAACTAGAGGGTCTCCAGAAGGAATCGCTAATTGACCGCCAATTTAGATGGCCACCTCTGAATGCAGCCCAATCAAAGGTGGCTAACCAAAAAAGGGAAAAGGAAAGAAGTGCTTGTGTAAACTGAAGTTTTGATACACTTATTTCTGAACAGTAAGGGATATTGGAAAGAAAACCTATGAAAAAGAATAGATATAGGCCGAAGGTGTCCAATTTTTAGTGCCCGTTACCTTAAGTTGTAAAAATAAAATAAATAAATTAAAGTAATATGATATTCTAAAGTTAAGTTATTTGGTTAAGTAAGTTATATCTTAAACTTTTTTTTAGAAAAACGAAGATACCATAAATATTGGTACTTTCAAAAGGTGTTCTGATTGTTCAAATACCCTTTTTTACTATATTAAAATTACTTGACTACGTGTATTGTATATTCTATATTTTCTACTTGGTCCCAAGCCCAGATCAATTTTATAATACCCTCTAGAAGGTCACAAAAGGCTGACCACCCAGGGAAGCTAAAGCTGTCGACACGCCGCAGCGTTTAAGTGTAATTTTCTTCTTATTCAATTGAAGCATGTCCTTTGCCGGCAGGATAACTCTCCAACTCACTGCAACGCACTGAGCAAGTCCCCAGCTCCCCGGCTCGTTAAAAATTCACTTCAGCCCTCGCTTTCACTTCGGATAAACATAATGGCCGTTCATTTGCGCCCGTCTGGGCTCTATTCTCGACCCACTCAACCATCAGCCACCCAGCAGAAATTGCAAGAAAATGTTCTTTTCGAATCGAAGACGAGCGCTCAGGACAATTGCGTACGTGTGCGCCAGGACCGAGCTCAAAAAGGGGGGAATCCAACAAAAATAAGAAAAGGTAAAAGAAAAAATAAGCGAGAAAAGAAAAGCTAAGGAAAAGTGAATGTCTTATCTTGTGCGCCATGTAATTTGCTCTCTTGCCATGTGCTTCATCAGAAAGGAAATTGAAAATTGCTGCTAATAGCTGCCGACATTGGAGTGGGTGTGGCCGATAGGCGTTTGGGTGGCAGGACGAAGGAAATTCTCCGTATAATGATTATGAAAAAATAAAAGAGAAAAAACGAGGAGAGATAAAGGATGCCACTAAGAAAAAGTAGGTGGAATTCATTTGAAATTGCTCAGCTTAGTGACGAAAGCTAACGAGGCGTTAAACTGCTCTTCTTCGGCAATTTGATGTTGATTTATGCGTTGCAGAAAAGTCTCGGTAATTTCAGTGCCTAAAAGCCAATTAGTGGAAGCCCAAGACTTGGGACTAAATCATATACCTTTTTTAAGAATGGTATATTTGTTAATCTTTAATCCAACTAGAAATTATTATCATTTGATTGTGATATATAGATGCTATTTACTCGTATAAAAATAGAAAAGCACTGAGTACTTAATTTGTAATTGTTTTTGAATAGCTTAGTGATAACACTCTGGATATTAATAGACTAAAGATTCATACAATAAAAATGCAAGTAAATAATCTTATTTAATTTAGCCATTTTCACAGGGCTTCCATAGTTTATGTCCCAGAACTGGTATGTTTATATCTTAAAGCATTTGATTTATTTATCCCAAAGAGCACCTAGTCAACTGTGAAATCCTAAAGCACCTACACCTTCTTGTGAATCATTTCTCAGCATTCGATATGAAGACTGTTTACACAAAGCAATGGGCACTTAAACAGGCTTTAAGCGCTTTTATGTTGTTCCAAATAAATGGAGGAAAACAAAAGATTAACGACCTAGTAAGTTGCAGGTGCTCAGCCGAAATATTCCGATCCGACAAAAGTTTTCCACCCAGGAAACTGATTCATTGAAGTGTTTACCCATATACGACACCATTCCGTTTGTTTTCCCATCTCGAACCATCCAAACACTTTTCGGTGCCAAATGATGCAGGGAGAAAAACAGATCCCGCCCGTTCACATACCAAGTGACTGTTTATCAATGGATCTTCAAGTGTGTTCCGCCTGGTAGCGCTCTATTAGTAGCGCTCAGGCAGCTGATAAGGCGCCCGGTCTATTGGGCAATGCTACATAGAGGGAACCTCGAGCATCACATCTCACCCACTCAGTTCTTGGCCCCGGGGCCAATCTAACGCCCGAATCGACTGGCGGGGCAACCAAATGTCTATTGCGACTTTAATTGTCGGGCATTACGAGTCGGCAGGTCCATTAAAACGTTAATTAAGTTGCCCCAATGGAACTTGGACACATGTGCGTATCCCGAATCTCTCTCTCTCAGTCTGCCACACCACAACGTTTTCATCTAAACAGCTCGCGAAAAAACAAACCATCCATCTAGTGCTAGTTGGAATCATCTCAACATTTGCCGATTTGAATGGCTGTCCATAAAACGCGATAAAGTAAAAGGAAGACAACAAAAATTGAAGAACACCAAAACCGTTTTATGCATGCGGTGAAAATTTGAAATTTTTTACCCGAAATTTGAACAATAAACAAAATCACAAAAGCCAAAACATTTATCATTCAATTTGATGCCGCTATGGCGGCCGTTCTCGAAATCATTTAAATGATTTTTTATTTGAAGCCAAATAAGCAGAGGAGTGGCCACGGTTCGCTGGATCTGATTTGGATTTGGAATTGGCATTGCGCAAAGATTTTTCAACAGCTGCCGGACGGGAGATTGAGTTGGAAATTGAATTTCAAATTGAAATTGAGGTGGGTGGCCATTTTGTGGGACGGGCGGACGCGCCGAACAACTTGCGCAAATAGCACCATCATCAACAATTGGTACGAGTATAATATCATCCGCCCGCTCGGGTCTGTGGGCTGGATTCCCAGGAATTCTCGGGGACCGCACACAGTCACCGCTCGGTTTGGTTGGCTAATGAAAATCTGGAAAACAATTAACTATAAATTAAACGCACAATTTTCAAAACAAAATAAACATATATGGGCCGGGGCATCATTTGTACTTTGCTTTCCGTGTTTTGTTTACAGAGCAATCGGGTTTCCGTGGGTGTGAGTGGGTTAATCGTTCGGGGAGCTTCATTCATTCATTTACCTAGCCAACCGAAGGGAAGATCCCTATCCCCGCCCTTCCCACTGGCAAACCCCATCGCCCGCCCGGCAGCAAAGCAATTAGGCAGTGTCGCTGGCTCCAATCCCTTTCGGGATTCCCCTCTTAGGACCAGGTCCATCCCATAAAACAAAGAGCACAACTTCAACAACAAAATCGAGTTGGAAACGGGCATAATGGTATTCGAACACTCTACAAAAGTGAAGATAGTGTACTTATTTCCGTATTGCAAAAAGAAAATCTAATCATGTTTAGGCAAATCTAATTTTCTTTTTAAATAAATTATAATTTAGTATGTCTTATTATATTATTTTATATTTGTATTGCCTATATTTTAGAGTAATTGTAAATATAATGCAATAGACCAATAAAATTGCCTAAATGGAGTATTAAGTAACATTTAAGTTAAGTATCTGCAAAATGACAAACTAATACATATTATAACAAAATAGAAAATCTTTAGTTTTTAAAATTGAATTTTTCACACTAAAATAAAATATTTATTTAAACCATATTTTTGACCACTTTTAATAATGTAAGCATTACTATTAAAATACAATGCAAAGCCTAAACATGTTTTAATAATTTTATAAAGCTAACCCAAACTAAATAATACACAAATAATTTAATATTCAGAGAGTACATTAGGTTTAATGGACTCCCCCAAGAACCAAGAGTATCCCGCTCTAGAGTTTGGAGTTTAGTTGATGAATTTGTTGTGAAGTTATTCCTACCAAGAACTGTTAGTCGCAGGGCTGTTGCATAAACAAATGCGTCGGCAGAACAACACGTGCAACAACAACAACAATAGCAGTGGCAATAGCAATAGCCATATCCCAGCGGTGCCTGCAAATCGAAGTGTCAGTCGCAGTCAAAAATCTCCTCAGCCTCCTTTTATGGCACACATGTGTGCAGCAGACGACGTCGATTTCGATCGAGGGATTTGGATATTGCCTTGGATGGGGACTTGGTCGGGATCGGGATGGGGTGGCACATCCGAGGGGCGATGATCAGGAGCACGGGAAGACAACGGCAAAAACGCTAAAGCAAAGTGCATCGAAATGGGCCAAAACAAAACAAGAATGCAGTGCATTTTATAATAAGTGAACGTTTCGGGCATTTTGTTTACACTTTAAGCTGTCCGGGCCAGGGTTTTGGCATTTTCTTTTGAATTTCGCGTTTCGCCATTAAATGCACTCTCTGCTTAAGAATGCAGGCCTCCGCGAAATGTTTAAACAAATAGCGATTGGCGAATATCGCTAAAATTGTTTACCCCGCCCGAGGACGTCCGGTGACAGGCGACGACTAATTGCAGTTCAAAGATTGCGCATACGCCACTTGGGCCCCAGGGCCGCATGACTAATTTCCATATTAATTACAAGTCAAATATCGGCGGCCCGGCTTAAAAGGATTGCCGTCAAGTAGCTGACATCTCGTAGCACCCCGGCCTGCGATGTGTGTCGTAAAAAAGGTTGCATAAACAAATCCGGAGGCGGCGCAATATAAACAAATTAGTAGCCAAGCCGCCGGCAGCAGGACGAACGGATTTCACTCCAAGACCACATGCAGCGAGTTTTCTTCAACCCTTCAGCGCGGTAATACGAAATCCGAAGCGTGCTATAAAACTGAAACTGACACTCAAAGACACCATGAATAACCAGGGTGAACAGAGGGAGGGTCTGTGGAGTGGGCAGGGTCTCGGAAAATTCACTCATACCCTTCGAAAACCACTCAATCTGGGTTGTCACTCAAGGCATTTTTGTGCATGATTGGGAGTAAATTGCTTATAGAATTTTATTTCTGGTCTTATGAGTAATTTTACATTTTTAAGGAGCTCCATTTCACTGAATTTTTAAGGTTATCTCCTAATTTTTTAAGTTTTATGTTCCAGGTATTAATGATTAATTTAAGAAAATGTTTTTTTTTGAACCGTATCTTTAAATAAGTTCTTGTCCTTGCAAAGAAATTACATCTTGTGATATTGAAATTATAAATGTTTACTTACTATAATGATATTTTACAATAATAATAATAAGAAATTGACTAAATAACATTACACATTGAAACAGAATGAATCAGTGGCAAATTTCCTGTAATATTGTTGAATGATTTGTGGAGCCTACTGGCAAAAAGATACATACTCACACCACTGAAACTCTTATTGACACAAGTAATTACAACTGTCAATCGATTTTAGTGTCCCAAATTTGTCAAATGCCTGCGGGCTTTTAGTCTAAGAATGCGCCCAAGAGCAGTGTATGTACTTAGAGCGATCGCTCATATTAAAATTGTTTTTTCAGTTGGCAGTCACCAGACGCACGTTCAATGCCCCACTTCCGAAGACTTCCAGCACTCGGAAAAATTAACCCTAAAGATACTTTTGGCGCCAACGGCTAACATAAGATAGAGTAGCTCAAATTATTGTAACACTTATAATTAAATCTTTTAAAAATTCTGAGAATATATTATTTTATATGCATTATTTTGGTATAAAACTATTAATATTTAAGACATAATTTCAGAAACCTTTTCTGAAACATTAGGTAACATTTTTAACAAAGAAGCAAGGGTGAATGCTGTCAATGGCAATTTGAAAATGTTTTACAAGAAATATGAGCAACATTGTTGCCAACCGCCCCTGAACCTCTTGAAGTGGATGTTTAGCAATGATCAGTCGATTATATTTGTCACGGTCACATGTCCTGTTCAGATCCTGGGCGTCAGTTTATGATTCCATTTGTTTGTTTATAAACATCGCCTGGTAGGGCCGTTGCAGTTGTCGCCGCCGGGCACTTGAGGCTTGTCCTCTTCGTCGTCAGCCACCAACTGTGCCGCTAAGGACATGTCTATGTCCGTTCCCATCCCTCCCCCGCCCGCGATGATCTTGTGCGAAAGCGCTCGGGGATCGTATGTAAGTCAGTGGTTTGTGGGTCACAGACGTCCGGCCCGACCCTCCTGACACATTGAAGCACTTCTATGTCGACATTGAGTGGGCTCGTCACAGTCGGTCATCATCAGCGGCTTTCGGATTTCGGTTTTCGCAAGGCTCCGGCCACACGCATGGCCACTTCAGCGGAACGCCTCTCGAGGCCCTCATCCGCCCGATCGCTGTCATTCTTGAGGGTCTGAGCAGCCCCAGGGGCCTCTCCCGCCTGTTGATGCGAATTAAGGTCATGTGGTATCAGTTTATATAACAATCGCCTGCAAGTTTCGATAACTCTTTCAAATAATGTTCTCTTACATTATGATAACAATTGGATTTTAAAACTCCTTGGGTAAAATTGACCAATACGGATAGTTACGTTACTCTTAAAAAGGTTAACAACTATTCAAAACAGTTAGGTGTATTTTGTTCTTGCTGTGGTTATAAATATATATAACTATATATATAAACTATATAAAATAGAAAGTTTTGAGTATTTGGTTGTTGGTATAGTAACTACTTCGGTGGTCAAATTGGCAATTCGAGGGGTTGGGCCATTTATCCTTTATATTGGTCAATTTCACCAAGAAGTTTGTTTTAGTGCGATTACAGTAAACGGTAAATATATTTCTAGATTTGTTTAGCTAATATTAAATAATAAAGTCAATTTTTTAATATATTTGTATAGTTTTTGAAGAACATATTCAATGTTATTTGCTGATCGCGTAGATATTCTCCAATATTCAAAAGTCAATGAGTCTCTAGAAGCAAATATGTATGTAATTATTTATACGTTAGCATAGGTAAAAAAATTTGAGAAAGAATACTCTCCAATTCTTTTTCCACTTAATCAGAAGAAATAAAATATTCGTACAAAATATCTCAACAAATTGTGTTCTCAATTCACTTTCCTCTCCACAAATTTAATGTCTGTATACCGAATATATTAAAGCACTTTGGTAAGGATATTATCCATTAAACGACTCATAGGGCAATTTTCAATCGGTTTCAAGGTTTTAAAAATACCCTTAGTTTACCATAAGGACAATTTACAAATATATTTCTTTCAATTTAGATATTTGGTAAAAATCATGCAGAATTTTCTGTATAAATGTTCAAATTAAATTTATAAGTATTGAAAAATAAAGCCTAAAACGATTAAGGTTGAACTTTAAATCATTACTGATGGCTATGAACATAAAAAAGTAAAGAGTAGAAAATACTTCTTCAAATTTTAACGCAGTGATGTTCTAGTTTTTCCAAGAGAAGTTATAAACTGTTTACAGAACTGAAATGTTTTGAATCAAAGACTAACGATAGGATAATTAATCGTGTTGACTTGATAACACAAACAAGAAGTAAACCCAGCACAATACAATTAATCAAATTGCCAGTTGATAATTAAACCAAAACACAGACCAAGTTTCTTTTCTTTTATGATTTTATTTAGCTCTCGGGTAGATACAACTAAAACTTAAGGCTACTAAAGCTATGGGACAACTATAGGTTACACATAGAGACTAAAACACAATTTCTACGGCTATCACAAAAACGTAACCCTCTCCAGGATGGAGATCTATCCAGATCTAGTCGATCTCCACATTCTCGTCGCCATCCTCCGCCGCCGAGTGAACGCTCTCGGCTCCGCTTTCCACACTCATCACCTGGCCGTTGGGACTGGGACAGGGGGTTCGCTGCGGACGCACTGCGCCCGGCAGGGGGAGGGGAACGGGTGAAGAGGAGGCCGAGGAGGCGGTCACGAAGCTGGACGACTGAGTGGGCGGCGGGATGGGCTGCGGCACCTTGTGCTGCGGATAGAAGTACGGGAAGGGCATCTGCATCTGGGGCAGCGGCAGTCCGCCGTAAGCCAGCTGCAGCTGGTGGCGGTATATGTTGATCAGGGCGGGATCCAGGCCGTGCCCCGCCCCCGCAGCGGACATGTGGGCGTAGGTGGTGCTGCCGTCCTCCCGCACAAGGACCTGGACGGGCACCCTCTTGCTGGCCCCCAGGAGAGCGGCCTCGTGCTGCTGGATCTGCTTGCGCTTGGTCTTGTAGCGACGGTTCTGGAACCATATCTTCACCTGGGTCTCCGTCAACCGCAGGCTCTTGGCCATCTCGCTGCGCTCTGGGCCAGACAGGTAGCGCTGTTGGGCGAAACGGCGCTCCAATTCGAAGACCTGGGCATGGCTAAAAGCGGCACGCGACCGCTTTTTGCGGCTAAGACCACTGCCGTCATGGGAAAGTGGCGATTCGGAGGGCGAACTGCTCAATGGAGGCGGTGAGTCGCAGTCTGTAAAGGGAAAATTAGGGAAAATTAGCCAAAGAAATATAATAGGCCATACAACGCGATGGTTCCATTAGCCAGGCTTTTAAAACTTACCGGAATCGTTGCTGGTGCAGCGCCTCATGTCCAAGGGCGCTGCGAGGGTGGATCCAAAGTAGGCCAATTTGCGCTGCATGTAGTCCGCGGCACTGGAGTTCGAGGTGCCCGTTGCCTGGTGATGATGGTTTTGATGGCTATGATGGTTATTGTTGTCCATCGCCGCCGCATAGTACTGCAGATAGTTTGCTGTAGGCCTGGGATTTGCTCCCTGCATCTCCTTGGATTGGGCTAGTTTGTACAGGCTGAGATCTCGGCAGCAGAGGGGCGGTGACTTTGAGGTGGATCGCTCGCGATCGGTGGACTTTAGCTTTTCCGTTTCCGGCTCTGTGTCCACGCTGGACATGCGACGCGATTCCGGATTGCTGCGCGTCAGGATGTCGTTGATGGAGAAGGGCGTTGTCAGGGATTTGCTCAGGCCCGCCATCGCAGAACTCACACCCGCACTTTCCATATTCAACATTTTTAGAATTTTTCGAATATTTTTGGGCGTTTTCTAGGTTTTTTTTAGGTTTTTCCTAGTGGCTTTTCTCGACACTTGTTCACTACGGACTTTCCTTCGTTTTCCGATCTTTACTACTCGAGGGCTGCGCTGCGAATGTGCTTCAGCTGGACGCTCCGGGCCGTCTTTAAATAGCCGCCCAGATCCCCGGCGAGAATCACTCGGTTCCACGGAGTGGAAATGTGCGCCGCACTCAAGTGGCTCGTCAGCATCTGGTGGTGGTGGATATTGGCATTCGATTCCTCCCATTGGTGGACTCAAAATGTGGCCAGAGAGCCTTTTGAGTTTCCTCTCAAGTGCGTAAACAAAATTTGTCGTAAAATGGTTACGGCTGCCTCTACTTATACAGTGCGCCTTATTTCCTAGGGGAGTGCATGCATCCTGTTTATTGTTTATAACCCTGCTAACTACTCTCTAGAATTCCGTATTTTATATTTTGGGTACAGTCTCCCCAATTCAAACCCACACTAAACCTATACTATTCCAATCTGCATCATTTGTTTAGGCTAACGATTTGTTTAGAACTTAAATCATTCAGAAGGAATCCGAAAAGGTATCCGTAAACTCGCACTCCTGCCTCTAAGTAGGTTAGTTGGGTAATGGTATTGTTTGGGATTGTATGCCGAAAACTAAACAGCACTTTTATGGCTCTGAAACAAATTTTCTCGAGGCTTGTTGTATATATTTTGACTTCGTTTTTAGTAAACTAATATTATATAGGTCACTGTTTTTCAAAACCGTATTTGCCTCATGATAAAATGGTATGCTTTTCCCTTTCATATGGTCTTTAAAATTAAAGATATGAGGACGATTTTTTAAATTTCTACCTTTGTGAGTTCAATTATTCCTATGAGTATCATATATAATTTAATAAGTTTCTGATTCCAGAAATCGTAATTTAACAAACATTTTGGATTAATGTAAGAGGCTTTGTTTTTAAAGAGACAACGCTTAAAGGTAATCCATAATTTCTAAGATTATCATCTAAAAGATTCTGAATATATACAACGAAATTAAGTGGTTGGTTCATACCCTTTTAGAATAATAAATAAAAAAATAACATACTTTAATAAACTGCAATTGAATTAATTATAATATAATATAATGCCTTTACATGATTATCTTTATATAAATATATTGTGTCAAAATAATAATACTTGATAGCTTTGACATTTTTTGATTCCGACTGTTAGAATCTGTAGGTAGAAAGAATCGTGGGGCCCTCAACCCTGAGATTCTCGAGGGAGTTCTCCGAGAAAGTTCCCGCCATTGGCTGGCCTGGGGCCCAAAGAGCACTCTTCCTCGCTGATTGGATGCTACGCGGAGATGGCAACATGGCTGCGCAGTCGGTCGGAAAAGCACTCGTTTATTTTCACTCGAATCGAGTGGAATGCTGGGAACAAGCCCGAGGAAAACCAGCACATGTTCTCATCGCCTCGCCGTTGGGGGTGGCTTTTGTGCCCTTTGGTGCGGTGATTCTGGCTCGATGCGATTCCCTGCTCTCCACTACACTTCACACCTTCGGGCTATAATCTTTTTATTGCCAATTCAGTGGCTCTTAATGCCGCGGGCGCCGGAAAGTCAAGCCAACAATGGAAGACCAGCTCGAAAGGGGAGGAAGTGGGGGTGAGAAGGTCTCCGTGTTTTGCGGTCAGATTTGAGTAACCAATTCAGGACCAAGTGCGGTGTGCGATTGGGAACGGATCGGGGCAGGAACTGCTACTCGTTATTCCTTTTCATCTGAACGACTTTCGATAATACCCGAGTAATTAGTGTGGTAATGATGCTTGTGGCAGGCGCACGCGCCCAAAAAAGAGCGGATCTCGGACTGTGTTGTCGCTAATTTTGTTAGCTTCTTTTGCTGATGCGATTACCCTTGAATGGAGCAGGTATTCGATTACATAAAAGAGCAGGGTGGCCGATGCCCACCATGAATTTCCAGCCCTCCCCCTATGATGAATTGGCGTTTTCAATTAAACGCGACAGTTTCTTGTTTGATTTCGGGGTTCCCACTCCACAACACACATACTTGTTGTCCTTGTGGTATTGAGTTTTATTTAATGGTTTATCAAAAGCCACTTCAAATGTTTGCATTTCCCTGTTTTCCTTATCATTCATGGCTCTGGCCCAGAAACCCGATCCATCGTGGCACTTTAACGTTGAACGGATGCAAGTGTTCCTCGTCGTCGCTAAGTTTGCATTGATTTTTACATCCACGCACTCCTTAGGAAAGTTAATAATATTTTTTGTTAAGGCTTCGCTGGATCGGAAGGTCACTATAAATTAACCAATAAAGGGATCGATTACACTTTTAACGCTCTCATTTGAATAAATTCTTACCAATTTGAAAAGTTTTTGTGGATAGTGATTTCCATTGGCGTTCCTAATATATCGACTATTTCTTCATTAACAACTAGTACACAGAGAAAACTATCCAAGAACATTGTTCTTGAAATGAGAACATTGCTTCTGAATTGATAACATTGTTCTTGAATCGAGAACATTCGTTCTTAAAAACCGTGTAAGTACATTTTGGTATCAATATAAGAACGAAATGGGGAGAAGAGAAAAGTTAAATTGAGTTTATTTAACAACTTTTTGATAAGTATACACTAAGGACTGAACTAATAGTTTATTTGTACATACAATGTACTTAAATACCGCCAATTCAACTTGATTCGAGCAAAATAAAAACACTTTCAACTTAAAAATGTCTTTCTATTTTTAAGAACATTTTCAACTCAGATAAGAACGTCGGAATTTTCTCTGTGTAGTCACTAAAAAGAGTCTAGTGCCTCGACTATCACATACCCGGTACTCAGCTGAAGGGAGCAAAAGGGAGAAAGGTATTGGCGAGACCAATAAATTTCAATTAAAATTTTTTTTCTAGCATGAAAACTGTGGGTGCTACAGCTTATGGCGGTTTTTGGGTACTAGAGTAGGCGTGGCATATTCGCGTAACAGACTCACGCTGCGTACGAATCTATGAAATCTATATCTGATCTCAACTCTCTTCCTCTTGTTGTTTCTGACATCAGCGTTACCATGGCTAGATGGACTTGGCTAGTGATCCTAATCAAGGATATATGTACTTTGTGTGGTCGAAGACGCTTTCTTCTACCTGTTGCATACTTTTCCCCTTTTACTCTACGAGTAAAGGGTATGAAATATGTCTCAATCTCAATTGCAAAATTCTACACATTTTCAAAAAACTATGAAATATATTAGGAGACATTTTCCAAATTTTTGTTAAGTTTTTGATTCATTCTTTTCATTTAATTTTTGTGTTTCATAGCCTCAAAATCTACCAGAATAAAGAAAAATTTTTTTGGTGTACATAAAAATATTTATACCAATTAAACCGGGGACTTCACAGAATCTCGCGGTTTGTGGGCGTTAGAGTAGGTGGTGCCACTTTTGTAGGCTAATTGGTATTGGCAAAATAAATGCTTTTCATTAAGACAAATTGATTTTTCTTTCCTTTGCTAGTCAAAATATAATAAGATTTTGATTCTTACAAATTTAAACGCACAAGTTGCGCCGACAATATTTATCGTAGTCGGTTGTTGACAGCTTCCAATGCAAGAACCTTATATTCTTCTCTACCCAATGTAACTTACATGCTGGTTCGGGTCTAGGGAATTGGCCGTGTATACCAGCGAAAGAGGCGAATTCAACCGAGGCGGGGCGAGTTTAAAAAAAAACATTGGCGGCCTGCCAGCCTTGGCGAGGATTTGAAAACAGTCTTACCAGCAACTTTGGGATGACTTGTGTTAGTGTTGCTGAATATACACAGTAGACTTTTGCAACTATGGGTCTTCTAGAACTTCTTGCTAATAAATTATTCTATCTGAGACGTCAAAGTTCAACGTCCGAGGTTAAGACGACTTACTGACTGACCTGCCTAACCAGCTCCCCATTTCCGGGACCCACCGTGCTTAATGGTCTTATTGGTAAAGCTTAGGCAATGTTCCATGATAGGTCCTCTGGATACATTTTCCTTTGCGCCTTAGCCACCAAACAGAACAATTTGGCGTCCTTCAGTCCAAGGTATATTTAGACCCTTCTTATTAGGCCAGTGACTATGCACTTTTGCAAACTGAATATTCGCACCTCGTAAAATATTTCCCTGAGACATGGAGACTGGCCTACATTGCCGATAAGAGTGTGGAGGGTTCTTGATAAAGTTTATGTTTTGGAAACTGCCGGTGGATTTCTCTCCACATTACAGCCATCTGGATTTTGGAACCGAGCCCCAAAAACCAAAACTGATGACCTTCTGAGTGGCTGCCTTTGCATTGGCAAATATATTTTTAAACGATTTTAATAATTTTCTGATTAAGAAAATTGGGACAGCTTAGATCGTAAACCCCCGATGCAATCTTAGTGTCAGCGAGTTGTCGCACGCCTTGTAAGAAAACAAAAACAATCCATTTCTTATCAAATATATTTATTTTGAGCTATCTGGATATTAAAATACATTCATATGTGGGGATAATACTAATAATACTATATCCGTGAGTACCCTAATTGACTTGAATTGTAACGACACAAATAATTATTATTATTATAATAATAACAATAACACTTGCTCCTGCCTTGGTACGCCGATAAGGAGACCCTGAAAATGTTCAGCGAGGCATGAAAGCGAAAGATATTACAAAAAATGAAAAGTATCTATAAAAGCCTTGAAACCTCGATGATCCTTATAAACCCATGCCTAATAAAAGACCCAAGCCGACGATCGGCAGGCCCGACCTTGGATTTTCATGGATTTTATTCTAAACAAAAAATATTGATTTTGTTTTAGCTTGCGTATTTTAAATTATTTACTGCATAGGTTGACTTGATTGACTTCTTATATTCTGTGATTTTTTTGTACTACTTTAATTCCGAACAAGGGAATTGCTCAAGCTCTTCTAGGTAGATTGGTTGAGGCATTTATTTATTTATTATTAAGCAGCATATTTAAAACTTCAGTTTTTCAAGAAAAATGCTTAGCGCGTTAGTAAACTCATAATGTGCGCAAAATTTGTATTCTTATTTTGCAGCACTCTCCAGCAGGAATTGAAGGACAAGCCGCTCCCAGAATCGACACGGCAAGAAAAAAGCCGCTCCGTCGCTAAAGAAACGCGACTTAAGTCCTTTGGGGATCGCGGTTGCATACATTCACTTTATGCTTCATTTTTAATCACGACGCAAACAAAGTTATTCCTGCGCCAACAAAAATTTTATTACAACGGCGCCATTGGTCCAAGTGCACTTCCGTTTCAAAAAATCCAGAAACGCCAAGTTTAAAAATCACCTAAACTCATAAAAAATACTGAATAATATCATTGAAATACGGAATCGATTTGCGTGTGCGGTCTCATTTTCCGCTGGAGCGAGTTGCAGCGACTTTTTACCGCCTCTTTCCATTGTATTTCTTATGGATGAAGAAAGGTCGCTGAAGCGCAAACTCCCTCTGTGTGAATAGGGTAATAGATCAAAGTGGGAGGGGTAAGAGGCAATTCCTTTATGATAACATACTGAGCATTTCAGATCCAACTCATTAGTTTTAAACTTTAGCAATGGTTTTTTATTATAACTTTTTTTTTGAAAATTTGTACATTACTTGAACATTTCTTATATGTTGTATTTCCTTATTAATTTTTTATAAATATTTTTAATTTCTAAAGAACTTTCCTTTTTTCTGTGTGTTGTTTTGTGCAATATATCGGACTTTTTCCATGTGTTAACATCAGCAGCTTCTTCCTGAATGCCAAAAATAAATTTTTCTAAAAGATATATTATATCAAAAATAATTTTTTTGTTCAACCAAAGTACAGCACAACTACCCGAAAAGCTACTTGGATAACATCACAGTAGCGGGAATTGGCCTGGTCAGGCTTCGTGATCATCGGGAGATGACAATATACAGTTGCGGCAACAATAATAGCACCAATGTGTAGGCAATTCTTCTTTGAGCTACTAAATGGTCATTTTTTGCAATATTTTTATTCTGTTTGTAAGGGTAAGTAGGGTTACATATCTACTAACTAAAACAAAAGTGGTTACGCCCACAATGCGGATGGTTTTTAAAACTTCGATACATTTATCATAAAAGTAGCAAAATTATGCGGCAACAAAAATAGCACTATTAACGGTTTTCGTCTTAAAACTTCATTTGCTCAGATTTTTTGGATGTTTTTCGTTTTGTTATATTAAGAATAAGTACTACTAAGTGAATTGGTAAAATAATGAATAAAATAGTGTTCCCAATGGGTGATTAAGCGCACTGTAATGGTACAAATAGAAGGACATTCAAAAAGCCAATTTATAAAGGCAATGCAAAAGATAAGTTTAGTTGAATCGTCGAATTCTTTAAAATAATGATTTGTAGTTACCTAAAACAAGAACACAAAAGAATAGCACGCAGTGCGAAAGCCGCAATGACCCCATAACTGTAAAAAAGTCATGTGCATGAATGCAAGTAGGACCCGTTTAAGCCGCCTATGAAGTTGCATTTTTTTTTTTTATTATTTGTAAGTACATAAAAAGTTGGATATAATGTACATAAACAAAAATGATGCGCTTGACGTCCAAAAAAAAAATCTCCCTAGACTGCAGAGCATGGGTGAATTTGAAGTACGAGTCTTAAATAAGGCCCACAATTAAAGGGAAACTCTTTTATGGTCTGGCGGCGGAAAATTGCTTATGTTTAGATGAAAAAGGCTTAAAATACACCTCAGATAACCTACAAATCAAAAATTGAGTTCCCAATTCACATTTGCAAAGAATAATAATGGTGAAGCAAATAGCATGGTATGGGCATATACTCGTACTATAATAATGTACCATGGTACCATGGTACCATGTCATAATGTAAGCCCATACAGGATCAACATGTAAACTTTGATAGCTCAGAAATTATGATGCAATTATATTCGTAATACAAAATTATTTTATTTTGGAAGCTTTACCACGATTATAAACCAAAAAAAATCTGATAGAGAGTCGTCTAAAGTATCAAAACCCTTAAGCTAAATGGTATAATGGGGACCTTTTAAGCCCCAGAACTAAAATAAATCGAAAATCTTTGCAGAAATGTTAAAAAACTATGTTTTTAATGCAAAACTGAAGAAAAAATTCTGCCCTGGAGCTATTTTGAAAGAGTCAAACAACAATTTTGCCAAGGAGAGGTTCTGGTGTCTAGTGACGTCAGGTCGGTCGTTGTTGTTGTTGTTGTTGAAGCCCAAGCTTTAGAACAATATTTTTTTTACCTTAAGATGTATAAAATCATACATTTCAATCAAAAAAAAATTTCAAATCGCGGTTATTTTTAAGTTTTTTAAGCCTTTTCTTTAAGTGGTGCTATTTTTGTTGCCGCATAATTTTGCTACTTTTATGATAAATGTATCGAAGTTTTAAAAACCGTCCGCATTGTGGGCGTAACCACTTTTGTTTTAGTTAGTAGATATGTAACCCTACTTACCCTTACAAACAGAATAAAAATATTGCAAAAAATGACCATTTAGTAGCACAAAGAAGAATTGCCTACACATTGGTGCTATTTTTGTTGCCGCAGCTGTATATATATTATATATTATACATTATATATATCGTTATCGATTTTTGATACCTAGCAGCTGCTTGCTTTATTTTTGTCTACCTGGGTTTTTGTTTAAATGTGTGAATTTTAAAATAAAGCCTTAACTTCCGTGCATAATGCACGGTCGTAAAAAAGAGTAAATAATATACACCAGCTGACCGTTGTTTCACCAATAACAAAGCGCGGTGCTGACTAAGCGGCGAAAGTGGTTGCAACAAAGTCCAATCACTATCACTTGCAGCTTCCCATGGACACCGACACCAGCGCGGTGGTGCCGCAGGGGGGGGCGCACGCCACAAGCAGCTGTACAAATCCCGGCTCTTCCGGGGTCACTACTTGAAAAGGTGTTTTGTGGAGCAGCTTGGAGGGATATGTTGGGCCACCGCCACAGTAGGCGCAGGGATATGTGTCGCCACCGGCGCACCAGCCTCCTGCCGAGGCGCCAGCAGCGCCTATATTGGGGCATTCGTGAAACTACAGAAAAGATAATCTTTATACCCGTTACTCGTAGAGTAAAAGGGTATACCCCTGCAAGCAAAATGGCGATATTTCTATCGCCTGTCGTCCAGAAGTCACTTCTTAGTAACTTCTGCGCGATAGAAACACGATAGAACAGATTTTACAAAAACAAAATACACATATATCGCGTAGAAGTAACTTCCAAGTCACTTCTGGACGATAGAAAGGCCATATTTTATAAAAACAAAAAGGGTCGGGATCGCGAAGAAGTAACTTCTGAGACACTTCTGCGCGATAGAAAGGCGATAGTACGGATTTTCCAAAAACAAAATATACATGTATCGCGAAGAAGTAACTTCTGAGTCACTTCTGGACGATAGAAAGACGATAGTACACATTTTACAAAAACAAAAAGAGTCGGGATCGCGAAGAAGTAACTTCTGAGACACTTCTGCGCGATAGAAAGACGATAGTAGTGAGTAAAACACGCGATAAAAAGAGGTCGCGGTAATTTTCCGTTACCCCTTTATTTCTGAAAATTTTTTGGGTCTTCCTTTTGACCCACGCCGTTATTTTTCGCCCGAGCGTCATTTCGTTGCGTGATTTGTCTGTGGACAGTGCGGTTTTGAATCAAATTTGTGCGTTTTAAAAATATAGCTTTGTTTTTTTCTAAATGTTTTTTATTGCTTAACATATTTAAATGTACCCCCAACAAAGCGTGCGAAATTACGTGCTTATCGTGAGATGTACGATTATTTAAACCTTTATACGGACAAGCTAGCTGTGGACATTACTTGGCGTGTAACTGCGGAGAAACCCAGCATCCAACGATTCTCAACATATTTCGTTGCAAAAGGTAATGTATTCTACTTTATTTTTACTTTGTACAAAAAACAATTTTTGTTTCTGTTTCTTTTAGAAATGATTATTAATAAATTTCTTATGTCGACGGAGCTGGACCTAAATAACATTGTTCAGCAAAATTTCCTACATGCCAGGCACCGTGTATACAAGCGGACAAAGCACGTACATATACAAAAAATAAATGCAAAATGTTAAAAGTAAAAAAAATATGTTTTTATTCAAGATTTTCCAATTGGGAAAGACTCTTCTAGGTATCTTCTACAAGCATATGTAAAGTCACTTTTGATTGACTTCCATAAGTGACTACGGCGACACTTCCAGAAGTTACTTCGGCGATATCGCATTCGGATCGCGGAGGTGACTCCCGTCGGGAAGAAATGTGCCTCTTCGGCGACACTTCTCGGAGTCACTTCTGCGTTACTTCTGGAAGTGTCCGCCACCATGCTGCCGACGAGGAGGAGGGCCAGCTCCTCATCCTCCCTGACCTCCGGGAACACCGACAGGGCTTACGCCATCGCCTCCTCCAACGCGAAAGCCCATTTCTGGCCGATGTCCTCCAGGAGGTCAGCATTGAAACTGGTTAGGGACACCTCCTCTTCTGGCACCACCTGGTATATGTTCCGCAGCACAAACTCCATTCTCCCGAACTCCTGTTTGTAATGTGCGAGCGCCGTGTGGTTGGAGAGGGCGGTTGTGGCTTTGGTTGCCATCTCGCCCAGGACACGCATATAGGTACCTTTGCGGAATTTCAGATGCATATATGCGTGCCTGAGCATACCGTCCGCCACCCCCAACAGAACAAGGCGCCCGACAAGTGCCTGTGGTAGAGTGTTGGGACACCTTTTTGCAGGAGCCACTGGATGGCGTCCTGGTTCGCCGCGTTTCCGTCACACACGGCTCACACCAGGTGGTGCTGCAGCCCGTTCTTCTTGGCGAAGTTTATTTCGACCTTCCCCAACTTGCCGATCTCTGGAGACATCTATGAAAAAATAAAAATAATAAATAATAGATATGAAAATATAATATATATATAATAAATACAAATAATAAATATTTAATAATAAAATAATAATATATATATATAATAAATAAAAATAATAAATAATGAAATATAATAAATATATATAAATAAAAATAATAAATATGGCCACCACCATGGCCTTCCAGCATTCGAAACGCCAGGCCGGTATTTTTTTAAATGAATCTCATCGAAGACCAGAAAAAACGGGCGCGGGTTATTTAAAAGTAATGTAAATTGGCTGGTCATGAAGAGGGAGCCCTTCATAAGGTCCCCCTGTGACCAGCAACGTAGGCGATTCCCGCCCGCATGGTAACATTTGCGTTTTTAAATATATTAAGTATCTTTAGATACATATTAGACTACACTCTTTCACTTTCGTATTTCTTTTTGAATTATTTTCTTCGTTGTTGCTGTACCAGCGTTGCCACATAGCGCTTTTTCATTGCCTTTTGAAAATAATACATTTTTTTTTGCCCCGGATCATTTTTATTCCCGGCCTCTGAACCGGGAAGAAAAAAACAATGTTGGAATACCCCTATTCCTATACAGAAATACCATTTTACTATTATACATTTTAGGCATTAATGAAAGCGTAGCCTTCGGTCACACTGATCGTTCTTCTTTCTCTTTTCTTGTGACATCTTCTTGAGTTAAGTTGTGGTGCTGGTGTTGCGGTGAAATAAAACATAAAACATAGTTCTTTCTGCGTAATTATTGGGAACATAAAACAACATTAACAATAGGTTATGGGCCCAGTCCATGCCTAGAAGAACAATTGATTTGTGAAACAGTTTATATACAAAAGTCTAATTTCAATTTCTTAGAAATTTCTAGTTCTTGTGAAATTGAAAGTTCTTGTGAAATTGAAAGTTCTTGTGAAATTGAGATTTCTTGTGAATTTACATTGAGTTGAGTTCCGCGTGTGTATAGCTACACTTGTACAACTGCATACGTATGTACAGTAAAATGGACAGGGCAAAACGTAATATAAAGCCATTCGATGGCGAGAAGTATTCAATTTGGAAATTTAGAATTAGGGCTCTGTTGACCGAACTGGATGTACTTAGGGTCATTGATGAAGATATACCTGAGAAAGTGGATGAACAGTGGAAGAAGGCAGAGCGTTGTGCTAAAAGTACGTTAATAGAGTACCTAAGCGATTCGTTTTTGAACTTTGAACTTTGCTACAAGCGATATAACTGCACGCCAAATTCTTGGAAATTTGGACGCTGTATATGAACGAAAAAGTCTGGCATCGCAGTTGGCAGTTCGCAAACGCTTGCTTTCTCTTAAGCTATCAAGTGAAATGTTCCTAGTGTCCCACTTTACTATTTTTGATGAATTTATAAGTGAGTTGTTGGCCGCAGGTGCAAAAATAGAAGAGATGGATAAAGTGTCTCATTTGTTGATTACATTGCCTTCGGCTTACGATGGTGTCATTACAGCAATAGAGACATTATCAGAGGATAATTTAACATTAGCATTTGTTAAGAATAGATTGCTAGACCAGGAAATTAAAATTAAAAATGATAATAATGACACTAGTAGGAAAGCTTTAAACACGATTGTTCAAAATAAAAACTACAATAAAAACAATTCATTTAAAAATCGTGTAACTAAACAAAAGAAAACATTTAAGGGAAATTTTAAAAATAGGGTTACATGTCACTACTGTGACAAGGAGGGACACATCAAAAAAGGATTGCTACCAATATAAAAGAATTCTAAATGAAAGAAATAAAGATAATAAAAACAAGGAAGAACGCTATAGTCGAGTACCTCGACTATCAGATACCCGTTACTCAGCTAAAGGGACCAAAGGAAAATGGAGATATGCAAGCAGCAAATGCGCCACCTACCGGCGGTAGACAGATTTAAGCGTTGTGGGCGTTAGAGTGGGCGTGGCAAAGTTTTTTTTAAATCAATCGATAGGTATTGACGAGACCAATACATTTCAGTTTAAATTTTTTATCTACCATGAAAATTGTGGGCGCCACAGACTTGGGCGGTTTGTGGGCGTTGGAGTGGGCGTGGCATATTCGCGTAATAAACTTGCGCTGCGCTCAAGCCTACGGAATCTAAATCTGAAATCTCGTTTCTCTATCTTTGATATTTTCCGAGATATCCGCGTTCATATTTACGATTTTTTGAAGTTTGTGGGCGTTAAAGTGGGCGTGGCAAACTTTTTTTAGGTCAGTCGGTAGGTATTGATGAGAACAATACATTTCAGTTAAAATTTTTGTTCTAGCATCAAAACTGTAGGAGCCACAGTTTTGGGCGGTTTGTGGGCGTTAGAGTGGGCGTGGCACTCTTTTGAAACAAACTTGCGCTGCGCAGGAATCTCAGGAATCTGCATGCCTAATCCCAGTATTGTAACTCTTATAGTTTCCAAGATCTCAGCGTTCATACGGACAGACGGACAGACGGACATGGCTAGATCGACTCGGCTAGTGATCCTGATCAAGAATATATATACTTTATGGGGTCGGAAACGCTTCCTTCTGCCTGTTACATACTTTCCGACGAATCTAGTATACCCTTTTACTCTACGAGTAACGGGTATAATTACGATAAACAAGGTAAAACCGCAACATCACAAGGCATTGCATTCATGGTAAAAGAAGTGCAAAAAAACCCCGCGGTAGATAATTGTGGATTTATTCTTGATTCCGGTGCAAGTGATCATCTGATAAATGATGAGTCGCTGTACATCGATAGTGTGGAATTGGTGCCGCCGCTGAAGATCGCTGTGGCCAAGCAAGGCGAATATATTTACGCATCTAAGCGTGGCATTGTGCGTTTGCGCAATGACCACGAAATAACGCTGGAGGATGTGCTGTTTTCCGAGCAGGCTGCTGGAAACTTGATGTCTGTGAAGCGCCTACAAGAGGCAGGAATGTCGATCAAATTTGACAAAAATGGAGTAACCATTTCCAAGAATGGATTGACGGTGGTCAAGAATTCAGGTATGTTTAACAATATACCTATTGTTCAATTTCAAGCATATAATATAGATGCGAAACATAAAAATAATTTTCGATTATGGCATGAGAGGCTTGGTCATATAAGCAATGGTAAGTTATTAGAAATAAAACGACATAATATGTTTAGTGATAACAGTCTTTTAAATAATTTAGAGCTATCAAATGAAATTTGCGAACCATGTTTAAATGGTAAACAAGGAAGGTTACCGTTTAAACAATTTAAAAATAGAACCCATATTAAAAGACCCCTATTTGTTGTGCACTCAGATGTTTGTGGACCAATTACTCCCGTTACACTAAATGATAAAAATTACTTTGTGATCTTTGTTGATCAGTTTACACACTATTGTGTAACTTACTTAATAAAACACAAATCTGACGTATTTAACATGTTTAAAGATTTTGTAGCAAAAGGTGAAGCTCATTTTAATTTGAAAATTGTTAATTTGTACATTGACAATGGGAGAGAATATCTCTCAAATGAGATGCGCCAGTTTTGTGTTAAGAAGTCATTTAACAGTGCCACACACACCACAGTTAAATGGTGTTTCTGAAAGAATGATTAGAACCGTCACAGAAAAAGCTCGTGCCATGATAAGTGGTGCACAACTTGACAAAAGTTTTTGGGGTGAAGCAGTGTTAACTACAACTTAATTAATCGAATTCCAAGCAGAGCAATAGTTAATAGCGTGATGACCCCTTATGAGATGTGGCACAGTAAAAAGCCCGATTTAAAACATTTGAGAGTGTTTGGTGCAACTGTATATGTGCACAATAAAATCAAAAAGGGGAAATTTGATGATAAATCATACAAAGCTATTTTAGTGGGCTACGAAGCAAATGGTCTTAAACTGTGGGATGCTGTTAATGAAAAATTTCTCGTTGCAAGAGATGTGGTTGTCGATGAAACCAAAATGGTGAATTCTAGAGCTGTTAAATTTGAAACAACATTCCTGAAAGATAGTAAGGAAAGTACAAATAAAAATTTCCCGAATGAAAATAAGGAAATTAAAGAAACAAAATTCCCGAAAGAAAGTAGGGAATACGACAACACACAGAACCCGAATGATAGTAAGGAAACGGATGCACATTTTTTGAATGAGAGTAAGAAAAGAAAGCGAGATGATCTCCTGAATGAAAGTAAGGGATCAGACAACCCGAATGAGAGTAGGGAACATGAAACAGCAGAAGACTTAGAAGAAAATGGATCTGTTAAGAATCCAATTGGAACTGATGGTATTGAAGTAACGAGTAGAAGAAGTGAGAGATTAAAAACAAAGCCCCAGATATCATATTATGAAGATGATAATAGTTTAAATAAATTTGTATTAAATGCTCACACTATCTTCAACGATGTTCCAAATACATACGATGAAATTCAGTATAGGAATGATAAATTGTTTTGGGAGGAAGCCATAAAAACAGAGTTGAGTGCTCATGAACTAAATAATACCTGGACAATCACAGAAAGACCTAAATATAAAAACATAGTAGATAGCAAATGGGTATTTTCCGTTAAATATAACGAACTAGGAAGTCCTACTAGATATAAAGCTAGATTGGTTGCACGAGGATTTACTCAAAAGTACCAAGTCGATTATGAAGAGACTTTTGCTCCTGTAGCTAGAATTTCCAGTTTTCGATTTATATTATCATTGGCAGTACAATATAACTTGAAAGTCCATCAAATGGATGTAAAAACGGCATTCTTAAATGGCACGTTAAAAGAGGAAATATATATGAGACTTCCTCAAGGCATACAGTGCAAAGGTGACAATGTATGTAGATTGAATAAGGCAATTTACGGACTCAAACAAGCCGCTAGATGCTGGTTTGAAGTTTTTGAGCAAGCATTGAAAGACTGTGAGTTTGTAAACTCTTCCGTAGATCGCTGTATATATATCCTTGATAAAGGTGATATTAGGGAAAATATTTATGTGCTGTTATATGTTGATGATGTGGTGATAGCAACGGGGAATATGATAACAATGGATAAATTCAAAAATTATTTAATGAAAAAGTTTAGAATGACCGACCTAAAAGAAATAAAACATTTTATTGGTATTAGAATAGAAATGCGTGAAGGTAAAATTTTCTTGAGCCAAGCTGCATATGTTAAAAGAATCTTAAATAAATTTAACATGGATAATTGCAATGCAGTTAGTACTTCCTTACCAAACAAACTAAATTATGAGTTACTTAATTCAGATGAAAACTGCAATGCTCCATGTCGTAATCTCATAGGATGTTTAATGTACATAATGCTATGTACACGTCCAGACTTAACTACTGCAGTAAATATCTTGAGTAGATATAGTAGCAAAAATAATTCCGAGTTATGGCAGTGCTTAAAAAGGGTCCTTAGGTATTTAAAGGGAACTATTGAAATGAAACTTATTTTTAAAAGAAATGCTGAGTTTAAAAATACATTAATTGGATATGTAGATTCTGATTGGGGAGGAAATGAAATTGATAGAAAAAGTACCACAGGGTATTTATTCAAAATGTTCGATTTAAATTTAATTTGTTGGAACACAAAGAGGCAGAACTCAGTAGCAGCCTCATCAACTGAAGATGAGTACATGGCATTATTTGAAGCTGTAAGAGAAGCGTTGTGGCTAAAATCTCTTCTTAGTAGTGTTAATATCAAAATCGAAAATCCAATTAAAATTTACGAAGATAACCAAGGCTGTATCAGTATAGCAAATAATCCCTCATGTCATAAACGAGCCAAACATATTGATATCAAATATCATTTTGCCAGAGAACAAATTGAAAGTAACACCATTTGTCTTGAGTATATTTCCACAGAGAATCAACTTGCTGATATCTTCACAAAGCCATTGCCTGCCGCAAAATTCTTGGATATACGACATGATTTGGGATTACTGCAAGATGACTGATCCACTGTTTGCTGATGCTGAAGTTTTTTTTATTTTTTTTGATTTGAATTTTATTGATCTCATTGAAATACTTTTGTTCGTTTTTTTTGTATAAGCTTTAAGTTACTAAAATTTAAAAATGTAATTCTATGTAAACATATGTATATGTAAGAGTGATCTGATCGGGTTTTTCTGGGTTTTCCCCGTATCCTTGCAGCAAATGCTGGATCACATATCTATTCCCAGAATGCACACCACCCACACTAAGTACATAACAACTACAAATGAATATATTATGTTAAGTTTATAATTTTATAGATGTTATTTCTGAGGGGGCGTGTTGGAATACCCCTATTCCTATACAGAAATACCATTTTGCTATTATACATTTTAGGCATTAATGAAAGCGTAGCCTTCGGTCACACTGATCGTTCTTCTTTCTCTTTTCTTGTGACATCTTCTTGAGTTAAGTTGTGGTGCTGGTGTTGCGGTGAAATAAAACATAAAACATAAAACATAGTTCTTTCTGCGTAATTATTGGGAACATAAAACAACATTAACAATAAACAAAAACAAAAACAGACATTTGTTTGTTTTTATCTTTATATATTTATATCAAATTATTATTTGGCACATATAAATAAGCGCAAGCAAAACAAAAACAATCGAATGTCAGAGCTATCGCGGTTTCCTGAAGAATTACTATTAGAAACTGGATAATTGCGAGAAGGGGAACGGACTCGCCTCCGAAGGAGCTATCGCGGTTTCCTGAACAATTACGATAAAGAAATCCATGAATAGGACAACCGGTATCGATCGGCTGTAGAGTCCCATGGAAAACAGCATTGCTGCGAGTAGTGGGATAAGTCCTCCCTCCAGACGAGCCATCGCGGTTTCCTGAAGAATTAATATAAGGAACTGCATTATTTCGGGAAGGGAGATCAGTCCCCCCTCCAGCAGAGCTATCGCGGTTTCCTGAAGAATTACTATTAGAAACTGGATAATTGCAAGAAGGGGAACGGACTCACCTCCGAAGGAGCTATCGCGGTTTCCTGACGAATTACGATTAGTAAATCCATGAATAGGACAACCTGAATCGGTCGGCTGTAGAGTCCCATGGATAACAGCACAATCGCGAGTGGGGAGATAAGTCCTCCCTCCAGACGAGCCATCGCGGTTTCCTGAAGAATTAATATAAGGAACTGCATTATTTCGGGAAGGGAGATCAGTCCCCCTTCCAGAAGAGCTATCGCTGTTTCCTGAAGAATTACTAATAGAAACTGGATAATTGCAAGAAGGGGGATCGGACTCACCTCCAAAGGAGCTATCGCGGTTTCCTGAAGAAATACCATTTGGAAATCCATGAATAGGAAAAGGCTGTAGAGTCCACCCGATTACTGCATAGTTACGAAAAATGATCCGGCCATCGGCCGGGATATAGACGTTTCCTGAAGTAGGTTCTCTTTGGAGGTTTCGCGGTACATTCCACTCGAAAATCGCATAATTACGTGAAGGTGTATCAAACGAATGTCTGTTTTTGTTTTGCTTGCGCTTATTTATATGTGACAAATAATAATTAGATATAAAGTTTATTTCAGATAAAAGTCATAAAAATATCATAATTTAGAAAAATTAAAAAACAAACCAATTGTTTCTTTACTTTTATCTTTATTTGTTTCAAAATATACATTTTATTTAACAAATTATATTCTTTTAATTTAGGTGAGGATGACGTGTTAGCTCGAAAAAAAACAAAAAAAAAACAAGGAAGAACGCTATAGTCGAGTACCTCGACTATCAGATACCCGTTACTCAGCTAAGGGGACCAAAGGAATGTGGAGATATGCAAGCAGCAAAGCGATATTGAAATGTGCCACCTACCGGCGGTAGACAGATTTAAGCGATATGGGCGTTAGAGTGGGCGTGGCAACATTTTTTTTTGGATCAATCGATAGGTATTGACGAGACCAATACATTTCAGCTAAAATTTTGTATCTAGCATTAAAATTGTGGGCGCCACAGGCTTTGGCGGTTTGTGAGCGTTAGAGTGGTCGTGGCATATTTGCATAACAAACTTGCGCTGCGTACAAGGCTACGGAATCTAAATCTGAAATCCGAATACTCTATCTTTGATAGTTTCCGAGATATCCGCGTTCATACTAACGATTTTTTGAAGTTTGTGAGCGGTTTGTGGGCGTGGCAAACTTGTTTATATGTCAATCGATAGGTATTGATGAGAACAATTCATTTCAGTTTAGATTTTTATTCTAGCATCAAAACTGTAGGAGCCAGGGCGTTAGAGTGGGCGTGGCACCCTACTGAAACAAACTTGCGCTGCGTAAGAAGCTCAGGAATCTGCACGCCAAATCTCAATAGCCTAGCTCTCATAGTTTCCGAGATCTCAGCGTTCATCCGGACAGACGGTCAGACGGACATGGCTAGATCGACTCGGCTAGTGATCCTGATCAAGAATATATATACTTTAAAGTATATTATGGGGTCGGAAACGCTTTCTTCTGCCTGTTACATACTTTCCGACGAATCCCTGCAAGCAAAATGGCGATATTTCTATCGCCTGTCGTCCAGAAGTCACTTCTTAGTAACTTCTGCGCGATAGAAACACGATAGAACAGATTTTACAAAAACAAAATACACATATATCGCGTAGAAGTAACTTCCAAGTCACTTCTGGACGATAGAAAGGCGATAGTAAACATTTTATAAAAACAAAAAGGGTCGGGATCGCGAAGAAGTAACTTCTGAGACACTTCTGCGCGATAGAAAGGCGATAGTACGGATTTTCCAAAAACAAAATATACATGTATCGCGAAGAAGTAATGTTTTCTGTTTCTTCTGCGTTACTTCTGGAAGTGTCGCCGAAGTAACTCCGAGAAGTGTCGCCGAAGTGGCACATTTCTTCCCGACGGGAGTCACTTCCGCGATCCGAATGCGATATCGCCGAAGTAACTTCTGGAAGTGTCGCCGTAGTCACTTATGGAAGTCACTTGTTGCCACGCCCACTCTAACGCCCATATCGCTTAAATCTGTCTACCGCCGGTAGGTGGCGCATTTCAATATCGCTTTGCTGCTTGCATATCTCCACATTCCTTTGGTCCCCTTAGCTGAGTAACGGGTATCTGATAGTCGAGGTACTCGACTATAGCGTTCTTCCTTGTTTTTTTTTGTTTTTTTCGAGCTAACACGTCATCCTCACCTAAATTAAAAGAATATAATTTGTTAAAAAAATGTATATTTTGAAACAAATAAAGATAAAAGTAAAGAAACAATTGGTTTGTTTTTTAATTTTTCTAAATTATGATATTTTTATGACTTTTATCTGAAATAAACTATATCTAATTATTATTTGTCACATATAAATAAGCGCAAGCAAAACAAAAACAGACATTCGTTTGATTCACCTTCACGTAATTATGCGATTTTCGAGTGGAATGTACCGCGAAACCTCCAAAGAGAACCTACTTCAGGAATCGTCTATATCCCGGCCGATGGCCGGATCATTTTTCGTAACTATGCAGTAATCGGGTGGACTCTACAGCCTTTTCCTATTCATGGATTTCCAAATGGTATTTCTTCAGGAAACCGCGATAGCTCCTTTGGAGGTGAGTCCGATCCCCCTTCTTGCAATTATCCAGTTTCTATTAGTAATTCTTCAGGAAACAGCGATAGCTCTTTTGGAAGGGGGACTGATCGCCCTTCCCGCAATTATGCAGATCATAATATAAGTTCGTTAGGAAACCGCGATGGCTCGTCTGGAGGGAGGACTTATCTCCCCACTCGCGATTGTGCTGTTATCCATGGGACTCTACAGCCGACCGATTCAGGTTGTCCTATTCATGGATTTTCTAATCGTAATTCGTCAGGAAACCGCGATAGCTCCTTCGGAGGTGAGTCCGTTCCCCTTCTTGCAATTATCCAGTTTCTAATAGTAATTCTTCAGGAAACCGCGATAGCTCTGCTGGAGGGGGGACTGATCTCCCTTCCCGAAATAATGCAGTTCCTTATATTAATTCTTCAGGAAACCGCGATGGCTCGTCTGGAGGGAGGACTTATCCCACTACTCGCAGCAATGCTGTTTTCCATGGGACTCTACAGCCGATCGATACCGGTTGTCCTATTCATGGATTTCTTTATCGTAATTGTTCAGGAAACCGCGATAGCTCCTTCGGAGGCGAGTCCGTTCCCCTTCTCGCAATTATCCAGTTTCTAATAGTAATTCTTCAGGAAACCGCGATAGCTCTGACATTCGTTTGTTTTTGTTTTGCTTGCGCTTTTTTATATGCGCAAAATAATAATTTGATATAAATATATAAAGATAAAAACAAACGAATGTCTGTTTTTTTCTTCCCGGTTCAGAGGCCGGGAATAAAAATGATCCGGGGCAAAAAAAAATGTATGGCAACGCTGTTTTTGGAAGTTATTTTTAGAAGGCAATTAAAATAGCGCTATGTGGCAACGCTGGTACAGCAACAACGAAGAAAATAATTCAAAAAGAAATACGAAAGTGAAAGAGTGTAGTCTAATATGGATCTAAAGAAACTTAATATATTTAAAAACGCAAATGTTACCATGCGGGCGGGAATCGCCTTCGTTGCTGGTCACAGGGGGACCTTATGAAGGGCTCCCTCTTCATGACCAGCCAATTTACATTACTTTTAAATAACCCGCGCCCGTTTTTTCTGGTCTTCGATGAGATTCATTTAAAAAAATACCGGCCTGGCGTTTCGAATGCTGGAAGGCCATGGTGGTGGCCATTTCCACCTTCGACGGGCAATTTATGCGCTGCGTCCACATCCAAATGGTAAGTTTAAATTTCTGTTTATGTTTTTTTCGGTCTTTGCTTTTGCCTTTGCCGGCCGCGCGCTGTTAGAGATGCCATCGATATCGTATATCGTAGATATATCGGCCCCGTGAAATCCACTGCCAAATGTAAAGCAATTAAAGTAAAATGTTAAATGTTTTGTTATTTATTTATTATTTTATATATTATTATTTTCATTATTTACTATTTATATTTATATATATTTATTATATATCATTATTTATTATTTTTATTTATTATATATATACATTATTATTTTATTATTAAATATTTATTATATATATATTATATTTTTTTATTTATTACTTATTATTTTTATTTTTTCATAGATGTCTCCAGAGATCGGCAAGTTGGGGAAGGTCGAAATAAAGGATGGAGTTAGGGAGGAGTTTTACTTCGCCAAGAAGAACGGGCTGCAGCACCACCTGGTGGGAGCCGTGAGCGACGGCAACGCGGCGAACCAAGACGCCATCCTGTGGCTCCTGGAGAAAGGTGTGCCTTCCTTGTATGACCACAGGCACTTGCGCGGGCGCCTTGTTCTGTTGGGGGTGGCGGATGGTATGCTCAGGCACTCATATAGGCATCTGAAATTCCGCAAAGGTACCTATATGCGTGTCCTGGGCGAGATGACAACAAAAGCCACAACCGCCCTAAGATCCAACCACACGCCGCTCGCACACTATAAACAGGAGTTCGGGAGGATGGAGTTTGTGCTGAAAAACATATAGGTGGTGCCAGATGAGGAGGAGGTGTCCCTAACCAGCTTGAATGCTGACCTCCTGGAAGACATCGGCCAGAAATGGGCTTTCGCGTTGGAGGGGGCGATGGCGGAAGCCCTGTCGGTGTTCCCGGAGGTCAGGGAGGATGAGGAGCAGGCCCTCCTCCTCGTCGGCAGCTTGGTGGCGGTGATGGCGATCACCGAGGACCCATACCATTTTGAATAATTTTAATTTTTTTTTTAATAAAATATATTATAAAATATTTCAAACATTTTTCTTATTTTTAATTTTACATAATTTTATATAATTTTATGTAATTTTATATAATTATATGAAATTTTCTTCACAGGCGCTTATTTTTAATTTTATGTAATATTATAAAATTTACTTTACAGTAAAGTAAAGTCTTTACTTGTAAAGCAGGGGTCGGCAGCGGCCTATCTAGTGAGCATAGGGAAGTGTTCTGCCCATCCTCTGCTCGCTCACGTATAACGTAGATGTTCGTGTGACTTCGGCATGGGTCTTCGGGTCTTTTTTTTCTCAGCTTCGGCGCTCTTTTTTGCTGCTGCGGCGTCACAGAGCGACAGAAATCAAAATCACTTGCTGTCCAGCCTTCGACAGAGAAAGACCACCCTGCTCAAGTTTTTGATACACACCGAGAAAAATAAAATTCAATGAAAATTGGGAAATGCAATATTTCTTTATAGAAAATATTGATAGGGACGCAGAATGCGTAATATGTAATTTTATTTTACCAATAAGTAAATTATATAATATAAAAACACATAATTCTCTTAAACATTCGAACTTTAAGGATTTAATTGAGGGGCGTGAAGGAAAATTGTTAGAGCTAAAAGCGAAATATTTTCTATTACATGTTGCCCATACCATTCCCAATAAAGACAATTTAGCTTTGAAAAAAACGTCTTATGTCGTAGCGTTAGCTTTGGCAAAGCAACGCCGCTTATTCACCGATGTAATTTTTTTTTTAAATTAAATGATTTTGGAGAAGATGAAAGAGGAATATTAGAACGGTGCGAAAACATTGCGTTATCCCCAAGGACCATTTTCCGCAGAACTGAAAAAATCAGCCAATTTATTTTTTCGGCAACAAAAGATAAACTTTTAAACTGCAAATATTTTTCTATTTGCCTGGATGAAAGTACTGACATAAATAATATTTGCCAACTAATAATATATATAAAATTTGTGGATGAAAATATTAATTGTTATGAGACTCTTTGGGCTGTTGTTTCTCTTAACGGACATGTAACGGGGCAAATTTTATTCGATACGCTTTTAAAAACTGTTTTATTGGAAAATAATAAAAGTAAGCTAAGTAGCGTTTGCACAGATGGAGCAAAAGTAATGACTGGAAAAAACAAAGGCCTAGCAAGTCTTTTATAAAAAAATTGATTTTCTTGCCCCTTTATTCATTGCGTTATCCACCAAGAAGCCCTATTCGCCAAGGAATTAAAAGTGGTTAACGTTATGAGCACTTGCGTTAAAATAATAAATAAAATAAGAGGTGGTCATAATAGTTTAACACATAGAAAATTTAAGACATTTATTGAGGAGCTTTTTGATTTAAGAAGTGAAGCAACCAGTTTTTTGAAAACTTTAGGAACTGACGGCGAGGGACTTCTCAACGTTTTTAAAAATTCAGACTTTTTGTTAGATTTTGCTTTTTGTTGTGACATTACTTCATTATTAAATGATCTCAATTTATGCCTTCAAGAAAGAAATAAACTAATTTTTGACTTAATGCATTCAATAAATATGTTTCATAGAAAACTTGTAATCTGAATTAATCAATTAGAGAATAAGAAATTAGATAGTTTAGAGAAAACAAACGCAATATTTTTAGAATTAAATATCAGTAGCTTAGAAAAAGTTGATCAATTCGTATTCCTAATTAAGTCTCTGCATAAGAGCATAGAAAATATATTCCAAGATCTGAATTCCATAAAATATTTTTTTGATTTGCATAATTTTCCACTAACACGTGATATTAGTAATTTAGACGAATTAGTACGAGAAGAGCTAATTTTTTTTAACAAATGATCACAACATTCCGTTTGAAACGGGAACAAATTTTTGGGCCTTAGTTGAGGATAGGAAATATCCGAACCTCAAAAATGATATTTATAAGCTTTACTCCATGTTTGGGAAATAATTCCCATTATCTATGGTTTTTAACTTTTGTGTTTTCTTTTGTTATTTGGTATTTTATTTCTTTTATATTTTTTCCCACGTATTAAAGTATTAAAAAAAATATACCCGCAATTTTGTTCAAAATATTTTTGCTCAGTGCAAAGCAGAGAAACGTCAGGCGACAGAGCGCTGCGCGCCAACTTCGTGGTTTTTACACTGACACTAATGCAAGGCAAACTTGCGATGGTATGAGTGTGCCGACCACTGCCTTAGAGCCACAACAGAAAACACAGAAAAATTCGACGCAAGAATCACAAGCCACAGACAAACACAATCGACAGTTAAAAATTAATATCGATGGTGCGAGCCGCAAAAAATATTTGATATATCGATTGTCAATGGTTTCGGGGTCTAAGGTAATAAACTTCAAGGTACAGTACCACGAGCCGAAGAGCTACTTAGGCCTGGTCAGGCTTCCTGATCATCGGGAGATTACAAAAATATGTCCATTGAATTATTGATCATGGGCGGCTTGGGATTGGGATGTGACAGGACTGGAAATAAGGTGGGGATTGGGCTTGGGCCTCCTAGCCCTAGTTAGTTTAATGCGTAAGATTCCTCAATTTTGAGGAACAATTCTTTTTTTATAAGATTTGTTCATTGCGTCTCTTTCAAAATGACGAAACCGACGTACAAGATAACAGTGTGCTGTAAAGCGCAGACCGTCGTGCCTCACAGACTTCTTGGTAAAGTTTAGGCAGTATTACATGTTAGGTGGACTGCAAACATCTTCTGCTGAGCCTTAGCTACCAAACAGAACAATTTTGCTCTCAGAGGTCCAGTCCAGTCAGACCAGTAGACTTTTGCAACTATGGGTCTCCGGGCTCTTCTCTTCTAGAACTTCTTGCAAATAAATTATTCTATCTGAGACGTCAAAGTTCAACGTCCGAGGTTAAGAAGACTTACTGACTGACCTGCCTAACCAGCTCCCCATTTCCGGGACCCACCGTGCTTAATGGTCTTATTGGTAAAGCTTAGGCAATGTTCCATGTTAGGTCCTCTGGAAACATTTTCCTTTGCGCCTTAGCCACCAAATATTTAGACCCTTCTTATTAGGCCAGTGACTATGCACTTTTGCAAACTGAATATTCGCAACTCGTAAAATATTTCCCTGAGACGTCATTAAAAGAGGCTGAGAACATGGAGACTGGCTTACAACGACGATAAGAGTGTGGAGGGTTCTTGTTAAAGTTTATGTTTTGGAAGCTGCCGGTGGATTTCTCTCCAAATTACAGCCATCTGGATTTTGGAACCGAGCCCCAAAAACCAAAACCGATGACCTTCTGAGTGGCTGCCTTTGCGGAGGCAAATATATTTTTAAAAGATTTTAATAATTTTCTGATTAAGAAAATTGGGACAGCTTAGATCGTAAACCCCCGATGCAATCTTAATGTCAGCGAGTTGTCGCACGCCTTGTAAGAAAACAAAAACAATCCAATTCTTATCCAATATATTTATTTTGAGCTATCTGGATATTAAATTACATTCATATGTGGGGATAATACTAATAATACTATATCCGTGAATACCCTAATTGACTTGAATTGTAACGACACAAATAATTATTATTATTATAATAATAACAATAACACTTGCTCCTGCCTTGGTACGCCGATAAGGAGACCCTGAAAATGTTCAGCGAGGCATGAAAGCGAAAGATATTACAAAAAATGAAAAGTATCTATAAAAGCCTTGAAACCTCGATGATCCTTATAAACCCATGCCTAATAAAAGACCCAAGCCGACGACCGGCAGGCCCGACCTTGGATTTTCATGGATTTTATTCTAAACGAAAAATATTGATTTTGTTTTAGCTTGCGTATTTTAAATTATTTACTGCATAGGTTGACTTGATTGACTTCTTATATTCTGTGATTTTTTTGTACTACTTTAATTAAACTTGTCGGTGGGTAAGTTCCGACCAATGTTCCGAACAAAGGAATTGCTCAAGCTCTTCTAGGTAGATTGGTTGAGGCATTTATTTATTTATTATTAAGCAGCATATTTAAAACTTCAGTTTTTCAAGAAAAATGCTTCGCGCGTTAATAAACTCAGAATGTGCGCAAAATTTGTATTCTTATTTTGCAGCACTCTCCAGCAGGAACTGAAGGACAAGCCGCTCCCAGAATCGACACGGCAAGAAAAAAGCCGCTCCGTCGCTAAAGAAACGCGACTTAAGTCCTTTGGGGATCGCGGTTGCTTCATTTTTAATCACGACGCAAACAAAGTTATTCCTGCACCAACAACAATTTTATTATAACGGCGCCATTGGTCCAAGTGCATTTCCTTTTCAAAAAATCCAGAAACGTAAAGTTTAAAAATCACCTAAACTCGTAAAAAATACTGAATAAAATCATTGAAATACTGAATCGATTTGCGTGTGCGGTCTCATTTTCCGCTGGAGCGAGTTGCAGCGACTTTTTCCCGCCTCTTTCCATTGTATTTCTCATGGATGAAGAAAGGTCGCTGGAGCGCAAACTCCCAAAGTGGGAGCCGTCAGAGGCAATTCCTTTATGATAACAAATACTGAGCATTTCAGCTCCAACTCATTCATTTTTAACTTTAGCAATGCTATATTATTATAAATTTTTTTGAAAATTTGTACATTTCATGAACATTTTCTATATTTTATATTTCCTTATTAACTTTTTAAAAATATTTTTAATTTCTAAAGAACTTACTATTTTTTGGGTGTTGTTTTGTGCAATATATCGGACTTTTTCCATGTTAGCAAGCAGCTTCTTCCTGAATGCCAAAAATAAATTTTTCTAAAAGATATATTATATTAAAAATCATTTCTTTGTTTAGCTGTTTGGGACGCATTTGCTTGCTCGTACGCCTCGATGGCTGGTCTTGCCAAAGTACAGCACAACTACCCGAAAAGCTACTTGGATAACATCACAGTAGCGCGAATTGGCCTGGTCAGGCTTCCTGATCATCGGGAGACTACAAAAATATGGCCATTGAATTATTGATCATGGGCGGCTTGGGATTGGGATGTAACAGGATTGGAAATAAGGTGGGGATTGGACTTGGGCCTCCTAGCCCTAGTTAGTTTAATTCGTAAGTTTCCTCAATTTTGAGGAACAATTCTTTTTTAATAAGATTTCATTGTGTCTCTTTCAAAATGACGAAACCGACGTACAAGATAACAGTG
This sequence comes from Drosophila subpulchrella, assembly GCF_014743375.2. NCBI lineage: Eukaryota > Metazoa > Arthropoda > Insecta > Diptera > Drosophilidae > Drosophila > Drosophila subpulchrella. The sequence goes on from NW_023665577.1 coordinate 2,554,276, forward strand.
TGCTGCAAAGCGCAGACTGTCGTGCCTCACGGTCTTCTTGGTAAAGTTTAGGCATTACTCCATGTTCCTTTATGATAACATACTTAGCATATCAGATCCAACTCATTAGTTTTTAACATAAGCAATGGTTTTTTATTAAACCTTTTTTTTGTACATTACTTGAAAATTTCTTATATTTTGTATTTCCTTATTAATTTTTTATAAATATTTTTAATTTCTATAGAATTTACTTTTTTTGGGTATTGTTTTGTGCAATATATCGGACTTTTTCCATGTTTACCAGCAGCGTCTTCCTGAATGCTGAAAATACATTTTTTTATAAGATGTATTACATCAAAAAACATTTCTTTGTTCAGCTGTTTGGGACGCATTTTTTTGCTCGTACGCCTCGATGTCTTTCTTTAACTCGCACTTAAAAAATGTTTCCTTCCTTCCTTTTTTCTTTCAATGATCGCAGAATTTGTATATAGGAGAATCACTAGAACTTTATCTGTAAGCGTTACCAGATCAAGCTTTTGAAAACTCGCTGGCATTAAGATTGGCTCTGGGGCCTACGAATAAAGGTGCTTTAGTTTGCATTTACGGAAACATCAAGAAAAATTTACCATCTCACTCCGCAAGGGCAGCCACTCAGAAGGTCATCAATTTAGCAACTAACTACTTGGGTACGATTCCGAAATCCAGATGGCTGGAATGTGGCGAGAAGTCCCCCGGCAGCTTCCAAAACATGAACTTTATCAAATAATCCTTTTTTTAATATATCTACTCTCTCACCGTCGATGTTGGCCAGTCTCCACGTTCTCAGCATCTCTAAAAACCTTTTCGTTCGTACTCTGTACTGGCTAGCTGCAAATAAGTTTGTTTTACGGCGAACCAGTTTTTCGCCTTCAGGTCCATCTTTTTGTTTTGAAAAACTTTAAAGATTCGAGGACGATGAAAATATTTATTTACATCAAAACTTCTTGATGGACTGCTAAACAATTCTAACACTTTTTTTGGAATACGTAATACGCAAATACTTGTATACGACTAGCTAGATTTACCGATGATATGATCGGATCTGATCTTTGTAATACGTCCTTCAAATTTTTGCATCAACTGCTTTTATTCGCATGATTCAGTCTATCCTATCTATAGATTTGATGTGTTTGTTGTGTTAGTTGTGTTTTCAAAAATATCACTTGCGTGAACGAGGATTTTATGAACCGTGGCGGTCATTGGTAGCCAAGGATATTTATCTATAATAATTGTTGCCGTAATATAGCAAAAGTTTTGAAATTTGTTCACATTGATGGGCAATTGGCACGATAAACATATATGAACAATTCTTAAGTTTTTTTAAGCACGATAAATTCTGCGGAAATCTCTGGTGCATTTTTGTATCCCCAAGTGTCTGCCACTAAGTAGAAAGTAATATTGATATTGATGGGGTTTCATTTTTATTACAAACTTAAACACGTTTTCGTTGGCCTTAAGCAACAGAAAATATTTGTTTCAGCATGAAACATGTAGTACACGAGCTGCTTGGCTTTTTTAAAAGCAAATTGAACACCATTCTGTGCAGGGCACAATCGGAAACGGAATCAGTATCAGAACTAAAGGCATCGGCGTCGATATCGGAAAAAATATGTTTGAATTCGTTTTTAGGAGTAGGTGATTCGACAATGGTGAGGGATCGGGAATAAGATTAAACATCCGTTTATGGAATGAGGTGGACGGAGAGGGACTGTACCAAATTTTATAAGTAGATGAGCATTGGCAAACGAGTTTGTTTTGTGTAATAGTAATAAACTGATTAATATGAATATTGTTATGTCCGTTGCCAAGTTTTATCACCACTAACTAACGATTTCATAAATTCGTACGTACGTACGTACAAATAAATGCACAGGTGGTGTATACAGACAAAACAAGAAAGGAAGTTAACTTCGGCATGCCGAAGTTTGTATACCCTGGCAGCTATAATTATTAAATTTTAAAATACAAAAAATGATATTCCCAATAGTATAAGATAATATGTCAAAAAACACAGAAGCTATAATTTATTTCATATTATTTTCCCAACAATTTTCCGATCGTTCCTATGGCAGCTATATGATATAGTCGTCCGATTTTGATAAAATTAAATTCGAAATTCAGAACTAATTAAAAAATGTTATTTCCAAGCGTAGGAGGCTATATGTTAGAAAACACCGAAGCTATAATTTGATTCATATTATTTTTCCACCAATTTTCCGATCGTTCCTATGGCAGCTATATGATAATCGTCCGATTTTGATGAAATATAATTCGAAATTCAGAACTAATTAAAAAATGTTATTTCCAAGCGTAGGAGGTTATATGTTAAACAAGAAAGGAAGTTAACTTCGGCAAGCCGAAGCTTGTATACCCTTGCAGCTATAATTATAAAATTTTAAAACAAACAAGAAAGGAAGTTATCTTCGGCAAGCCGAAGTTTGTATACCCTTGCAGATATAATTATTAAATTTAAAAATAAACAAGAAAGGAAGTTATCTTCGGCAAGCCGAAGTTTGTATACCCTAGCAGATATAATTATTAAATTTAAAAATAAAACAAGAAAGAAAGTTAGCTTCGGCAAGTCGAAGCTTGTATACCCTTGCAGCTATAATTACTAAATTTAAAAACACAAAAAATTATATTCCCAATAGTATAAGATAATATGCCAAAAAACACCGAAGCTATAATTTGTTTCATATTATTTTCCTACCAATTTTCGATCGTTCCTATGGCAGCTATATGATATAGTCGTCCGATTTTGATAAAATTAAATTCGAAATTCAGAACTAATTAAAAAATGTTATTTCCAAGCGTTGGAGGTTATTTGTTGAAAAACACCGAAGCTATAATTTGTTTCATATTATTTTTCCACCAATTTCCGATCGTTCCTATGGCAGCTATATGATATAGTCGTCCGATTTCGATAAAATTTAATTCAAAATTCAGAACTAATTAAAAAATGTTATTTCCAAGCTTAGGAGGTAATGCTTAAAAATGTTATTTCCAAGGAAAGGAGGTAATATGTTAAAAAACACCAAAGATATAATTTTTTTACATTTTTTTTCCGATTATTCCTATGGGAGCTATAAGATATAGTTACGACTTATATACTACCTGCAAAAGATATAAGACTTTTGGGAAAGTTTCAGCCCGATAGCTTTAAAACTGAGAGACTAGTTTGCGTAGAAACGGACGGACAGACGGACATAGCTAGATCGACTCGTCTAGTGATGCTGATCAAGAACATATATACTTTATGGGGTCGGAAACGCCTCCTTCACTGCGTTCCAAACTTCTGACTGAAATCATTATACTCTCTGCAAGGGTATAAATATGGCTCAATTGCAAATTTCTACACAATTTCAAGAACTATGAAATATATTAGCAGACATTTTACAAATTTTTGTTAAGTTTTTGATTCATTCTTTTCATTTAATTTTTTTGTTTTTTTGGTGTACATAAAAATATTTATACCAATTAAACCGGGGACTTCGCAGAATCTCGCGGCTTGTGGGCGTTAGAGTAGGTGGTGCCACTTTTGTAGGCTAATTGGTATTGGCAAAATAAATGCTTTTCATTAAGACAAATTGATTTTTCTTTCCTTTGCTAGTCAAAATATAATAAGATTTTGATTCTTACAAATTTAAACGCACAACTTGCGCCGACAATATTTATCGTAGTCGGTTGTTGACAGCTTCCAATGCAAGAACCTTATATTCTTCTCTACCCAATGTAACTTACATGCTGGTTCGGGTCTAGGGAATTGGCCGTGTATACCAGCGAAAGAGGCGAATTCAACCGAGGCGGGGCGAGTTTAAAAAAAAACATTGGCGGCCTGCCAGCCTTGGCGAGGATTTGAAAACAGTCTTACCAGCAACTTTGGGATGACTTGTGTTAGTGTTGCTGAATATACACAGTAGACTTTTGCAACTATGGGTCTTCTAGAACTTCTTGCTAATAAATTATTCTATCTGAGACGTCAAAGTTCAACGTCCGAGGTTAAGACGACTTACTGACTGACCTGCCTAACCAGCTCCCCATTTCCGGGACCCACCGTGCTTAATGGTCTTATTGGTAAAGCTTAGGCAATGTTCCATGATAGGTCCTCTGGATACATTTTCCTTTGCGCCTTAGCCACCAAACAGAACAATTTGGCGTCCTTCAGTCCAAGGTATATTTAGACCCTTCTTATTAGGCCAGTGACTATGCACTTTTGCAAACTGAATATTCGCACCTCGTAAAATATTTCCCTGAGACATGGAGACTGGCCTACATTGCCGATAAGAGTGTGGAGGGTTCTTGATAAAGTTTATGTTTTGGAAACTGCCGGTGGATTTCTCTCCACATTACAGCCATCTGGATTTTGGAACCGAGCCCCAAAAACCAAAACTGATGACCTTCTGAGTGGCTGCCTTTGCATTGGCAAATATATTTTTAAACGATTTTAATAATTTTCTGATTAAGAAAATTGGGACAGCTTAGATCGTAAACCCCCGATGCAATCTTAGTGTCAGCGAGTTGTCGCACGCCTTGTAAGAAAACAAAAACAATCCATTTCTTATCAAATATATTTATTTTGAGCTATCTGGATATTAAAATACATTCATATGTGGGGATAATACTAATAATACTATATCCGTGAGTACCCTAATTGACTTGAATTGTAACGACACAAATAATTATTATTATTATAATAATAACAATAACACTTGCTCCTGCCTTGGTACGCCGATAAGGAGACCCTGAAAATGTTCAGCGAGGCATGAAAGCGAAAGATATTACAAAAAATGAAAAGTATCTATAAAAGCCTTGAAACCTCGATGATCCTTATAAACCCATGCCTAATAAAAGACCCACGCCGATGACCAGCATGCCCGACCTGGAAATACTCATGGATTTTATTCTGAACCAAAAATATTGATTTGGTTTTAGCTTGCGTATTTTAAATTATTTACTTCATAGGATGACTTGTTTGACTTCTTATATTCTGTGATTTTTTTGTACTACTTTAATTAAACTTGTCGGTGGGTAAGTTCCGACCAATGTTACACGTCCCTGAACAAAGGAATTGCTCAAGCTCTTCTAGGTAGATTGGTTGAGGCATTTATTTATTTATTATTAAGCAGTATATTTAAAATTTCAGTTTTTCAAGAAAAATGCTTAGCGCGTCAATAAACTCATAATGTGCGCAAAATTTGTATTCTTATTTTGCAGCACTCTCCAGCAGGAATTGAAGAACAAGCCGCTCCCTGAATCGACACGGCAAGAAAAAAGCCGCTCCGTCGCTAAAGAAACGCGACTGAAGTCCTTTGGGCATCGCGGTTGCATACATTCACTTTATGCTTCATTTTTAATCTCGACGCAAACAAAGTTATTCCTGCACCAACAACAATTTTATTATAACGGCGCCATTGGTCCAAGTGCATTTCCTTTTCAAAAAATCCAGAAACGTAAAGTTTAAAAATCACCTAAACTCGTAAAAAATACTGAATAAAATCATTGAAATACTGAATCGATTTGCGTGTGCGGTCTCATTTTCCGCTGGAGCGAGTTGCAGCGACTTTTTCCCGCCTCTTTCCATTGTATTTCTCATGGATGAAGAAAGGTCGCTGGAGCGCAAACTCCCAAAGTGGGAGCCGTCAGAGGCAATTCCTTTATGATAACAAATACTGAGCATTTCAGCTCCAACTCATTAATTTTTAACTTTAGGAATGCTGTGTTATTATAAATTTTTTTGAAAATTTGTACATTTCATGAACATTTCCTATATTTTGTATTTCCTTATTAATTTTTTATAAATATTTTTAATTTCTAAAGAACTTACTTTTTTTGGGTGTTTTGTGCAATATATCGGACTTTTTCCATGTTAACAAGCAGCTTCTTTCTGAATGCCAAAAATTAATTTTTCTAAAAGATATATTATATCAAAAATCATTTCTTTGTTTAGCTGTTTGGGACGCATTTGCTTGCTCCATGTTCTCCATGTACTCCATGTTCCTTTATGATAACATACTAAGCATATCAGATCCAACTCATTAGTTTTTAACATAAGCAATGGTTTTTTATTAAACCTTTTTTTTTGTACATTACTTGAACATTTCTTATATTTTGTATTTCCTTATTAATTTTTTATAAATATTTTTAAAATCTATAGAATTTACTTTTTTTGGGTGTTGTTTTGTGCAATATATCGGACTTTTTCCATGTTTACCAGCAGCGTCTTCCTGAATGCTGAAAATAATTTTTTTTATAAGATGTATTACATCAAAAAACATTTCTTTGTTCAGCTGTTTGGGACGCATTTTCTTGCTCGTACGCCTCGATGTCTTTCTTTAACTCGCACTTAAAAAATGTTTCCTTGTCTACATTTTTTCTTTCAATGATCGCAGAATTTGTATATAGGAGAATCACTAGAACTTTAATTTAATTTTTAACTTTAGCAATGCTGTTATTATAAATTTTTTTGAAAATTTGTACATTTCATGAACATTTCCTATATTTTGTATTTCCTTATTAATTTTTTAAAAATATTTTTAATTTCTAAAGAACTTACTATTTTTTGGGTGTTGTTTTGTGCAATATATCGGACTTTTTCCATGTTAACAAGCAGCTTCTTCCTGAATGCCAAAAATAAATTTTTCTAAAAGATATATTATATCAAAAATCATTTCTTTGTTTAGCTGTTTGGGACGCATTTGCTTGCTCGTACGCCTCGATGGCTGGTCTTGCCAAAGTACAGCACAACTACCCGAAAAGCTACTTGGATAACATCACAGTAGCGCGAATTGGCCTGGTCAGGCTTCCTGATCATCGGGAGACTACAAAAATATGGCCATTGAATTATTGATCATGGGCGGCTTGGGATTGGGATGTAACAGGATTGGAAATAAGGTGGGGATTGGACTTGGGCCTTCTAGCCCTAATTGGTTTAATTCGTAAGTTTCCTCAATTTTGAGGAACAATTCTTTTTTAATAAGATTTGTTCATTGTGTCTCTTTCAAAATGACGAAACCGACGTACAAGATAACAGTGTGCTGCAAAGCGCAGACCGTCGTGCCTCACGGTCTTCTTGGTAAAGTTTAGGCAGTACTCCATGTTCCTTTATTATAACATACTGAGCATATCAGATCCAACTCATTAGTTTTTAACATAAGCAATGGTTTTTTATTAAACCAGAATTTGTATATAGGAGAATCACTAGAACTTTTTCTGTAAGCGTTACCAGATCAAGCTTTTGAAAACTCGCTGGCATTAAGATTGGCTCAGGGGCCTACGAATAAAGGTGCTTTAGCTTGCATTTACGGAAACTTGTCAAGAAAAATTTACCATCTCACTCCGCAAGGGCAGCCACTCAGAAGGTCATCAATTTAGCAACTAACTACTTGGGTACGATTCCGAAATCCAGATGGCTGGAATGTGGCGAGAAGTCCCCCGGTAGCTTCCAAAACATGAACTTCATCAAATAATCCTTTTTTTAATATATCTACTCTCTCACCGTCGATGTTGGCCAGTCTCCACGTTCTCAGCATCTCTAAAAACCACTTTTCGTTCGTACTCTGTACTGCAAATCAGTTTATTTTACGGCGAACCAGTTTTTCGCCTTCAGGTCCATCTTTTGGTTCTGAAAAACTTTAAAGATTCGAGGACGATGAAAATTTTTATTTACATCAAAACTTCTTGAGGGACTGCCAAACAATTCTAACACTTTTTTTGGAATACGCAATACGCAAATACTTGTATACGACTAGCTAGATTTACCGATGATATGATCGGATCTGATCTTTGTAATACGTCCTTCAAATTTTTGCATCAACTGCTTTTATTTGCATGATTCAGTCTATCTATAGATTTGATGTGTTTGTTGTGTTAGTTGTGTTTTCAAAAATATCACTTGCGTGAACGAGGATTTTATGAACCGTGGCGGTCATTGGTAGCCAAGGATATTTATCTATAATAATTGGTGCCGTAATATAGTAAAAGTTTTGGAATTTGTTCACATTGACTAATGAATGTATAAAATTACATACAAATAAACGTACAGGTGGTGTATACAGACAAAAATACATATTTTTACCTTCCATCGGCATTGTAACTTGGAATTGGGAACATGTTTTCCAAAAAATATTGTATCCCCTCTTTTTCCATACATCTCTTTTTACACGCTTAATATCTTTACATATAATATTAATCAAGGAATCAGTAAAGTATTTAAAAAATATAAGAGAAAGAAATTCAATTTTTATTTTGGGGCATTTTTCTAATTACTTATCTGTGTGCCGCCCACATTACCATACATTCAAATCGTGTGTAGGTGGCGCTTTACAATCGCCCTTTTGCTCCTCTTAGCTGAGTAACGAGTAGTCCAGAAACTGGACTACAGCTTTGTTCCTTGTTTAGTCCTTGGCTTTAGCCCAATTTTTACTATATGGTAATGTTCTGTGTTGTTGTCACTCGCGGGCTTAATATGTAATATGTTATTGATAAATGTAATCACACAACAGCATTTGCACAGCGTACGTTTATGTGGAAACATTACCTCCATGATGGAAGTAAGTACTACATTGCCAAGGAGAATTAAGAAAAAAATAATATTCTTATTAAAAAATGAATATAATCGATATTATACATTATGAGAGGCTGAAATCATTTTAGCCTGCCAGGTCTAGAAAAAAAGAAACAGTTTTTCGCCGATTCTTTTAGTTTGATAAACTTATTGCTATTGCCCACTTCTCTTGGGTCATCCTCGGAAGACTGAACTACTGCAAAACATTAAACGAATTTTGTTTCGAAGTCATTTCTGTTGTGGCCACCGAGTCTATATAATTTCATTGAATTATAATTATATTGGAGTCATCATTATTAAACCATTAAGTCATATCACTTTTCTGTCAATCTTTCTCCGGAAAACGATCTACAACTGCAACTGTGTTAGTGTTTTTTGTTAATTTGTTTTTAACGCATTTTGCACAGAAAATGGTTTATATTGATCTTATGGGTGTACCTTCGACTAAATAAATATACACTTCTGCATATTTTGCGTATGTTTTGCAATCAAACTTCGTTTCTGCATATTTATTTATCGTAATCCTTCAAAGGTTGGAAATATGCTAAGACCGAGGTCTTTTTATCATGTACTGCGATGTGCATATCATTTTATCGGCTGCTGAGATTGCCTTCAGGTTCCCTAAGTAGATTAGGATGCTGGGTGCCGGCGGAAGGAACTCGAATTTCATCAATTTTAAAGCGACATCAACGCCATGGGATTATTGGCTTATTCGGATTTAATTTCTTGAGTGCCAGTTTCCACACGCCATAAATCAAATGCTCCAAAATGCCGCCGCTCGGATTCCGAACGCAATTACTCAATTAATTTAAATATAATTGTCACAATTTTCCACTTGAAAGCCACACAAAACCATAAACCAATGGATATAAAACAGAGACACCCAGAACTTGGGCGGGACGAAGGGGCAAATGTAAAACGAGATCGCAATTTTATGCGCACATCAAATAAAAATGTATACAGCGACTCGATGGATTTTCCGATAAAATGTCAAAGGCTTTAATGGAGTCTGCCAGAGTCACTCTGGCATCCACTTGACAGCATTGGATCTGGATCTGGAGCAGTGACAGCAAGAGTGAAAGGCGAAAAGGAGAACTGAAAACATGCACGAAAGAAAGGGTCGCCTTCCAGATACCCCTGATTGAAATTGGTAATAATATTGCAATTTTTACCAATCCTACTTCATACTACATGAGGATGCTGGGACTCATGTCCCAATCTATACAATTGCAGTTCAAGAAAAATCACAATTATTCAGTCATGTAAAATTGCTCTTGTTGATTTCTTTTGATCTTCATGTCCGGGTCCGGTTTATCCTTTAAATATTAAAGAATCGTTTACAATATTCCTGTTTATTCTAGATTATGTTCTGGTTCTTTTTCACGACCACTTTAACTAAAACTAAAATGTTAAGCAATGCAGACGAGAAAATAGTCCTTACTTTCAAATAATATTTAGTAGTTCAATTTCCTATTTTTCAAACCGTTTTATTAGTTCGTATATCCAAGAGTTTAAAACCAGCACGGGGTATAATTACGTAATTGATCTGGCGGCAATATTCAAAGGCTGCGGAAATGGAAACTGTTTTGGCCCCAAAACCACCGATAGTGCCGTTACTATTGTAGCCTTTTCATATTGTTTATTTATTGTTGTTAATAAATCTTAATTTGCTTACCTTACGCTTGCTTTGGCGGTCTGTCGCACTGAGGAAATGCAAATGAGAGCAGTGAAAGCAGTCGGGAGAAAGGGGAAAGTATCTAGCGGTGGGTTAGGTGAAGGGGGGCGAGAGGCACAGCTGCGACAGCGGCTCTAGGACCTTTGATCCTCTGACGGAACATGAATTAAACGGCGCTACAGGGCGAACTCTATCCTGGCTTATCGCCAACTCCCCGATCCTTTGTGTGATATATGGGAATGACAAATTCTCCACTTGAGAGTTGCGTCGGTCTAGACTCCAGACCGTGGGCTGGGATCCTCGGCGGAGGGGCACACGTCGCCGCAACATTGCCGCCGACACTGAAAGACGAGACCGTAATTGTTTATGGATCGCCGATTCATATTCCGCCCTCGCGACGGGGGCGTGTCTGGTCAGTGTGGTCCATTAGGTCCTGTTTAGTGCCACTTGACATGCATTATCCTCCGCCTGCGGGGCGTTTTGTTTGCCACTCTAGGGTCAACTCCCTTGGGTCGGTGGGAGCCAAGATGCCAGCTCCTCCTTGGGTTGTACTGTCTGGAGAAAACCCCCATCGGAATAGCCTCTCTAAAACATATTGTTTTAAAATCAAAATAATTGTATATCACGGCTGCCATTTCTAGCCTTTTTCAAAACTGATCCTTACTTTTATTGAAAGATATTGTTTTTTCCATTTTAATAATATTTATCTTAGTAAACTTATGTATACGATACCTTTTTCTAGTATCCTTGCTTTTGTTTGTTTATATTACATTGCATTTATACAAATTAAAATTTGTTATGATAACGCACCCAAATTATCAATTTATATGTGTAATTATCCAAAAAATATTTGTTTGTTTTAAAGTAGCGCTGAAGTAATTATTTATTTGTTTTTAGTAGTGTATAAGTATTTTGAAATTAAAAAAGTTTAATGAAATAACTTTGATTTATTAAAATTTTTAGGGTGCTGGAGATCATAACTTTCTTTACTAAAGAATTCTAAACCAATTTTGGATCCTTCAGAATTTTGCTTGCAATGACCTAAAATTTAGTTAAAATAACCTCATTGCAGCAAACTAATTATAAAGGGGCAACTTTAATGGAATTGTTTCTGTATGTTCATTTGAGCTAATCCCCGATCCCCGTGATTGACACTTAACCCAGGGGAACGGAATCTGAGTCTTCACCCGACAGCTAACCCCAGAAGCTCCGGCTGTCAGAAATGTGGAAACCCTAGCCAAACCGAAAGTGTGATCAGCTGCACTTGTTGGTCTGTGGCCGCAACCCCCTTCACCCGTTGACCCCTGCCATGTGTTTGTGGAGTAATTGATATGCCACTGCCACAACACCACCGATTCGATCCAATCCAACACCACCAGAATCCGAATCAGAAACAGCCCCCAATGAAATATTAGCCTTTGCCCCGATGGCTGTCATAAAGTGCCGAGGAGGAGCGCTTGTTGGGCCCTGCATTTCGTATCTCAACGAGGGTATCTGTATCTTTGGAGGCAGGAAAACATTTTACTGTTGCACTGATGCCACTTAAACGTTTCATAAATGCAACCTTTGTAATGTCTGCCGCCAACGCACTTCCCCTTTCCCCGTGGAATCCCTGCGAAAAGTTGAAAAAGGGAAAACATTTCCAGCACTAAAACGGAAATTGTTGTGTTTTCATTCGCCTTTGAATTCGTTTTTCATAAAACTGATCGCTCGCTCCGATAAAATTGATTTATGCGGCGATCGGCGGCAATTATACGCAGATGCGGTGCCTAATGGATCGGTGGCCGATCGAAAGCGGTTCATAAAGATATAAATACGAGTGCGGGTGAGCAAGGAGTCATGGATATTCCATGGTGTAATTTTTCTTTTGACAACCAGGCGAAAAAGCTGATTGATCTCAATAAATAAAAAGCTAAACTGTGTTCTAAATTTAAAAAATTTTTAATAACTGAACAAACTATTATAAAATCTGTTATAATGATTTGGAGCAAACTATCTTTGAATTTATAATTCTTTAAGGAACATCAACAGATTGCTTTAAAATAAGATAATTTTAAAGTAAATCTATGAAAATAGTTCAATATTTCAATAGTAAAATCTTAGAAAAATAAATGGTTTGTCTGAAATAGTTTGTCTTAAACTTTATTTATTGTCCAATATATACATAAAACAAGGTACTAGAGCTATGAGGCGTTTGCTTACACTACAACGTAAATTCTGCTTGAAACTGCAATAAATTAGAGACTCGAATCCTTCGTCCTGTGAGCGAACTACTGCATGTGCGGGATCTGCTGCTGGGATTGCTGGATGGTTGGGGGCCACATCACGTGGTTGGGAATCGGCGGGGGCAGCGATGTGGGCGAGTGCAGGGGCTCGGACTTCAGCTTCAGATGCTTGGCGATGCCCTCGCAGTCGATGTCACCCCGTTTCGATTTGTACCGGCGATTCTGGAACCATATCTTAACCTGCGTCGCCGAAAGATTCAGCTTCTGGGCGATTATCTCGCGCTCCGCTCCGGTCAGATACTTTTTCAGCCGAAAGCGGCACTCCAGCTCCAGGACCTGAGCCTGTGAGAAAAGCACCCGGGGCTTTCGTTTCATCCTTGGCTTGGAGGATCCATTGTTGCTGCCATGGTTACCGGTGCAATTTATGCTGTTTTTACGCAGTTCAGATCGCGAGGAAGTCACCTGGCTGTTGTCCTCTGAAAGGTTAAATGGGGGTTAGTAAGATGAATATCTCAAATACATCTATATTTTATGTGCTACTTTTATAAAAATAAGATACGCCAAATCGTATGATTGCAAACCACTTCTTGTTAAAGATAAATTTTTAACATATTTCGAAAATGGTTCCGAATTTTGAATTTTTATATGTTAAAGATTTCCGCACTCTCTATAATCTGTTCAAAATAATATTAATGAGATTTAAAAAAAATTTCACAAGTAGCAGTGATCTACATAAAAGTAAAGGTCACGAAATATACTTTATTTAGTTCAGTTATCTATCATAAATAATGTATTTGTCAGTTTTTTATATTTTTCGTGATTTGAAATTTTTACAATAAAAATCTTAAACAACCATGTTTCTGATTTTTCAGATTAAACAAGGAAGAACGCTATAGTCGAGTACCTCAACTATCAGATACCCGTTACTCAGATTAAGGAACCAAAGGGAGATGGATAGGTGCTGACGAGACCAATACAGTTCGGGGTAAAAGTTTTTTCTAGCATGAAAATTGTGAGCCACATAGATTTGGGCGGTTTGTGGCCGTTAGAGTGGGCGCAACAGACAGACATGGCTAGATCGACTCGGCTAGTGATCCTGATCAAGTATATATATACTTTATGGGGTCGGAAACGCTTCCTTCTACCTGTTACATACTTTCCTTTACTCTACTCTACTCTCTAATACCTAAGTTTTGAGTTTTAAAATATAAACCTGGAAAATTACAAACCCTTTTAATTTTGATTTTTGTTTTACAAAATTAGAACCGGTACGATCACTTTAACAAAAGAAATGTCGTTAGATTCAGCTTTTCTTCATTTCATAAAAACTTAATTTTATTTATATTATATGTTTTAAATACTCACTTCTCTTGCCGCCCTCCTCGGCACTGTGAATGCTCCTAAGCGAGGCCGAGTTGCTGGCCGTCTCCATGAGGCGCTGCGTCAGGGGATTGCCGCACAGCTTTTGCGACGGCGTCTGCAGACTGTCCACCTCCGCGGAGCTGTTGAGGTCCAGAGTGGGCGAGGGCGTCACATAGGGCGTGGGTATGTACTCGCTCTTGATGCCCACCGCCGAGGGCGTGGCTCCGCCGTAGACCTCTCCGGTTCCGGTTCCGGCGTAGTTGTAGTTGTAGGTGGCGGGACTTTGGTAGGCCGTAGCCGAGGCTCCGGCGTAAAACGGCGAGGCGGACATGTTGTAGGCCGAGGTCCCATGCTGGAAACTCTGGTGGGGATGTCCGTGATGATGCTGGAACATGTGGGCGGGCATTCCGTAATCCTGGTAGCCGCTGTACAGTTGATGTGGCGGGGGTGGCAGGAGTGGCGACAGAGACGACGATGTGGTAGTGGTGCCATCGTCCAGATGCTGGGGATGCAGTTGCTGCTGCGAGACCGAAAACTCGGATTGCTGGTGCTGCTGGTACTGATGCGGATGCTGGTGGAGATGTGGCTGGTACTCATTGGCGCCATAGAGCGCCGATGCAGCAGTGGCACTGCGGGAAAGCAGGGAAATGGGAAAGACGAAAGGTTAGACACGGGGCTACGCATATATGGCCGCCATATGTTGCATCACGCCGGACCCTGCGGACACATCGAACACATCGACTCCCCGGACCGGAGACTTTTTGCCCACTTCCTGCTGGCGCGACAGGATCCTTGGTGACATCATTTCATGGCTCATCAGGAAATTAAGGACGCCCCTAAGGCGGCGGACACACATGCGAATCACACATGTCGACCAGCCCAAAAAGGACAAACGATCGTCCGACTGACCACCTCGAACTCCCTAACTGCCGACTGCCTGCCTCGGACCTTGTTGTTCTTATTGTTAACACTGTGTCTCCTCATCTTTGTCTGCGGCCTCTTGTACAAATAACGATGATTTGTCAAAGCCCAGAGCCCGATCCTACGATTCTCCGGTCCCAGATCCTATTTGCAATTCATGCTTTCTATGTGTTTTCATAGGATTTCTTCTGCTGCGTCTCGACGGAAGGTTATCAAAATATTATCTTTCGTTGGAAAATTGGTAGAAATTAATTTTCCTATGGAGCCCTATTAAATAAAAATAAATAAAACGCGATTGGGAATGGGAAGAGCGCTGTCTTAGAGAAGAAGTTACTGACAGGTAGAAGTGGAAGAGGTGTTCAAAAGATGCTGGGTAATAAGTAAATACCGGTTGAATAAGGCCTGGGGTTGTTTTTAAGCTTATACTTCTCAGATCCTTGGCCGATTTTCACTTAGTAAGGAAAGGTTTAAAATTGATCGTAAAGTTATCATATTACTAACTCAGTTCTTGGCTATTTCTATCCTTTATTATTCCTAAGCTAAATGTTATTGATCCTTATATCAATTTTGATTTTGACCGTAAATATTCCCAAATACTTTGTTCTTCTGAACATTTTTTAAGAAAAGAAAATATTGAAAGATAATATCCCCAATGGTTAGTTTCAAATCTGTCAAGCTTACCTATCGAGGTGTCCGTAGGCGCCTTCGTAGGCCTCCGTTTGATTGACCATGTTCAGTATATCCTTGACTGAAAACGGAGTGGTGTTCAGGGCATCCGCATTTGTCAAACTGCCCGGACTGGGGGACTGATTGTAATGATCGTAATAGCCACCCGATTGAGCCTGCTGCTGATGGTGCTGCAACATCCTCGCGATGCGATCACTTGGCCACTTGAGAAGCACTTAAAATTTAAATAAATACACAATTTGCCAAATCGCACTTGAACTTGCGACACTTGAAGGGGTATCTCGGTAGCTGGGTAATCAAGTAGGTGGTGGAGTACACCCCACGCGAACCGTAAGCGAACTGGTCGAAACCCGTAACCCGTGAGCCGAAAGCCGTAAAGTGCCGTTCCGATGCGCACTCGACCGTGTCTGCAATTTGTCAGCTCGATTTCGGTACTGAACGAGTACTTCTTGCACCCCAGACCGCCTTGTGGCATGGTGCTCTTGTGCCACACACACACGAGTACCGTTAGGGGGAAAATGGCCGCCCTGAAGCCAATCACAGCACAGCATCGGAATGCGGACTCTCCGTCTCGCTCTTGGTTTTCTCTTTTCGAATAGAGATGTGCGCGTTTTCCCAATTTTGAGTACGCTTTTCATTTTAGTGAATTAAGTTAGTATTAAATTATAAAATATTGAAAAACAAATTAAAATCTTTAAATTACCGGTTCTTTAGATAAAAGAAAAGATATGATATAATCCAGGGAGTACATTGTAAATTGTCGTAATATGCGTGATTCAGAACTAATTTTTCAGTGACAGAATCTATGAGCATCTCTCTCCCCTCAGCGACCATGTGTACATTCTACGTACACAAACGCATATCTTTAAACAATCATACACATTGTACCTTACTATCAGATTCGATAACTGACTCCTCCGCATATCCACTTGCAACGTCACGATTCCTCTGCCTGCTCCCTGTTGTTATTAGTTGTTTGTTCGCAGCCACTTTATGCAGATTTTGTTTCGCTACTTGAGCTTGAGTATCTGTATTTATTATTGTAAAGTCCTTAGGTTTATAGTCCCTTTATACCTTGGTTTGCGTATTCTGTATAAACTGAATGTCAAGTGGCGCTCAAGTGCAGATTTTCGCACACTTGATTTTATGAGTTTACTAAGCTAACAAATGAGAGGATCAAATCAAGTATCGAAGTATCTGATCCACTTACGGTTGCACATTTTGAACAATTTCGCTAACGGCGCAAATAATTGTTTTTGCTTAAAGTATTAACATTTCATCTTAATGTTAAGATACTTTTTATTGGTTCGCTAATACTTATGCAACCGATGAAAAAGGGCCTAAAAGTCGAATTTCGGTTGAACACTCTATCCAATCCAATAACTCCGTTACACTAAGACACATGAAGAAGGAATATTTTGAGAACAAACGTTCTTAAAATAGTATCGATTTATATTTGAAAATATAAAATAAGCAACATTCGAATTTAAAATTAAAATGCAATCAAAAAATGAAAATTTGGCTGTTGTTTCAATTCAGTCGTCACAATGACATTTTGTACAGAAGTTTCCTCAGTTCGAATCCTCGCCGCGACAGTTCATGAGTTATGATTTTTCAAGGCTTAGTCTTAAATACTATTTAACGTTTTAAAACCGTATACAAAAATTTTTAAATAAGAATAAATTGATTTGGTATGCTAGGCCTTAGGCGGAAAATACTTGTGCCTGGTTTCTCATAAAAGCGTGTGCAGTCGAGTAGGTAAGGGGGTCTATCTGCAGTGCGAGCGGTTGTAGGTTCTAACCAAAATCGGGGCCAGAGTTTGTCCAACTATGGCTTTTATTTGTACTTTTACGCATTTAAAATAAATCTAAAATGTGAACAGTTCGTTGTCAATAAAGAATTTTTCGTTCTTAAATTAAGATTTCTTCTTCTTAAAGCAATCTTGTGTCGTACTTGTGTCGATTCATTTTTAGTCTTTGGATTAAGATATTTCGTTCTCAAATTCATATTTTATGGTCTTGGATTTATTTGTACTTCATTTGAAATTTTTGTTCTTAAATCGAGAAAATTCGTGCTGTCCCATCTTTCTAAATTGTACGTACTTGATTTGAAATGACTGTAGAAAGAGTTATTTACAGAAAGAATTTAAAAATATTTTGGTTTATTTTGCACCCAAGAAAAACTACACTCAGAGAAAAAAAGCAGACTGTGGTTTGCCGCTCACTTGTCGGTGCATAATATACATATGTATGCAGACATATGAATGTGTTAGAAAAATATTTAATAATATATAATATATACAAAAATATATATACCTCTGAACACTTCGCTACGTTACCTTTGTAAAGTCGCAAAAAGCGCGAAGCGCTTTTTAAAATGGGCTACAATCCCTCTCCCGCTGTTGATGCACCTCCCAGGAACAGATCCGTAGATTTATATTATTTTTTTTCGATTCCGTCGCCGATGCACCCAATCCTGATTTTAATTCCATTTCCTATGCCCTCGTGCACAAAATTGTGTTCAATTTACATTTAAAAAAGCCGGGCAGAACGTTCACTTCATTTTTTTGACATCCATAAGATACTTGGATGCACGAAATGGAGCAGGCCGCATCTGCCTCCAAGGCCGACGAAAACTAAGTTTACTTTGTAATAAAATTCAAAACAGTTATGGTAAGTTACGTGTTAAAGAACTTATCGATTTCAGAACATAAATATATATATATACCATTCGTTATACCCATGATTGAAACAAGAGCTGGATCGAATCTGTAAAGTTTTCCAGAACAATACAATGAATCTTTAGGCGGAAAAACGGTCCAACATAAAGCAAACCGTTTTGGACCCAGACAGTACTGAATACGAAGCGAAAGTGATCTTCAGAGAGAACTTGGGGATTGTGACCTACGTCGACGCTGAGAGCGTGGAGATCTTAAGGAATAACGGTCACGCATCAAATTCATGTTTTGGAGACTTATGTTTATGGAGAATTTATGTTTTGGACTTCCTGCCACAATTGAAGCCAAGGAACAAAAAACTTTTTTTTCAACCTTTTCCTTAAGTTTTAGTATAGAAAGCAGTAAATAATTGTTAGAACATTACTTTTACCGTCCCTGGTTTAAAGAACTTGTCCAGTTCAGATCATATATATGTTTTCATCGTCAAAACAATCTCAATATCTGACTATTAAATTCGTGTTACCAATGGTAGTAAAAAAGTGATGGATAGAATCTTTAAAGTTTTCCAGAGCCAAACCGGGGCGGAAAAATGGTCCGTCATAAAGCAAACCGTTTTGGACCCTGACAGTACTGAGTACGAAGCGAAAGTGATCTTCAAAGAGAACTTGGAGATTGTGACCTACGTCGACGCTGAGAGCGTGGAGATCTTAAGGAATAACGGTCACGCATCAAATTTATTTTTTGGAGACTTATGTTTATGGAGAATTTATGTTTTGGACTTCCTGCCACAGTTGAAGCCAAGGAACAAAAACTTTTTTTTCAACCTTTTCCTTAAGTTTTAGTATAGAAAGCAGTAAATAATTGTTAGAACATTACTTTTACGGTCCCTGGTTTAAAGAACTTATCCAGTTCAGATCATAAATATGTTTTCATCGTCAAAACAATCCCAATATCTGACTATTAAATTCGTGCTACCAATGGTAGTAAAAAAGTGATGGATCGAATCTTTAAAGTTTGCCAGAGCCAAACCGGGGCGGAAAAATGGTCCGTCATAAAGCAAACCGTTTTGGACCCTGACAGTACTGAGTACGAAGCGAAAGTGATCTTCAGAGAGAACTTGGAGATTGTGACCTACGTCGACGCTGAGAGCGTGGAGATCTTAAGGAATAACGGTCACGCATCAAATTTATTGTTTGGAGACTTATGTTTATGGAGAATTTATGTTTTGGACTTCCTGCCACAATTGAAGGCAAGGAACTAATAACTTTTTTTTCAACCTTTTCCTTAAGTTTTAGTATAGAAAGCAGTAAATAATTGTTAGAACATTACTTTTACGGTCCCTGGTTTAAAGAACTTATCCAGTTCAGATCATAAATATGTTTTCATCGTCAAAACAATCCCAATATCTGACTATTAAATTCGTGCTACCAATGGTAGTAAAAAAGTGATGGATCGAATCTTTAAAGTTTTCCAGAGCCAAACCAGGGCGGAAAAATGGTCCCTCATAAAGCAAACCGTTTTGGACCCAGACAGTACTGAGTACGAACGGAGAGAGATCTTTAGAGAGAACTGGGAGATTGTAGCTTACGTACACGCTGAGAGCGTGGAGATCTTAAGGAATAACGGTCACGCATCAAATTCATGTTTTGGAGACTTATGTTTATGGAGAATTTATGTTTTGGACTTCCTGCCACAATTGAAGCCAAGGAACAAAAAACTTTTTTTTCAACCTTTTCCTTAAGTTTTAGTATAGAAAGCAGTAAATAATTGTTAGAACATTACTTTTACCGTCCCTGGTTTAAAGAACTTATCCAGTTCAGATCATATATATGTTTTCATCGTCAAAACAATCTCAATATCTGACTATTAAATTCGTGTTACCAATGGTAGTAAAAAAGTGATGGATCGAATCTTTAAAGTTTTCCAGAGCCCAACCGGGGCGGAAAAATGGTCCCTCATAAATCAAACCGTTTTGGACCCAGACAGTACTGAGTACGAACGGAAAGTAGTGTTCAGAAAGAACATGGAGACTATGATCTACATCGACGCTGAGAGCGTGAAGATAAAATGAAATTTATGTTCTGGAAGCTGACGGTGGACTTCCTGCCACAATTGAAGACAAATAAACACCCAAGATAAGGAATTCTATAATAGTACATTTTTAAAATCAGTTTCGGTACCGGCGTAATGCTTCTTGCTTGCATCTTTTTAAAGAGTATTCGAAAAATATTATTTCGTGTGAAACACGTAAAGACTAAATAGAAGAAATGGAAATGTCATGAAAAAGTCTCATAAAATAGCATTGCTAAAGTGACAAATGATGGAAATGGAAGACCACAAATGCTTAGTATGATACCGAATTGAGAAGTGAGCCCACTTCGGGCGATGGTACAACTCAAGTAACGCCAAAATGTCAAAATGCAGTGTGACCGCGGCGCAGTAAATGTATTGTTGTCAGTATTTTTAGTGTTTGGCTGAAGCCACAACTAGGGATTTTTTTTTATTTTCAAACAGCCGTTCCATGATATTGTCATTCGCGGGCTAAATAGAATAATGGATTTAATTAATATATTATTGATAACAATAGTTTACAGGAAAAATTGACCCTGATTACTAAAATGTCAAGTTTTATTTCGATTTCACGGTTTTTTAAAGATTAAAATGTTACGTTTCCTAATTTTTTACCTAATTTTTCTACAATTTTATTTTTATCCGCCCAATTATGTCACTTGTTGTTTAATTGTAAGGTCGATTTATTGACTAAATCTAAAGAGCTTAACCTCCCGTACAGGCCAGTATGATTGGATAAGTAACGCCAGCGCAGGAGGACAACAAAGGTGAAAAACGTGAATTTTTGACAACTGTAAGTCGGCTGTACACATCGAAAAAAACTGAATAAAATTCCTTAAAAAATTCATAATGGGTCTGATCTTGAAGTTGATCCAAACAAGAAATCTGTAAAAAATATAAAATTGATCACGTTATGATTATAAGACTGTTTAATAATAATGGATATTACATCCATATGATTTATTCATTCCTATAAAATAGATAGCATTAAGATCAAAGCCATCCTTTTTTAATAAGTACTGCATCATACACCAATTGAAAGGTGTTCTAAAAATAATTGTATTCTTGCAAGAAATTCGCGTTTTTGGACGCTCCTTTGTTAAAATCCTATGCTCCTTTCAAAAGTAATTCCAAAAGCACGGTTATGGAGGACTTCTTAAAATGAAAATGTTACTCTGCATATCTGTCAGTTCTTACGGCTTGGCGGCCTTATGATTGTATTAAAAAGGTCGAGATGGAAAACTTTTGTTCTACCAATTTTGAAAAACCTACCTAGTTCGGCGGAATATCCCAAAAATGCGTGATTTTAATGGCTTAAAGTTTCTAAACGACTAAAGCTACAAACACGTGCTGTATGTCGCTGGAAAGGTAATTAATATGCTAATACGCTGCTATGCTACTTTTAAATTATCTAGAAGTTCTTTTTTAACTTTCTGCCAATTTTCTGAATATTTGTTCGAGTGATTTAAATTTTAAACTATTTATCCCTTGAAATTCCAAAACAAGCATTTCGAAGATATTGCAAAAATACTGGATAAAGGGTAATCCGTTTTAGTTCAGTAAAAGAAAAAATGTCATGCTTATTTGAATGCATAAGAATCTTGGTGAAATTAACTTGTGTAAAAAAATGCTTATTCTATGTTTTTAAGTTATTTTTAATTTTCGTTGAAAAGAATGCAAACGAAGATGTAGATGGCGCATTAGGGCTGTTAACAACGCTGTTATAGATGGCGTGTTGGTACTCTGTTAGTTGAACTTAGGGTGGCCAGGCACGTTTGAAGAAAACTACCCCGCTTTTCCCGAGACGACGTGGTATTTTCGCAGAGGGTACTATTAAGGTATTATAATTGATCAGAGCGGTCACACTTCCCACTTCGTTGAAAAAAATCGGACGCGTTCTGCGCGTTGTCCGCGCTAGAATAAAA
Source organism: Drosophila subpulchrella (assembly GCF_014743375.2). NCBI lineage: Eukaryota > Metazoa > Arthropoda > Insecta > Diptera > Drosophilidae > Drosophila > Drosophila subpulchrella. The sequence continues at coordinate 2,576,399 of NW_023665577.1, forward strand.
ATAAGTTTTAACTGTGGCTTTGAATATTTATTTTAAATGAGAAATATTTAATAGATAGGTGAGTAACTGCATTGCTGGTAAATACTTACAACATTTTGCGGCCAATCAGTGAGATAAAAGCCACTTATTTCGCATACACACACATACACACACACACACTGACGCGTGAAAATTTCCCTGTTTTTCGGCTGCGTTGCATTTTTTGTGTGTGCTGCTAACTTTTTTCGGCACTCGCCGCTGGCTGTAAACAATGTTTTCAGCCAGTTGGTCAGTTAAAACATTCGACTAACGACCGTGCAATGCACTTTTTCGCCTGCAGCCAGCAAACGCATAGATACAGAAAAGTATTGATTTTCGTCCAAGATGGCGGACGACGAGCAATTCAGCTTGTGCTGGAACAACTTCAACACGAATTTGTCGGCTGGCTTCCACGAGTCGCTATGTCGCGGCGACCTGGTGGACGTATCGCTGGCCGCCGAGGGGCACATAGTGAAGGCCCACCGCCTGGTGTTGTCCGTCTGCTCGCCCTTCTTCCGCAAGATGTTCACCCAGATGCCGTCGAACACCCATGCCATCGGTGAGTTTTGGAGCTGCTTCCGGCTGGGACCCCTATTATAACGTACTTCCCTACTCATTCTTTCTAGTATTCCTGAACAATGTGAGCCACTCGGCGCTGAAGGACCTCATCCAGTTCATGTACTGCGGCGAGGTCAACGTGAAGCAGGACGCCCTGCCCGCGTTTATTAGCACCGCGGAATCGCTGCAAATCAAGGGGCTAACGGATGTGAGTATGGATGTACATATACTGGGAACTGGGTATAGACCCTATAGCGAATCGGCGGGGTGAGGGGGGACAGCTGCGGAGGCAAAAACAACAACCCGCGCATCGCCTTTCGCGCCCAATACATACACACGCGCGAGCGTCTGTATAAGAGCATGGTTGGACTGTACCGAGAAATTTCTCGCAAACCAAATGCCAAAAGGCAAGCGTGTTAGAGTGGGACAACCATAGGTGGTGTGCGCGCTGCATTTGTCTCGCTCTCGCCTGTACGGCAACGGCTGGGTGGTTGTTTTTGTTTCGCAGCAAATTCGGTGCCAAAGCATAAACATTAATTTGTACCGGAGATAAAAAAAAAAACGATAAAACTTTCAGTTAGAAACAAGCTTATCCTGATTTTTTCGTTAGTACTTGAAATACAAAACTTTAATATCAGAGACATGATTTTTAATTATTGTCGGTAAACAATTAAAAGGTCTTTTTAGTCTTTAATGCAGCATAAATTATTAAAAAGATATCTTAAAACACAAAATATGTATTTGTGAAAATCTTTTATCAGCTTGGGAACCCTAGAAAACAAATTAAGATAACTCTCTTAAAAAATTAAAAAGAACGAATTTGCCAGTCCCTTAAAATATCTTAAATTGCTTTAAGGGTTATTCCTAGTATACGAATTGGATCTTATCGAGATACACATAGAATCCTTAAGATTTGTGGAAAATTTGTTTTGGCAATAGGCAATGTTTTAATTAATTATCTGCGTTTCGGAGTATTTGATTAGAAATACGATGAATAGCTGTTTATAGGAGAATTCAAGATATTCCTATTAATTATCTTATCGAGATACACATAAAATCCGTACGATTTTTGGAAAATTTGTTTTGGCAATAGGCAATGTTTTAATTAATTATCTGCGTTTCGGAGTATTTGATTAGAAATATGATGAATAGCTGTTTATAGGAGAATTCAAGATATTCCTATTAATTATCTTATCGAGATACACATACAATCCGTTAGATTTTTGGAACATTTGTTTTGGCAATAGGCAATGTTTTAATTAATTATCTGCGTTTCGGAGTATTTGATTAGAAATATGAAGATGAATAGCTGTTTATAGGAGAATCCAAGATATTCCTATTAATTACCTTTCCGAATATCCTCTCTTCAGAACGACCCTGCGCCGCAGCCACCGCAAGAGCCCAGCCCGCCGCCAGCAGCACCTCATGTACAACAACAGCAAATACCGGCTCAGCGGGTTCAGCGCCAGCAGCCACGAGCCTCCGCCCGCTACAAGATCGAGACCGTGGACGACGGACTGGGCGACGATGCCAAGGGCACCACCCAGATCGTCATCCAGACCACGGCCGCACCCCAAGCCACCATTGTACAACAGCAGCAGCCGCAGCAACAGCAGGCGACGCAGCAGATCCAGACGCAGCAGCAGCTGCAGACGGGAACCACGACGACGGCGACGCTGGTGTCGACAAACAAACGCTCCGCCCAGCGATCCTCCCTGACCACCGCCTCCTCCAGCGCCGGCGTGAAGCGCTCCAAGACCAGCGTCTCTGCCAATGTAATGGACCCCCTCGATTCGGCCACTGAAACTGGAACCACGACAACCACCCAACTGGTACCGCAGCAGATCACCGTGCAAACCGCAGTGGTCTCAGCGGCCGAGGCCAAGCTCCACCAGCAGACGCAGCAGGTCCGCCACCAGCAGCCGCAGCAGCAGGAGGAAGCCGAGTACATTGATCTCCCCATGGAATTACCCACGAAATCGGAACCTGACTACTCTGAGGACCATGGCGATGCCGCCGGCGACGGCGAGGGTACCTATGTGGAGGACGATGCCTACGGGGACATGCGCTACGACGACAGCTACTTCACGGAGAACGAGGATGCGGGCAACCAGTCGGCGGCGAATACGAGCGGCGGCGGAGTGACTGCCACCACGTCCAAGGCGGTGGTCAAGCAACAGTCGCAGAACTACAGTGACTCTTCGTTTGTCGACGCCAGCGCGGATCAAGGCAACACAGAGGCGCAAGGTTGGTTGAACTCCCCCCGTAAATATGGCCAACTGCCATTAGTTATAAATAGTATTTAGAAAAGGACTTGGTTTCCGCCTGCGAAATGTAAACAGTACAAAATATCTTTATTAAGGTGTACTTTTAATGTACCATTTCTAAACCAAAATACTTTGCCAGCGGAGATCATGCCCTTTTAAAATATAGTAAAGTGCGTTTAAATTTGTCTTGAAACAAATTTAAGCTATACTTCACTGACCTTAGTCAATAGCTAGTTAAGTAAGCCTGTGCTCTATTTCAAACCGCTAAAGAACACATGGCAGATCGGCTGTTTGAAGCATATTACTAAATGCTAAGACGGCAGGATCACGCGATCTTTTATAAATTTGGTTAAAAAGGTGAGTAGAGTGTTGTAATTCCCTGAAGCTGTCAAGACGAAACTGTTGTTGAAACTGCAACCTGGAACCTGAAGAACTACAATAACACAAGGTAATACCAGTAGCCGTAGATCGTTTTGTCCATATATATTTTCTTAAATTTCAGATATTTTAGGATTGAAAAATTTGCCTAAATTTGTTGGGCTCTGAACGCGCGAAGGGAAGTAAAATCTTGCTTTATCAGAGCGTTATTACTTGAGCATGCGCGTTATTGCTCTGATAATAATTCCCTGTTGAAGTTTTGATTTGCTGTGGCTAGTGGTATCAAAAGTCCCCATCACCGTACCCCAAGATGTTGTTTAGACTTGTTGAAGCAACGTAAAAGCTTGCTGACACATTTCTAGCAACGGCATTAATTGCCGAGTCTTAAAAGTTACTTCGAGCAAACCGTGCAACTTTTTATTAGCAAAATATAATAGTGCAGTTTTTATGTTGGAGATAATTTGTTATACGTGTTGTGGAAAATGATGACAGGTCGGCGAAAGTTACCGCTATATAATTCGTCCAAAATTTGAAAACTTCAGAAAAAGTACAACGGGGGATTAGTTTCTGGTCTCCAACTATACCTACCTAAATTTGCTATAGTTTTTCTGTACGAAACTTATTTTAAAAGTTGGGGGAAATCGAATGGAGCTTACTAGATTTTTTTTGCATTTAAAGTTGAATGTAACGAAATATTTTATATAAATTTAGGCAAGGCTTTGTTTTATGTGTCGCAGAAGAATGAATTGTTATATATATATGCCCAGAGGCACACATAGTTAATACGTAGAAAAGTTTGTTTTGTGACCGTGATGTGGGATGCTTTAAAATTCACAGAAATGTGGGTGGGCGAAGAAAGATATTTTAAATGTATTTAAACGTAGAAATTTTAATTGGTATTTAAAGCGGTCTCTTAATTTACTTATATTTAATAATTCAGTTTTAATATGCGAGATATACTATTTTTACTTGTTATTTAATATTAACGACCCTATAAATATTGGATACATAATAAATTACGCAAAATAAAGTTTTAGATATACAAATATCAGGAACAATTAGATTAAAGAAACTAATTATTAAATTTGGTTTCCTTCGTTTATTAAACTATATAGTGTAGGAGTGTTGACTTGTAAAATTTAAATTGATGCATATAAAGACCCACCCCAAGTGACGCTGAGCGATTTCTGTAACACTCGTGTAAATTAAAACTGTTGTCCCCAAGATCGTATATATAACATAAACGTTTCTATCAATATTCGAAGAGAGCAAAATAAACAATTATCGCAAAGATTTCAAAGTTTTATTGAATCTGGAATTGCTGTTTATATAGCCCTAACTTTGGGGCGTTGCCACTTTCTGGCAGCCCTGCTAGAAATAGTAGCCCTGAAATTGGAAAGAGTGGCAACACTGTTGAAAACCATTTAGAAAAACCAAGCCAAATTTGTTTTGTTTTGTTAAATTACTATAAAAGAATTACGATGTTCTTTTTTGTTCATAAAATAGTAATTTCGTTACTGTGAAAATGTGATTTTTGGTGTTGAGTTAAAATGTGAAGTGATGGGGGTGAATAAATGGTACAAGACAACCCCCCTTTGCAGTGCCTGGTGTTTTTCTACCCTTGTGTTTTGTGATAATTCCGACTTGAAACCCAAGCGAGGTGAATCCGGAAGATATTGCTCCTGTAAGTTGTAGAATGTCTTGTTTTCAGGTCCAGTAAGTACTCTACCATCATATTCATGGGTCCTACGGTTAGCTGTCTGCCAATAAACTGCTTTGAGCCAAAGTCTTAACTAAACGTTGTTTTATTTCGCCGATCCTAGCTTAGCGCTTAAGCCTTACATATTTACTTTGTAGATTAGGTCTAAACTTTGGTAATACTTTGCCCACTAAACCAACTTCCCCGCCTTCTCTTCACCCCTCTTTGTTTTCGGTTTCCTTCGCGCCACTTGCAGATACGGAGATCAGTTTCATCCGGAGCCAGAAGAAGAATGCCCAGCTGGTCTACCGGGACTACATCTACAACAAGAAACTCACCCAGGCCAATGGACAGACCACCTGGCGGTGTGCGGATGTCCTCAAGCTGCGCTGCAAGGCGGTGGTCATCACCCGGAATGGTAGCTTCGTCGACGCCCGCCGCCAGCACAACCACGGGTCCCACGCGTCGAGGATTGGCCAACGGCAGCTCTACAAGGTGGAGCAGGAGCTGGAGGAGTACATCGAGATCTGCACGTCGAACCCGAAGATCTCACAGTACCTGGGCAGCAGCAATATCATTGTGACCGCCAAGGACGGCAAGGACTGCAAGCTCTTCCTGCCCGCCGCCGAGGCCACCGAGATCGAGATGCAGGCCCTGGTTGACGCTGCGGAAGAGGAGGAGGAACTGCAGGCCGAGGCGGATGAGCATCGGGCACAGCAGCGGGACCGCGAACGGGAGGCCAGGTGGCAGGCGGAGGAAGCTAAACGCCGATCCCTGCTGAAGACCAAGCCCCTCTAGGAGTTATCAACTAGCACCTAAGATTGTATTAGTCTCGAAGTGGGCCGATTTCTTTAGAGAACTAACAGCCAAATTGTAAGCAATCAATCGGTTTTCTCGGAGGCTTTAGAGCTGGTATCATGTTGAATCTTATGATAGATCTGATATTTTATTAGGTCTATCATAAGATTTCTTAGTTAATTTCAAAAGAAGTCAGTTAATTGTTCATTTTTGTGCACATATCATGTGCACTTCATCAAGTTTGTAAAATGTATTGGGGTATTCTCGTCCATACGTTTAACTAGTGGTAGGTTTCTAAGTAAACATTTTACCTTAAATTGCCAACATCTAATTTAAGTATGTAAATTTTGACAAAGATTACCAATATATTACCCATAAGGATGAATCTACTTTAAGATTTGCCCACATATTCATAGAATTCTTAATTATTATGTCAACCAAACATGATACTGGTTTTATAATGGTTCAAGACAACTTCAGCAAATCGGCCCTCCTACTCGAACTTATTTTAAGACTTTTCTGACTTCTGTAAACTTAATTCGTACTTACCCCCTAATAAACTGAGACCAAAACAAAAGATGGCGCTCATTTTGGAAGGGCCTACTCCATCAATATTAGCCCTCATCCCAAATATAGAGCACTGACTAACCATTCAAACTTCTTATTTGCAGATCTCAACAAGCTGGTCTTCATAGAGAGCCCCTGGTCGACGCCGTGTCTGGTGCTGAATGGCTACATGTACAACTGCCACAGCCGCAAGAGCAACAAACAGTACTGGCGCTGTCACAACTACTCGAAGAAGGTGCACGAAATGCGCTGTCGATCTCGCTGTGTTCTGGAGAACGGTCAGCTGAAGAGCATAACGGGAGGACTTCATAACCACGAGCCGCATACGGAGAAAATCCAGAAGATCATTCAGCGGAACAAAATGGCAGCGATTAGTACCGGCAGGAAGCTATCCAGGACCCACAGCTTCACACAACAGCAGCTCGACGAGCCTAAAGAAGAGTTTATCGATGAACACCAGTTGGCCAGCGATGCGGCCACCTTGCAGCTGTCGGATCACGAACTGATGCACGCCTCCATGATGCTCATGCACGAATAGCTGGGCTACCGGGCAAAACACTCCACCTGGTCTCCGCATTACAATGAAGTTACTAAGTAACAGCTACGGAAAGTACATATCTAGGAAGAGGATTATGTCTTTATGCTCGGTTATGTCCCTGGTTGTCTGGGTGTGCATTTTTTGTTGTAAACAGGTATTACTATGATTTAGAAATCAAATGAACAGAAATTAACTTGAAGTTTAGCGTATAAGAATGTGAATATAGCTGTAAGCCTCTAATTTTATTTTTTTTATAATGAATCATGTTACCAATGAAGAATTTTGCATAACAAAATGAAGCTATTCCCTTTAAAAGATCATGTGAAATAAAGATCTGAACTCATGTAATCTATCGTGCTCCGTTCTGATCTATTTGCAGCTAAAATTTTGAAAAGTACGTGTTATTCCTGTGTCTATCTACTAACTAGGTATTTTCATTTCAGTGCTTACCTACGACGATCGAGGAAAGCTTGTCCACGAGGGATTCACATTCACCTGCCACACCAGGAATCCAGAGAAATGTTTGGCCTTCTGGCGTTGCTCTATGTATAAAAAGATGCACTGCACCTCGGCCCTGACCACCCACATTAAATCAATAAAATCAATCCGCGGATTTCACAATCATAAGCCACCCGAACGGCTAAAGACATTTGTCCCCAGAGTCGTTGATTGGAAGTCTCGCCTTGATAAAAAGGAAAATTAAACTGTAAGTGTCAACTGCCTAAAGTAGATACAAGTAGTTGACATGACTTTGGCAGGAATTCTTAAAAAATTAAAATATTTATTTTAATTTTCTTTCAGATAATGTTCAAGGTAAAGCTTAACTTACAAACTGGACCAATTTCCTTGGATATATGGATTTATAACTATGAATTTGAATAAAAGTTGAACTAGTTATCTAATATTCATCGAACCTTTTTCTTTTCACTCCGTACAGATTGATTTCTCTTTGTAATTAACTTTATTTTGATGAGTAATTCATTAACTAACTAAATTGTTATGTATTCTTCTCCGCTTTTACAGGTGTTAGGGTTGTACAAATAATACAACCTATTCAAAAAGTTCGACATAATCGAGTGGGGAAAATTCTACCCGCGGTCCGCTTGGTTGCCGAAAAAGTGATTAGTGTGGAGCCCGCACGTAAGCTTAACTTGAAGAACCCGGACAACATAATCCGCACCGCTTCCAATCAGCACAACTTTGTGCATGTGGGATTGCCTCGCTTAAAGGGAAAATGTGTTAACTGCCTTAAAAACAACAGGACAGGGCTTAGACGGATCAACACACTCTGTGACACATGCCCAGGAAGCAACTGGATGTGCGAACCCTGCTTCGAGGAACTACACTCCTTAAGAACATAATTATATGATATTCATTTCAATCCTAATTTAAGTTTTTTAATTTCAGCGACAACCTAACCCCTTGATAAAAGATAGCACTGTACACGAAAAATGTAACCGTAGTTTGGATTTCATATTCAGAAAGTACTCATCCAAACGAGTCAATCCCTATTTGAGGTTTTTTAATATTATGTCCAAATTGCGGTTTCACTTACACAACCATAAAAATATAGCAGTGCAATTTTATTTCATTGAACAAAACTTCGTAATGTCCATCACTTCGTTTTTTATTGTAAGCTACGGAAAACTGTATTTTAACTTCCTATTTTCAACGTATTGCCAATACGCACATGTAGAAATAAAAATTTTAATTCAGGCAACTAAAGTTCTCACTTGGCTTAACAACTGGTCCACAATTCCTGCAATAATTTATTATATATCTATTACTTAGATAATTAATCCTTGCAGATATCGGGACACGTATTCATATTTTGCGACTAAAGGTTCCTGCCGGAAAAGAACAATCACTACGGGGCACTCCAAAATTAACAATGGATGCGACAAAAAAGCTTACGACCTTTAGGTTTGACCATATGGAAAATCTAGTTAGTACCTCCTGGAATCAGCATTATCTTATGCTGGTCGGACCTAGAGCTTGTGGACAATGTGTCAGTTGTCTTAAGGCCGGCAGGAAGAACTTGAAAAAGGTCAAAACTTTTTGCATCACATGCCCGGGGGGTGCTTGGATGTGCTTTTCATGTTTCAATATAATACATGCTACGGAGAAAGCAGAAAACTCTTCATCATCAAAGAGGGATTTATATATATGAATTAGATTTCACACCAATATCAACATTTTATTATAATTGATTCTTCAATTGATTAGAATGTTTGAATCATTTCGCAAGTCTTCAGCATTTTTATTTATAGCGGTAAAGTTCTTACGCGTTTCGGAATCCAAAACAAGTTATTTCTATCAATAAAAAAAATATGCTTTATGAGCTATAACTCGTTGTTTAGTAGATATGGACAATATATCAATCTACCTATGGCTAGTTCAGAAATGTCGTATCTTAAATAGTTTAAAAAGTAATTTAAAAAAGAAGACAAACATTTGGCTGTATGTGTTAATTACAAATTAAACTTATTGGAAAAACAGTTGGCTATAACACACATTTTTAAAGCAAACTAAAACAAAATTGTTTTAAAAGTGATATGATAAAAACGTCTTTTCAAATTGGAATACAAAATTTAGGTTCTTCATCTTCAGTATTAGTTTGCTTATATTATAAACAAATAGTCTGATAAGATCATTCTTCGCATTACAAAAATCATATAATGCACACTGAAAAGGAATAAAAAGTATTTCAATACTAGAAAGCCCCTAGTAAAAAGTTGGCTGTGTTGCTAGTTACTCTCAATTACTTTCCGGACTTCATCCTTTGACGATGTCGTCCTCGTTCTTTCTTCGTTGGCGAAAGGTCGTGATTGTGGGGGGCATGCAGCACTTCCAGGCGATTATTTTTCGTGGTGCGGATGCGGGCACGACACTTTGTGGTGGAGCGGGTGGCACAGATCCACTTGGTTCCGCGACCGTTCTCCATGAACTTCACGTAGCTGTGGCCGCCGTAGTTCAGCTTGATGGACTCACGCTGACCCTTGCTGAAGTAAAACTGAGGAGCTTCACCTGGAAGAAAAAGTGTGTGATCCGGTTGGTTAGTAAGGCGCGATTTAGGTTGGAGAGTACTCAAACTGCAGCTGAAGAAGTTTCGTGGACTCTAAAACGATTCAATTGCATTGTTTTGGGCTTACGTTTATTACATTTACATACATATATTTAAGTTTTTATAAGCTGAATCATAATTGCTAACTTAGCTTGTCCGTCTAAGGGAGTAAAACGAGTCGAGTCGACAGAAAGTACAGAAATTAATCTATAGAAGATTCTCAGAAATGACAGATGAAATTATGCAGCCATTATCAAATACGAAACAGATATGAAGGGAAAGTTTGGAAAATAAAAATATTTGTATCTTAAATAATAGTTAAATTTTTTATATAGGTTAATAACTGTAATTAGCCTTCTTTAAATTCAACAAAAGTATCTAGCTCTTAGTTTTAGACGTGGCAAGTTAAAAAATTATGGTGCTTCGAATTTTCTATGGAGTAAAATCAAGTCATCTTCGTAAAAAGTTGGCCATCACTTCCGTCGACTGACCACTCGTGTGGCTCCCACAATGCCCGTGACATCCGCTACGATTTCCTCGTACTTCAGATGCATTCCCAGCTCACTGACATCAATCGTGGCTGGAGATTCGTCCTCGAGCATGGCTCCAGCATTGGTCAGAATGGCATCGCTGGTCAGCTGAATGTCTTGTTGCTGCTGGGACTGCTGCAGCTGCTGCTGTTGCCTGGATGCTGTGGTGGTGACCACCTTGGCAATCGTCTCCACAGGCGGCACCCGACGCACGCGCTTCTTGCGCCGCACAATCTCCTCGTGCGTGTGGAATCGGTTAAGCGGACAGACGACATCATTGATGGTGAAGACGCGGGAGCGACACTTCTGGTTCCACCACTGGTTGCAGCGCCAGAAGCGCTTCTCCTCCCCCGAAGATAGCTTCAGCGTCTTCTCGAAGATGAACGGCTGCCCGCCGTAGATCAGTTGCATTCTTCCCCGGGAAGTGGCCGAGTAGATGGCCACGCTGCTTTCTGTGGACGGAGAGGGTACACATTGTGATTAGTAAATTGTCAACTGCTAAATTACTCGCTACAACTACAAATTAAGAGGCGGTGTAGTGCTGTTTGCCAAGTCATGGCGCGTTTATATTTCGCTCAGCTTAAAATCTAATTTTTCTGTTTGTAGCGGCGCTTCGTAGGCGGATGATTGTGCTCCGGCTGGGACAGACAAACCTTGTACCGCCCGTTCCTTAGCTTAGTGATGAGGAAGCGAGCGTTGCACGGGCTTCTTCCGTTGCGACGGCTGCGGCAGTGCCAGTATGTGGTGCTTCCGTGAGTGTTGCTTTTGGTATAGACATATTTGTTAAACAATAGCTGTATGGTCTTTTTCTGACTGCGAATGGTTTGAATGTTGGGAATGAAGTGCATCACGTTTCCGTCTCCGTCATATACCGTGTCTACTGGCAAGTTCTTCTCGAATCCTGTAAAATAAAATGTATACTTATATTAGTAGTGGTCGGAAAAGTTAAAATAAAATTTGTGGGCTTACAGACTAAATATAGAGAAATAAAGCAACTAAATGTTATATATTATAATGAAAATTGTAACGTTTCAAAACAAGTGTAAATTATAAAGATGTCTTTGATTTTGGTAAATTTTTAATAAATTACAATTAAAATTCTTTGGGAATTCAGCTAGCTTCGATTTGTTTCAAAGCTAATGGCAATGATGACCTTAAATTCCGTACAGATTAAACTCTTCACCTAAAAGTTTTTCCGTATTCGATTGAGTCGGAGATCATGGTAGACCTAGCAACATTTTTCTACATTTTTATCGATCGTGTGTTAACGCAGAGTGGATTCCTCTCGAGGCAAAGTTTCCGGTCATCCACGCGAGCGTCCATTTTGTGCATGGTGTACATTGTGGGATGCGTATGCAGGTTGCTGGTTACGTGGATAACATCCCCTTCCCTGGTGATACGGGTGACCAGGCGAGCTCGGCACTTGGCCTTGTGATACATTGAACACTTCCAGTCTCGACTCTTTTGGCCTTCCCTCAACTTTTCATTGGGCGTGTAGGTGTTTCCCTCGTGGTAAACGAGATCGGTGCCTCGATTGGAGCGCACATACTGCGCTAGCCTGGAGTTATCTGCAAAAAAATCAACAAATTCAGTTAGTGGACGGTCTACGGTTTAAATTAAAATGTTAACATGTAAGGGCAAAATGGTTTTTATGGGTAGTGAAAAGCAGGCGAACATTTTTCAACGGAAACAGTTTGTTTATTCCTTAAGACAGCTTTGGTACCTGCTACTTCTTAGAGTTACGTCCGCTCACCACATCTTTGCGGCTGTGATTGTGGCCCTCGTGCCTCATCCGCACTTTGTTCGTGTCCCTATTTACAATGGCCCGGGCCCGGCAATTGCTGCGGAAGTTGGCGCACTTCAAGTACGTGCGACGGAGATTCGTAGTGCCGATCACAAAGCGGTAGCCATCGATAATCGTAAATCCGTTCTGTTTATAAACACTACGATGCCGGGAACCTGTTAAGAAATCGCCATAGTGGGTAAGTCACAAATGGTAAGGAATGTTTAAAGCTTAATACTATATTAAATGTATGGGTTATTGTGCTGATTAGGTATTAATAAGGCGATGTCTTTGTGAACCGAATGATCCGCTTAAAACTAGTGCTCAGGTTATGAAAAATAGTTTAGCCAGCATTAGAGTTAAATACATAAATGATTAGTTGAATTCAACAAACAAATGAATAGTGTTTCCTTTCACCAAAATGTAACAATGTGATAACAAAGAGATATAAAATAAGACTAATTAGCTTAAACTAACAATCGGCGATCCAGGATTAGGAGTATGGCTAGCTGCTGCCCCGCTTGCCAGGTCGCTTCCGACTACGCTTGTGCAGTTTGAAGGAATCCGCCGGGTGGTTGTGGTGCCGGTGGCTCAGCTTGATGCCGGTGCTACTTTCCGGATTGGTGACGCACCTCGCCGGGCAGCGGAGCGCACTGTTGCTGTTCTTGGAGCAGACCCAGTTGATGCTGTTCCGGTACTTGCGCTCCACGGAGTACATGTGCCCCTGGAAGATCAGGTTCTTACCGCCACGGCGATTGGCCACCAGTTGATAGCAGGCTGCAAGGAGTGGGAGAGATTAGTGAGAAGGCCTCCTGTGATTGTCTTGGGGACACTACAGAAACTACAAAGGCAGGAGAGGCGGAAGATGGCTTTTTGCTCAACGGAAACACCTTTATTGGACTAATGAGATGGCACAGGTAGTTCGTAACTTATGGATGGTTGTGGAGCCCGCGAAGAGCCGAGATCCGATTGGACTTGGTCACCACGCGGGCGGAGCACTTGATGTACTTGCAGCGCAGCTTGACGCACTCCCAGTAGCAGACGTCCTTGATCCGGCGGTTGAGGGTGAAGGGCTTCCCGTCGATGGTCAGCAGGTTGTTGCCCCGATTGCTCCTGGTGAAGCTCACCTCCAGGTGGTCGAAGTTCTGCTTGCGGTGGCTGGCCAGCGTCTTCCTCTTCCTGGACACCAGCAGCGGTAGGTGCACCTTGAAGTCATCCTCCAGTTCGTCTGCAAGACACAATTTGGAGTGGGAGGAACGGGTATTGATTAGGAGGCTCTGACAACTGGACAGCCCAAGATGATCCGCCAAATAATATATGCCTGCGCCGCCATAGTTTCTATACTTTATTAACATTGCATTCGCATTGCAATTTCACATTTTTTAACAATTGTACACAATATTTGCAATACTTTTACTGAAATTTGAGGAGGCGTCGTTGGTTTTCTTTTCATCTTCATCACAAGACACTCAAGCGCCTTTCTTTGGGAGGCGGGCTTTTCGTTCACAGCCGGGATTCCACCAACACTATGCACTTATTTCGGGCAGTTTAACTCTTTGATTGCACCTTTTGTTTAACAATTTAACAATTCGCTAAATTCACTTGCATTTTTTTCACAACCGAGCTGTGGCGACATTTTTGCAGAGTTGCCGGATCAAGCGTACAAATCCAGGGCTGCAACAGCGTGAGTACAGTAGCTACTGGCGAGGGCAGATGTATCGTATATATAATTATCATTTATTCCAGCCAAGGAGTTCTTAATATTATAATTCTTATTTAAAATAAGATATTAAGAATAAAAGCTTTTTGTGGTCCCAATTGAAGGTTAGTTAAGTTTAACTTTACAGAAAACCGAAAAAAACAAATAAAATTAAACTTTACTAGAATGTAATTTATTAATTTAAATAATGTTTTTAATTTATTAATATAACATAAGGTGTCTTCCTTTTTTTCAATGGAAACTTTGAGTACCCCCTAGCCAAAGTCTCACTGTACATCCAGTGCAACCCTGGTTATCTGCTGCCATTTCATTTCTTTTTGGCTTTTTTTTTGGCTTGACTCGTGGGCGTGCTGAAATAAATAATTAAGGCATTTTTGTGTGAAATTGAGCAATGAAAGTGATTAATAATAGGGCAAACTGCCCAGAAAACACCCCCGACTGAAATGTGCTGCAAGTGTAGGCGAATGCTTATTAATTTAACCGAAATAAAGACCCCTTTTAGGAACCGCATGAACTGTGTTTTATTTTGTTTATGTTTTCGGTGGTCTCCCAAAAGCAAAGTATATTGATTGTTTTTGCCATAATGTGCCATTGCAGAAGTCCCAAAGGAGGACACTGAAGTGCCGAAGCCCGTGGAGAACTCCAAGAAACCGGTCACAGATGGGACGGAAAAACCGCCCCGCGACGAGGATGCCATTCCCCTGTTCGACGGCAGTCGCCTCTTTGTGTCCAAGGCTGCTCTGGCCAAGGCCTACATCCCCATGCCGGCCGTCTACACGTTCCGGGTGATGGATCTGGTGATTGGCAAGGAGAAGCTGGCACTCATGGCCCAGCGGAACGAGGCCACCGACAAGGATCTGCTGCAGGACGTCATAAGTACATTATAGAGGCTTTACCCGTAACTCTTACCCGTATCACATCCTATCTTTGCAGCCCATGTGTGCCAAGTGTTTGCCCTGCGCGGCGAACAGCTTACCTCATCCGCAGTCCAGCAGTTCATTAACCACAAGCTGTCCACTCTTAAAGTCATGGTGGTCAAGCCCGGGCAGTAGATTAAATTGTTTGTTGCGTTTGTAAACTGAAAATAAATGCCTGTAACAGAACTTCTCCTCCCACCTCTTGTGCAGTAGCTAGTTACCACAGCCGGAACTCCAAAAATAACCCCAACTAATGTCTGTGAACCTCCTCCTCCTCTCCCGTTCCAGGTGTCATCCAATCCC